>NC_056733.1:1728849073-1728859073 GCF_019279795.1 Protopterus annectens
CGGCTTCTCAAATGGCATGTTTTTTTCTCGGTTTTGATGCTTGCACAAACATTGACCCCCACATGGCCTGCTGATGTCATCTTTCATAAGGCCACCCGCAGTCTTCTTAAAATTAGACTTGTGCTGTGGTGTGTGATAAGTACTCTGATCTGTAGTATATAAACTTAGAGAGGTAGGGGTTCTAACCTCACTGCAGTCACCTTGGTGTGTATGTGTGTGTGTGTGTGTGTGTGTGTGTGTGTGTTACCATAAAGAACTATGCAAGTATGTATCCCCCACTGACTTCTCAAATGGAATAGTTTTGGACTGTTTTGGTGCTTGCATAAACATCCATTTGAAGCAGGCCTCCAAAGTCTTGACCCCCACATGACCTGCTGGTCTCAACTAGCATAAGATCACCTGCATTCCTGTTAAAATCAGACTTGTGTTGTGGCACTTGTGTTAAGTATTCTGATCTGTAGTATGGAAATCTAGATAGGTAGGGGTTCTATTCTCACTCCACTCAACTGTGTGTGTGTGTGTATGTGTGTGAGCTGTTGGTGGATGCTACACAGAGCATTTACAGCAGAGTAACAGATGCTGTCCACTTGTCTTTAACAAACACTGCTGATATCAGATTATTGGATCTGTATATGTCACAACAGGTCATGGTCACACACTGGTCTGACAGATGGATAGATATCACCCCATCCTATATAAGACAGACAACCGTGACATTGTTGTTGTATGTACAAACATCATGCCATCTACTTGAAATAGTGATGGACAGGTTAACACATCAGATCACATAGTAGTCCCCATGGACTATGATGTCTGTGGATGATATTGTGATCTATATTGAGTAGGGAACAGGTGTAGGAGACCCTGGAGAGTTGGAGATATGCTCTACAGAGGTCAGGGATGAAGGTCAACAGGACTAAGACAGAATATATGTGTGTGAATGAGATAGATGATAGAGAAATGGTTAGCATGCACCAAGTATAGTTATGAAGGGCATATTATGTGAAATAGTTTGTATCAACAGTTCAGAGTAATGGTGAGTGTGGAAGGCAGGTGAAGAAGAGAGGGCATGCAGGGTGGAGTGGGTGGAGAAGAGTGTCAGGAGTGATTTCTGACAGACACTTACCAATAAGAGAGAAAGGGAAGGTCTACAAGATGGTAGTGAGCCCAGCTATGTCATATGGGCTGCAGATGATGCCACTGACAAAAAGACAGTAGTCATAACAGGTATTGGCAGAGTCCTGGATGCTAAGATTTGCATTGTGTGTGCTAAGGATGGACAGGAGTATTAACCATATATTATTGTGTCAGCTCAGGTTATATGGTTTGGAGACAAAGACAGAGTGGTGGGATTATGTTGGTTTGGACATGTGCTGAGGAGTGATGCTGGGTATATTGGGAGAAGGATGCTAATGTTGGAGCTGCTAGGTAAGAGGAAAATAGGAAGGTCTAAGATAATGTTTATGGATGTGGTGACAGAGGATATGTAGGTGGTTGGTGTGACAGCTCAAGATGCAGAGGATATGTAAGAATGGAAGCAGATGCTCTGCTGTGGCAAGCCCTAATGGTACAATCCAAACGAATAGGAAGAAGATGACATCTGAGTTTGGATAAACTCCACCTGTACAGTTGTGGCAGGAGTGTACAGTAAGAGTATATATTTGAAGGTTAGTGTCTCTGTACCCAGTTTGGGCTTTAACAGTGTGTCTTCATATTACCTGCTCTGGATTGTGTGCAGAGGCTGTAACACTTTGCCCTCATAAATGCATAAATGTCAATACACTTGCTTTTAAATACAATCAGCTGCCACTGTGTAGCAGAGCAGATCTACCTGTCAGAACCTCTGTTGCATAACAAGCAGTTATTTACCCAGTTACTTATCAATAACAGAGGTTTTGAGCCACCTTATGAAGGAGCTCCTAATATACATCCCATAGATTAGTCACCTGAAAACAGTAGTCAGATCACATATACCTCTCCTTTTTGCATTCTCTTTGTAGATATCAGGTTCATACCTCCCATTATCAACTATCATTTCTCCTCTGTTTCCCCTACTAACATAGTTGACATGAGTTTTTGACTCAGTGCAGATAATGCTTCAGTTGTGCTGAATAGCATGTATCTCCTACATTACTGAAGTACAATTTTCAAGAGATCCACCTATATTAGGACTTTGGAATCAGTGCTCTCTTGCTTCTAGAAGAGTAACACTAAACAGGTTGTCCACTAACACACCTTGACTTCTACTCATAATATGCACCCAACAGAAGCCATCATGTGCAGAGGTACTCCCAACAAACCAACTTAAACAGCAGACACATCCTAAAAACAGTCAGATTACAATCAGACAATACACATAAGAAATATCAACACTGTCTCACCATAGCAGTGATTAAGGCAATGGAAATATATCCCCAAAGTTGTCCATAATAGTTGACTGTATAGTGAAACATACAGATGCCCCACTCACCAGCTTAAACAAGGATAAGTTTAGTGTCAGCTGTGTGGCAGACATACTTGTCACAGCACACATGCAATCAAGTCTGTCAACAGCAAGTCTCAATATTGGTATGCACAATGTGGCATGTGACTATATGAAATATATGAGCACAGACATGCTTGAGCTATCTAAATATGGATTCTAGCCAGGTATGTCCCTATGAGAAGCAGTATACCCTTGCTTAGGGTGATACCACTATATAAAGAACAACATATTCTATGAACTTGCCTAAGTTTCTGGTGTCATTCTAAGGTGATAAAGTACCTGTCAGTGTGGAATGACATGGAGGATAGAACACGCTGCTTTGTCAGACATAAGGCACTTGACTGCACCATAATCCCTTTATTAGAAGGTCAAAAAAAGCAGAATAACCAATGTGAAAATGTACAACTCCAACAAAGTAAGGGCCATGCTGATAAAACCTAGGAGTTCACATCTTAAACTGCACTCTCTGTAAGCACTCTTCACAGTGAAGATATTGATGTCTGTGCAGTCACAGAAACCTGGTTCAACAATGCCTTCCAAACATCCAGTCAGCAAATGGAAGTTGTGTTAATCACAGGAGGTGTTGTATCTATTTACTTTGAAAATTAGTACGCCTCAAGACTGTTTAGAGAAGATAACTATATAGAGTCATTCTATGTCCAACATACTGTGGATAGGAAAGCCCTTTATGTTATTGCCAGTAAATGGTCACTGTCCATAATCATGAAAGATCACACAGCCTATATATTACTATATGGAACTATTAAAGTGCAACAAAACAACCTAGTCATGAGTGAGTGAAAGTATTCATCCATTGATCAGGATAATTATATGACAATAAACTCACTAGCACAACATTACTTGGAGTTTGTAAAATGAAATGCCATGGAAGAAATAGTGCACCTCCACAAAAGGTTATCTCATATTCCAGCCCTGTACCTCAACAATATGTGTCAAAAATGTCATGTCACATGTGTAGTGCCTGCACTGTTAATCTAACCATATGACAGCATGTTTTGAAGTAGAAATAGCAAATGAACTCCCTGAAGGAGGAGTCAGGTTGCAAAACATCATCCAAGGTAACTACACCCTCCTAAGGGATGGTTTAATCTACTTCCAAGACACAGTTTCCACAAACGACATTGACAGCTATAGTAACTTACTCTCTGATGCATTGTCTACATATCTACACAAATGTGTACACACATCCATGCCTGATAGGCTCAAACAAAGATCCTCCTGAAAATCCAAACCATACTGGTGGATATCTGTCATTACTACTTTATACAGTAAGTCAAAGTAGCTACTGCTTACAAACACCGCATTGAGAAACCAGGACTGGAAGGCCACTCTCTTCATTGAAAACATGCAAATAAAACACCTTCAAAAACACTCACAGAGCAACTATGCTAATAATTTATACCACAACATATCCAGGGATAACCATAAGGCTTTCTTCATGTACATTTGCAAACCGATATACATATATATATATATATATATATATATATATATATATATATATATATATAAAAACTCAGACGTATTTGAATCCATTTGTGTATGGTAGTGCACACACTGACCCAGTGTAAATTCCAAACCTGCAAGCAGACACTTGTGGATGAAAGGTGCCCCCCTTGCCACCAACAAATCTACTACAAACCATGTGTGCAACATGACCTCCAACCTGTGGTATCTACAATGATAAAGTTAGCACTGTCCTCTCTAAGACTAGGAGCACAGTCTCCATGAGACTAGATGGCATTCTGTCCCGTGTTTTTCATGTACTGCAACAGTGAGCTGCTCCCCTAGGCACCATATTCAACCACAGTCTGAATACTGATGATGCCCACAATTAATGAAATACAGTGCCCATTTTCCAATAACACAAGGGATGATTGGCAAAATACAATTGTCATTATAGAACCATAACTTTATGCAACCTCTGCCGTAAGGCAATGATTATAATTTGCATGCATCACACACAAGGATATAGGTGACCTACAAACACTTGATGGGTTCCAATAGATGTTCTCAAGGGTATCTTGTGGCTGCAAAACCTGGCTGGATTCAAGACTGTGACCAGAGACATACACAAAGTCAAAGCTGTACACACATCCTGTTGTAACTTGGCCAAGGCCTTCATCACAATCCAACATTTGGTCCAAGTGGGAACTAACCAAGGTGAATATCAAATATTATGCTGTCATTTGGTTTCCAAATGGGATCACAGACCAACAACATTCAATCACAGTGCAAGACATCACCTCAAGCAGTAGACATGTCACTTGTGTGGTAACAGAAGTGTCAGTGCTGTGGTCCCTCATGTTTGACATATACGTCTCAGACATGCTCAGCAAAACAGAAAGTCTGTGGCACTAATGACTGCTGACAAAACCATGGATGTTACATGAACTACAAAGAAATGCATCACCATACCCTGTAGTAATAATAAATGTTCCTGTTTATTATAAAATAGATACAGGTACACTATTGCCCACTTCTGTATTGACAGACTTTGGAACACAAGTCAACTGTAACCTGGGGAGGTGGGTATTCTACATCTTACATCTGATTAGAAATGGCATTTCATCAACAGCAATATATGTTATCAATCCCTTATACGCATTCCTTATTGGCTGTATTGATGAATACAATCCTCTCTTTGATATATATTGTACAAGACACTTGCACAAACTTGACAGACCTCAGATATATCTGAGTAATAGAATATCAGAGGGTCTCCAACATATGTCCTCTGTGGGAAGACTGATATAGCTGTCACTGTGTGCAGTATCATATAAACATCTTTGAGGCAGATTACATTTGCCTTAAAGGGCTATCTGTGGCCAAAATGGGATGAAAATGCTGCACATTTGTAAGTAATGTGGGACTACAGTTAGCTGTTCCATGGACCTCAAAGTACACTATGACATACACAGGACATAGTGGAGATACAGATACATCTCTCAAAAGTTGTCACTCCTCTGCAGTAGGCTTCAAATCCATGTCAAGCAGAGCTCCTCCATTACCCTGTTGAAGGACAGACTGGATGACTTGATGTGAAAATGGTATCTGTAATGGATCACTGCTGCTTCTCTCTTGGACATGGGTTGTCCTTGTTAGACAAAACTTGCCCATATAGTATATGTGCCTTTGAATATTATATTGTAATGTAACAGTCATGCTTCTAAAAACCATCAAGTCAATACCCTAGTCACATCTTATGAACCTTGGAACCTATGGTGATGTACTTGCAAAAAAGGAAAAGTATACTATATTACCATTCTGATGAGATTTGTCTTCAGTGCTGACATACAATCCTGAGCTCTGAATCTAATGGGTTGACTTTGGATGTGCACCCATATGTTTGCACTAAAGAATCCTTAATGAGAGAAAGTTAGATATATTAATGAGACACATTTAATTGTCAGACTTCACAGCTCTTACAAAAGCATCCACTATAAAGTAGATAAATTATTCTGCTAACAGCTGTCTAAATGGCTATGTGCAATCTAAAAAAAACAGGTAGAATTATCAGTTCAACAGCACAAATAGAGGTAACAGACTAAGATTAATATAGATAGTCACCTTGTGCATCAGACACATAACTTTAGTATCCCTGAATCCAAAAGACAGATGACAGGAAATATGGCACAGTTATCATTACTTGCACAGTTTGTTGTTTGGGAGTGCAGGGGGCCTAGGCTGACGCAAAAGGTTGATGATTGTTTGTGTGAGTAAGCAAGGGAAGCAGCCAAGATGGGCCATGTAAATGGTGTGTGTGTGTGTGTGTGTGTGTGTGTGTGTGTGTGTGTGTGTGTGTGTGTGTGTGTCTTTGTAGGTGCCCTCAATGTTACATTGGTGTGTGAGTGTTGGCATGAAGACAGTCAAGCTCAGTGCTAGCCCTACATGTTGGACAGCTGTGAGCCATGCATGGTAGAGCTGACAGTTCATCATCTTCACCCACAAACACAAGAACTGTTTCTGCCATGAGTTGCACTGACACCTCTATGTCCAAGGTCAGAGGCTGTGCTACTACCTGAAGGTGACCAATGTCTGCTGGATGTGATCCCTTCATGAGAATGCCCAGGACCATGACCCCATGGCCTGCTACATTTGGGTATGGATAGTACAATCCCTGCAGGAGCAGTGGATGTACTGCCATTATGAGAGAGTCATCAGGCATGGCCACATTGGTTCTCAGTAGATGTAGTTGCTGACCTATACCCATGAGGCCCACACTTCCCTCCCAGCAAATCTTCGATCACAGACAATGACATTCTGTGACAGATAGTCTGCATTCCCTCACAGACACATCCCATTCCAATGTGTCATTCAACCGATCCAGGGAATCGACAACACAGTGGAGGCAGTCACTGATGTCAGACTGTGCTGCATCTAAAACCCTGACCATTCTCCTGGTGCTCTGTTCTCAATGTGCCTGTGCCTCCATGACTGCCATAAACATATGCTGAGTGACACATGATGAGACACCTGCAACAGGTTGGGGAGGAAAAACAGACCTCCTCCGAGCACCCCTATCAATCTGCCTGTGTGGCACCTCGCAAACAGTTTGGCTATAACCAGTGTTAACAGTCAATGAAGACACCATAGCCACACTTCCCTGGTCAATGTCCTTGCCCTTCAACTGTGCAATATCTATGGTCTCAGTGGACTGTGTATGCATAGGCATACTGGCTGTGTCCGCTGATAATGAGGGGGATTGCTGAATGTGAACCTCTGTGTCAGAATTAGCCTTTGCACCCTCTGGCTTTGCCTCACTTCACCCACCATCATCATCAGAGTCTGATGAGGCACTGACATCAGGTAGTTTTGGGGGATAAAGAACCACTTCCATGTTCACCTGTGATAAAAGGAAGGAAAACAGGAATACATTAATACTTTCATTACTATGCTGCAACATATGTTAAACAATTTACACTGCTGTCACTATTACAGACATTCATACCTATCAACCTCTTAGAGCAAGGGATGAGGAAAAAAACATGAATAATGGGTGGACAAAGGCCCAAGAATAGGTACCATTGTGACATATTGCCCTTACAAACATATAAATGTGATAGAATAACAGGTATTGCTTCGCTATGACATTTATGATGGTTATGCAGTCTGAATGTGAGATCTTTGTCATTATTGTACGTCTCCAATATTTAATGACTTGTCAATAGTTTGCAGCTCAACCACTGCAATCTTAAATATGGGTCAGAGGTATGAGCTACACATCTGGATATTTTGCAAATGTGTGTACAATTGACAAGTGCACAGGCAGTACAACAATCCATATAGCAGGCATGAGATGACACTTTAGCAAGTATGTTGGAATGTATCTACATTACTGACATAAATGTATTCTGCTTATCAGCTGCAGGAGCCATATGTCTGTGTTTAACTGATGGTCCTGAAAAAAGTAAAGGTTGAGGTAATAGCAACAGCACCACATTTAACAGTATAACAGGGGATGATGTTTTTAATAATCTAATGCTACAATAACTGCAATGTTAACAAGAGTGTGGTTGACAACCTCTAAATGACCTTTAAACTCAAGCTATCTTAAATACCCCACCAAAAAACAACCTGATACACGTATAAACTATATACACTATTACAGAATGAATGCAACATTATTCTACTGATGATCTAAAAAAGTCTACCTGGAAGCTCCTCCTGAGATGCAGGAGTGGCACTCATGTCTAAAATGTACTGGCTAATGGACTGCTGGAAGCTGTCCTGTGTGGCAATATTTGCCAGGAATTCCTCGGTGGTGGTGAGAGGTTGTTCTGCTGCAGGCCTACCACAGGTGACCTGATGATCACATGCCAATTCAGCAGCACAGCTCCTTGCAGCAGGAATCATGCCTGTGGCTCTGTGTCACACTTGTTCGTAGCTGCGATTCTGTCGCCTAGTTTCATTGACATGTTGTACCATTTCATCCCATATGAATGCAGGTTCTGACATATTGGCCCACCCTCTGGACATTAGGAATGCATGATGTTGGTGTAATGCTTCAATTATGAGGTCATTCTCTGCCTCAGAAAATGGGGACCTATTGTGAGCAGGCATATTGTATACTACAAGAAGAAAATAATGATAACACATAGAAGGATCACATAAGTACAAATAAACTATGCACAGATAAAGCAGTACAGGAAGGCTCTCAGTATTCACCACTTGATTATACTTTAAAGATTCAACAGCAGTCAAAAAATAACATGGGGGCTATAAAATAATAAAAGTAGCATGACGAATACATCCTTGTCCGTGCCATAACAAGATATCATGTATGCTGGAAAATATTAAGATACAACCAAACACCCTAATACTGAGTGATTTCAACTACCCTGCCATTAACTAGGAAAACTACTCATGTACCAACACCTTTGCCCAACGGTTCTTGGAATTCATAAATTCCAATGCCCCGGATCAACTAATCCGTAGTCTCACCAGGTGCTCTAATATCTGAGACTTGGTCATTACCAGCATGGGAAATCGATGCTACACACCTATGGTCACCCCCTCATTGGTTAGGTCAGGACCATAAGCTAATCACCCTTGACATCCACATCCCACCCCCCAGTAAGGAAACCTCCATAAAAAAAACTTCTCCAAAGCCACCTTCATCCTACTCAAGTCAGAAGTGACAAACTTTATGACACCCATGCAGATGGGAACTGAAAGTTTGACTGCTGAATCCTACACTAAGGCACTGTACGAGCACATCCACTCATGCATGAATTGTGCCATCCCCAATAGAACCAAGACAGTCGCCTCCAAAAAAGGAAGCCAATCTGGTGGTCCTTAGCCATAAACAAGCTTTACAACAAAAGGAAGAAACTGTTGCAGAAAAGAGGAAAATCCCAAGATGCAAAAAACTCCCTTACAAGCATCAATAAGAAACTGAGATCCCTCATAAAATCCTCCAAAGCAAGTTACGAAAATAAAATTGGCAAAGATCCCAAAGACAACCACAAGGCATTCTATAGCTATATCAAGAATCTAAATGGCAATGCTCAGATCTGCTCTGAGCTACAACAGAATGGCATTAAATATACTGATGCCAAGGATATTGCCAATATCCTGGCAGATCGATTCAGTGCAAACTTCACCCCCTCTCACCTCCTAAAGGGCTCATCTCAGTACTGAAAGATTGCCAAATTCTGATAATAATGGCCACAGAGGTAAAAAATGCACTCTCCAAAGCTAAGAATACAGCATCCATGGGACCAGACAACATCCCAGGCTGTGTACTACATGAACTACAAAATGGACTGGCACCTCACCTAAATGTCATGTTTAATCATAGCCTCATCTCAGGCTTTGTGCCCACTAAGTGGCGCACCGCTACAGTTATCCCACTCCACAAGGGGGGAACCACCTTGGATCCCGGGAACTACCGCCCCATCAGTCTGACAAGCCTGATCTGCAAGCTCATGGAACATATTATCATGGAACTTATAAACAAAGACATTGGCAGCCTTCAAACACTGGACCCCA
>NC_056733.1:1728864073-1728956573 GCF_019279795.1 Protopterus annectens
TATAGGTATATATGGCCATACATCTGTAGTTAGCAATGGCAGATTAACAAACACACATATGTCCACATGCACCGTTAATGGGTTGACAAACCCCACACACTATACCTCTTGTATGAATAGGCGCCCCCCACAGCCAGACATGTCTGCCCTGCAATACACTACCAAGTGTTGCAGATCCCATAAATAGGACCTGATATGACATGGGCACAAGATCCTGACAGTACTACATCCCACCTGTATGATGTCAGACTGGTATTGGTAACATATCATGCAGCACAGTCTGCCTTCCATAGGAAATGTAATATGTGGAAGCCATCAACATCCCCAGGATACAGATACACAGACAAAGATATGCAGATACAGATATACATGTGTGTGTGTGTGTGTGTGTGTGTGTGTATATATATATATATATATATATATATATATATATATATATATATATATATATATATATATATATATATATACACACACATATATATATATATATATATATATATATATATGTACACATTTATATAGATATACATGTGACTACACATACACACGCAGATATATGTACAGTAAAATACATATATAGAAGGTGCACGCAATATGGAAAAGCCACTCTACCTACAGTTAACACCTCAACAACTGGACACTGTATGGGCCACCCATACAAATGACAATCGTTGCCTGCAACATATAACCACAGAGAGGTCATAGGAAAAGTAGCACAGAGGTTTGCGGAAATGGAAAACCTTTAATCGTGCACTATTACAGTTCTTCATGCCTTGTCATATGGCTGTTCAGACACTGACAATCATATAAACAGAGTAATGCAACTGTGAAACAGTAACACTAATACAGTAGTCTGGAAAGGCTCACAACTGATGCTGTCCAGGCCAAGCCCTTCAAATTGTACAATAGTGAAGACAAACTGGGCCACAGGACACCAAACAATCAACAGTATGTAATGCAGGTGTATAGTTCAGCAGCCTCTATCTACACTCTGTACAAACTCAGTAGGTGGTAAAGACGTCATGTAACCACATGGTTTGTAACTGTTACATAACAAGGCATAACTCACACCATCACAAGCACAGCGACAAACAGAACAGTCTTTATGGCAGGAGGCAGTAGGCTTGCATTAACCCAGTTCAGGTAAGTAATGTAAATATAGGTGAAGTATATGGTACTGTACATCCAGATACCTTAAAGCAGCTCACCCCTGATACCCCCACATTTTGTAACAGCCTAGGTCATTTATGGTGCTCCCCCCCTAGACTCAATAATACAGGGCCATGTAGCACTGTTATATACACTGGCCTCTGGAGTGCATAAGGCCACACATATATTGTGTAAGTGACGCCCATACATATATGGCCCCAGCCCCACTGTATGTGTGGGGGACACAACAGCAGTGGACTGACAGCAGCAATGGCAGTGTGATATACTCACAGCCCACTACAGAGCAACCACTGGCAGCATAACATATGTGCAAAGCCTGGTATGGAGGTGGAGGACAGAGGCTGGAACACAGGCACATATGTGGACAACTGCTGCAGTACACTAAGCAAGATTCTGGTGTTACAGAATAGTCTGCAACATACCATTAGTCAGGGAATTGAGGTTAGAAACAGAAATGGATGTAACCATGTACCGATAGCACTCAACACACACACTGCCAGTGTAATATCTGACACAGGACCTGTGTGGTGGACAGACAAAACACGATAGGCATACCTCTGGCCAGCAAGAGGATAGGTGTACAGTTGTGAGCTATGCAGACAGACTGCATTCCAAGGTAAACTAGTATGTACACACACACACACCCTGTAACACCAGTACTATACAAAGCATAACACAACTCTACTCACAGTCTGTCTGTAGTTCCTGATCATCCTACAAATATGTGGCTGCCCTGAGTGTGCCGGTTCTCCTGTAAGAGGTATTGCTACCTGCTGTCAGTAACACTGATGCCCACACATAGGAATTATGTCCATCACACAGGACATGTTAAGGGACCACATCCACATGATGTAGGGATTTATAGTGGGTTGCTGCCATGACAGTGGGAATTGGAAGCACCACACATGTGTAATCATATATATATGGCTATCTGGATAAGTATATGTACATATATTTCCACCATATGTCCTGGACATGGAGTGTAGCCCTACCCCAGCCCCTACAGTCCCAAAGTTGTAGTGCAAGGGATGGCAGGTATGTATAGCAGGTAAATTAGTAGACTATTGCTACTGTCATTGGGATTGTCTTCCCGGACATGGTGTGTGTGGGAGGTCACATCTGCTCATAACGTGTGCAATTGGCTACTGACAGACATCCTAAGGATATAATTGTAAAGTACCACTGCTAGCACGTAATGCCACTATGGACAGCAGCAGAGATATTGGCCAATATATGTGGAAATTCTGACACACTCTGTACAGTCCAGAGGTATACACATATGTCCTTAGCGCAAAACATGTGTACCATGCCTGACAATATGGATGTAGAAAGCTGTGTAGATGAGTATAACACATAATGACTGCCATACATATGCCACCATAGGTTATGCATTCACATACCCCTGTCTGGCCTGACACATAATGACCACTGGTACAAGGGTGCCATGGCCACATACTACCAACTACATATTGACATACATCTGTACAGCATCCCACTGCTCTTTCTAACATACATGACTGTTAAGGGAGGCCCGGCAGCAGTACATCTGGCAAGTACATCACACTGGGTAAGTACACTAAGCTGCTAGGCATGTAACAATGCACTGTGCAGGCTACAGGCAGACTGGCTCAACACTGGCCTACATCTCTTATGTTGGAATGCACAAGTACCTGCATATATAGCAGGCTCAACAGGCATGTCACAGCACAGGGTAAGATACACCTGTGTGAAAGTGCATAACCACAACCAATGTGAATACAGCCACAGCAACATATGGTAGGCTAGCATATTAGTACAGCATATGGACTATCTGTTCAACACCATCCTTGTATGTGCCACTCACAGACTGACCCTACATATACTGGGCTGCTACACAGTTTGGTCTGATGGTGGTCTGTGGTATGGGACATGTGTGTGTATGGCCCTACAAACATGTACGCCTATACAGTACCATACAGTGGAGCAGCATGTAACATCAGATAGGAGGGGAACAAGAACAATGACATCTACCACAGTCTGTACACAGGCTAAAGTACATATTACCAATACACACACTGTCGACATTCATGATAAATACACAGACCTCAGTACTGTTCAGACATCCACAGAATGTCCAGGTTATGTCATGTAATATAACCCCTACTGTACATAACATGTGTTGTAGTTAGATATATCACCGGCATGTTATCAGATATGATGGCAGTAATTATGGTGTACAACACATATACACCACTTCATGAAAGACATATGACATATGTACAAAGGTTGACAGAGGTGTGGCTGGAAGTACATACACAGGGCCAATATTGACATGTTGCTGTGATAACCTCATACATTTACTGCTGTAACAGGGTTTGTTGTAACATATGTCCTATGAGGGATATGACGTCAGCAACTATCACGGCTTTCACCATCTACAGACTGCAATCCTTATACTACCTTCCACAGTCCACAGACAGATGCTCCGTGGGTAACACATGAAACCAAAGGCACAACACTGTCCATTCTGCAGATGCCCTGCAGATGGGGATTCCTCATAAACATGGAACTGACATGGCAGGTATTGAGACATATACGACAGCCATATCCACACACTGTTAAACCAACATTACTCCAAATGCAGTATAGCAGCACTTACAGTCTGTAGTCTGGTCAGGCACATCCCCCTCCTGTTTGTTGCCCTCTTTCCACAGTGTATGTTGTTAAAGGTATATCTCCAATCCATCTGAGATGCTGTTTTTCCAAACGACAGTTCTAATTTTTGCTCACAGTGAATGAAAAGGCCCAACACCACCATGATGTTCCCAGATATTGGAGTGTGTTTCCATGCAATTGGCTATGGTGAATGTTACCACAGCTGTTTCACATGCAATCAGCTAGGGGCGGGCTGCAATACATGCAGAGGCCATCAGCTGATCATGAGCAGCACTTAAAATACACATGCTGCTGCCTAAGCAAAGTAGGTGTAGGTCTCCACATCCACCAGTGAGGGAGTGGGAGAGGCAGACAGAGGCAAAGACATGTCAGGGAGGGATGGGAGAGTAAAACTGAAGCACATTTGTGTCACACACCTACCAGCACAGGGTATCACTCCCCCTGACAACTATGTAGTGCTATCACAGTTTGATGCAGTTATTGGATGTGCCGCTTGGGTTACATGTTTTGGAGCACTCATAACATATATGTGATGGTGAGTGACATCTGCAACAGAGATATGGAAGCTATACGGTAGGTGATGTACATGTGCCTGTCCGCATGAACAGGTGCCAGTGTCAACACAGCCACACTCTCACAGGGACACACACACATTGACACATTTGGCAGGGCCAAGAGTACAACTCATAAGTAGTGGGATTGCCACAACACATCACTGTGCAGGTATCACATGCACCACATGGGTCATACAGAGATTGAATAGGTAAAGGGTATGAGGAGGTGTCTGACATCAGCATGCTTCAGTATGCCCATGGGGGTTGTAATGAGTGTGGATATGAACATACGCACCATACAAACACACAAAAACACACAGGATGCCAGTACTGACATGCATGGGTGCATGTCTGCATGGGTGTGTGGTGGTTGACTCTGCCAGCAGGCTATACAAGGGTAGGCGATGGGTATACCTTGGCATCAGGCCACATGGCATCAGGCCACATGGCAATGGTCTGCATTGTGGCTCAGAGCTGTAGTGTCTGCATTTGCCCACACAGGTGGGTATTGTATCCCCATCCAGTCACCTGGGTGTGGCCAATGCTGTGCATTGCTTGCCATGTATGTGTTCCTTAGTCCATGACATGGACGGTGTCTGGAATGTGCTCACCTCCCATATGCTTGTACAGTGACATGTAGAACTGTAGCTTGGGTGTCTGGCCCATGTTGTGATCACAGATTTTCCTCAGATGTGCCAGTCTTGTCCACCTGTGGCAGGAACTGGTAATGTCCAGCAGGTTTACCTTGCACCTACATTGATAGCATGCTGACAGCATTCCCTGGTGTCAGTGGCATCTGTCCATATAGGGCATGTCATCAGGCATGGTATGTCCATTGTGGGTCACATATGATGGCACCACAGGTGGTGCAGGTGTCCATTGGGGAACATGGGGGAGGTGCGCTGTCTGCATCTACGTGCATATTGGACTGAAGAACAAGGTGACATACCATCTGTAGCCCACAGCAATCTCTCCATAGTTACTATCAGTGGCCATTATGCAGGGTACTACCCAGATATTGGCTGTTGGTTAGGCATGTGTGTGTGTGTGTGTGTGTGTGTGTGTGTGTGTGTGTGTGTGTGTGTGTGTGTGTGTGTTTGTGTGTGTGCGTGTGTGTGCGTGTGTGTGTGTGCATGTGTGTGTATGAAACATGGGTTGAGAGTGTGCTCTGGGTAATACTGGGGTTGATAACTGTGATTGCCTGGCCTTGATGTCACATGTATGGGTATGGCTTTGCACCCCAGCCTCTCAGCTATTTCACATCTGTTATCCCTGTACGATGGACATTTTTTTTTAATAAACAAGTATTATAAACCTTTATATACACCATTTACAATTGGCCTGAACAAAGGAGGGGAAAAATTAATAAAATATATGAAATTAGTAAGAAAAATTTATAATATGCAATTAATAAGGTATAAAGTTGCACATTAATTATTTAGAGTTCATTTTTAATGTCTCAATAAGAGTTACATTTTTTTTCCCAAGGATTATTTGTCGATGTTTTAGGTAAAATTCTTGATTCTTTCACCTTGATTTCTAATGTCACTGTTTCTTCCATCAATCTCAAGAATACTTCCAGAGTAGGTTCTTGTGAAGACTTCCACTTTCTAGTTATACATTTCCTTGCCACAGCTAGTATGGACTAAAGTATGTATAGACCTTTTTTATTCATTCCAATAGTATCATTAATATTTAAGATGACTAAAGATTTGGTTAAAATAAAGGTATCTGTGAATATAGCTTGGAGAACAATAGTAATTTCTTCCCCAAAATTTTTTTTTATATTAATACAATCAAAAATATATGAGACCAATCAGCTTTACAGTTTAAAGAACATCTCCAACAAATTGATTTATCAAGTGAATTGAATTTGCATAGTTTATCAGGTGTAATAAATGCCCTGTGAATATATTTCCATGTAAATATTTTCCATACTTGCAAATTAAATGTTAAGTTAACAGAACATAAAATATTTGTTTTACTCTCATTTGATAGATTAGTGTGACATCCTTTTGCTTTGAAATTCCAGTATCTTGCATTAGGGTTAGTTTTTTATGTTATCAATATTTTGTATAATTTTGAAATTAGATATGTCCAATTATAATTGTTGTAAATAACTTCAGATATTAGACTTATCAAATTTGGACTAGTTTTATAAGGAGAATTAATAATTTTACTATTAAGATCCTTAACATATGATAATATGCTTTGTAGTATCAATCAATCTGCTGATGGAATGTCATATTTATTTTGAATTTGTTGAATGTTTAATACTACTTTATTCTCTATACAATGTTACCAACAAGTGAAGTTTTTCCCCTCCCATCTAGTTAAAATAACATTATGAATTTTATTGAAGAAGTTCCTTGTAGAGCTAAAGGGTATTATCAAGTCTAGCCAAATCTTAATATCCATGCTAGTATATATAAATCTTCTGAATAAATTGTAAATATTATTTATATAATTTAAGTGTGTTGGTTTTGCTATATTATATTGAATATTAACAGTCAATATGTGCTATATCCTATTATTTTGTTCACTTAATATACAATTTTTAATTATTTTATTTTCATTTAGAAAAATAATAGTGTGCAATGTTTTTTTCCATGTTGAAGAATAATTAGGATCTATCCAATTAATTATAGTTATTAATATGGAAGCTTTTATGTATGATTGTAGATCTGGACGTTTAATTCCACCCATTCCCCAGGATCTAATATGATGTGTATAGGCTATTCTATTTCGTTTTGGATACCACAGAAAGTTTAATAGAATTGTATTTCTTTCTTTCAAGATTTTCCTATTAGGTACTATAGGAATAGCTTGTGCAATGTAATTAATTTTTGGAAGTATTGTCATTTTTATTATTTGTAATCTGTCTTCAAATCTCAAGAACATTTTATTCCAGCTTACTATTAACATTTTTATATTATTTATTATGTTGCTATAAATTGTGGCTGATGTATATTCCAAATTATCACATACCCCGGGATTCATGAAGCTCGGCGCAAGGCCGGCGTAAGGCTTGCGCCGGCGGTGCATTGAATAGCCGGCGCAGTAGCGCCATATGCATATTAATGAGAGTGCACCGTAACCACAGACACGTGCGTAGTGTACGTGAGCGAGCCCAAGTAGGATGCGTCAGTAGGCGTGTCTAAGCAGGCAGGCGAAGAGCAACCTAAAGTGCTGGCTGCCATAGTCCGCCCAGAATAGAAATGGCTGCAGCCATGGCCCGTGCAGAATGAAATGTCCGCAGAGTATGCAACAAAGTACCCGTCCCAACTAAACAGAGAAGCAAATAAAACCCACGCAGCCCGAACTGTACCTGTCCAAGGAACAAAGGATACGCGTAATACCGTGTCCGTCCCGCAATGTACTGTGAGTGTGCATACTCAGAGAAGGTGTACAGCAGCATGTCAGCGCGCCGCACCGACATAGGAGTAGCGACTAAGGTCACCAACCGTCCCACTTTGCGAGGGGCAGTCCCTCTATGGGCATTCGTGTCCCGAAAAAAAGTATTAAAAATGGGAAATGTGCTAAGATTGTAGGTCATAATGATATCCCGTATTTAATGTAATGGTAGCCTGAATCGGTTATTTCCGTAACTGAAATACCTAAATGTCACAAGAAACAGAATAAGCAACCAAACTGCCACAACAATAAGCTCTTATTTAGGCAAATAAGTGAAGTTCTATGCTATATAGTGACCGTGTGTATGTGTCGGGCTGTGAAGTCAGATGTGGCTCCCGGAAATATCCCACCCTGTCAACTGGAAAAGGTGGCCACCCCAGTAGCGACATGGGCATGGTCAGCAGGGTTACCAGCTGTCCCAATGTGCCATGGACAGTCCCTCATTGGACAGTTGTGTCCCTGCAAAATCCGAAGAAATGGAAAATGACCGGAGATCCCGTGCCAAAAATATTCCCGCAATATACATGTAATAGTAGCATAAAACATATAATTCGTACATGAAACACATACATGGCATATGAAACTGAATAAGGACCCCAAATGCTAACAGAATAAGCGTATAGTATGGCAAACAAGTGAAGTTCTGTCAAGTGCACTTGCCGTGGGTATGTGTTGTCCTGCAAAATCCGAAGTGTCCATAAAACATGTCCCACTATGGGCATTGGAAAAGGTGCCAACCAGAATGGTCACAAGCAGTAGTGAGAGGACATAGCCGGGTAGCTGTGTTGACATAACAACAGGAAGGAATTAAGATACCTTAAACACAGGAAAACATGTGCATAGCAACATATCCCACACCCAGCAACGTCTCTGTCGCATACACTGGATGGCGTATGTTGAAGTGTAATATCCAGAAGCAGAGCATGCATTCGATGTAATACACAATAGCCTCATTGTAGCATGTCAGTCCCACCCATGTACACCTGTGCACCCAAACCTGCTAGCATCCGTGTGCAGCTATACACCTACACACAATGTGCATACCTGAAATGTGGTAATATGTTTGTGTTAGGCAATGCCACGCGGGCAAATATGTCATCAACCCACCTCAGGTACAGATATGGAAATGGCTGCATGTGAATGTGTCTGCAGAATGTGCACATCCCGTATGTGGTATGTACCCGTACAAACCACATAGGTTTGCATATGACACGGTGCACATAACTGTACACATGTGGACAAGTCGGGTTGTTGAACCACCGCATCGATGATTAGCCATGCAGAGAAGTCGATCAGATATAGCGGAACACGTGCCTACCAAACAGGACGTCCTAACAGGGTGCTACAGGCAAAGAAGGGGAAGGTGGGACATCAAATGTGGAGAGTAGCGTTGCCGGACGGCCAAATACACACGGTCAAGGTAAAGGACGGAACCACATGCATATGGCTGGATGGATGTTGTTCGAAAAATATATATAGAAACACATATGAAGTGCCAGGTTACACTCGAAATACTATATAATGCATTGAATTGTACCGTACAATATGGCAGTAGAGCTCATCCTGCATGTAATTGGTGAAGTTAAGCTGTAGTGTGATGGAAGTCTGACCCTGGCAGTAACCACTACAGCAGGCTCATGTCTCTCACCATTAATTAACTGCTGGGTTACAGAACAATTAATGTATGTACATGCATAACATCACCCCTACCCCTGAGGAGGATGGCCTTGTGAGCTCTATCGAAGATAAGAGTACAACTCCTTACCAGAGACACAAAGCAACGTATTAAGAAATTAACTGACTACTGTATCGGAACAGTCCAGTGTCCTTGAAACAGCTACAATCACAGAAGGACACTGTAATTGACCAGGTGCCTTGCAAGGCTGTGTTATTCTCATGGGAAAACGTCTTAAAAACACGACCTCAGCACCCACGTATGTATAGACTATTGCGGACCATAGTGATGGAAATGCCCTGTGACCGACCACGTCAGTAAGGTGGGCAGAAGCTGATTGTAAACATTATATAAAGAAATTGCTTACTGTATAGAGTCAGACAAAACTCTCATACTTGGACTGTATATTATTTTGCCTGCCTGTGTACAGTACTAAAACGTTGTGAACCCGAGCCTCCTGTGTTATTGACTGTCACGTAGAAAAGCCTACTGATAACTACAGTCTGGTTTTAACAACTTATTTGACATTGTGATCCTTGTAATCCGGAATTCCCTTGGTAAGCTACAGGTCAGAGTGCATGGGTGGTTAGACATCTACGCAGGAGAATTTGCCTAAATGGTTCTTCATGAATGAAAAGACCTCCGACTGAATTGTTGTGTTGAAAGAGGCTGTCCACTGTCTGATCTGTGGCTGAAAAGCGGAAAACTGGATCCCAAGAAGAAAGCGTGCAGCCTTAAACAGGAGGCTCAGGTAAGGAGTGTTTGCCTCTTTGTCTCTATTGTAGATCAGGGACCAGACTACATTGTGTTTCTGTTAACAGTTGTGATAGCGGGTCGAAGACCAATCCAAATAGTGTTAAATCTGGACATAGGTCAGGGGAACACACAGCAGAGTAAATAGTCATTGTAGACACTACAGTGGATACAGTGAAGGAGATACCACGTGGTACGAGAGAAGGGTACGTAGCAGTCGTGTAGAGGATATGGGAGGGTAGTGAACAAACAGATCACGTGATCCGCGTTCGACGGGTGACGTGAAGTATATGCAATCGCAGAGAGCACATAATGTGAGATAGTCAGTAAAATGGGGCAATAAATATGACATTGATGGTATAGTAGACAAAATATCGTTACTGAAACATTGAAATTCCTGATAATGTGATGCACATGTTCTAGGGTAAACACCTGTCCCACCCTGTGAGGGATAGTTTCTCTTTGGCCAATTGTGTCCTGCAAACAAACCGAACAAATGGCAAATGTCCTGATATCTCAGGACAAAGATTTCCCAGATATCTCCTCAAATGGTAGCATACAACACTAATATTGTATCTGGAACAACAAAATATCATAATAAACAGAATAAGCAACTGTAATGCTACAACAATTGGTAGCTCTCCTGTCAAAAAGTGGAATCCTGTCCTATGTACTGGCCGTGGGTATGTTCATACCTGGCAAATGACACGTTCCGAACACTAATGTACCACATTGTGCATTTGAAAAGGTGGCAGCCCTAACATGTGCAGGCGACTAAACAGCGACAATTGGGTATCCGTCACGCACATAGGTGGATTGAGGTAGTGAACCGAAGGGAACAGAACACTACAAATGCGAAAGCATCATACGTACACAGAGAAGAGCATAATACAGTAGTAGCGACAGCCCCCCCACCCCCCTACCACCTCCGATACCACATCCAGGATATGAAGCGTGAGGGCAGGCTAGTCCCCACACGCTATCCTGTGGCAACAGAGGTATCACAACGACCAAATGTAACAGAAGCTATTGAAACCACATCTCGAACTCGTAACACACCTAGGGACACTCGAGTAAGAAGACAGTCACTAGGACAGAGTGAGGATATCTGTCAATTAATCAATGTACCGAACCCTTATGCAGGACAGGAAGGCCAGGACCCAACCCCCGTAGTGTACAGACTGTGGACACAAGAAGATATCTGTAAAGTCACAGAGGGAATTCCCCATCCACAAAGTAACCGCTATTCACCATGCAATACCCCTGTATCATCTGATCGGAAAACAAAGGGGGAATGGCGGATGGTACAGTATTTACAAGCTGTAAATCATGTAATAATACCTAGGGTACCGACGGTGCCAGACCCACACACAATATTGAATGCTATGAACACGCCACAGAAGTATCTTACCGTGGTACATATAAGCTATGCTCCCTTTGCAATACCTATACATCCAGATAGTCCGTAGTGCTGTGCATTTACATTCAGGGTAACAGATACAGCCATACCCGGCTACCGCACTGATACTGTGAAAGTACACCGATATTCCCACAGGAGATGGCTAGCTACATTCCGGTGTTTATTCCACCCCGGGGCCAGTCACGTTCTACTTTATGTGGATGATATTCTGCTTGCGGCACCTACCCAGCAGCAATGTATGGAAGATACAATAGCATTATTGAGATATTCGGCAGAACAGGGATATAAAGTAAGCAAGCATAAATTGCAACGACAGAGAATACAGGTCAAGTACCTGGGATATGTGGTATCCAAGTAGGGTAGAATATTACATGACGATAGGAACGTAGCAATGTCACAAGCATACAAGCCAACTAACTAGAAGGGAATGAAGTCCTTTCTGGGCCGACTAACATTTGTCAAACCTGGTTACCAAACAATGCTTTTGAATCCGCTGTATTGTCTGCCTTAATGTTTAATACACCTATGGCAGCACAACACATACTACACTGGATTGCAGTAGCAGAAACAGCTTTCTGCAGACTAGAACGATTGATAGCTTAAACATCTGTATTAGGACTCCCGAATAATCATAACACATGTTGTCAGACCGTAGACTGTAAGCGGAGATATATGACGTCAGTCTTGATGCAACAGCATGGAAGTAAGCAACGCTACATAGCTTACCACTCATTGCAGTTGGACACTGTGGCATGGTCAGTGCCACATTGTGTACAGGCAGTTGTTGTAGCACCCATGGCAGTACAGGCCCCGGCCTTAATGTTAACATACCACCCTCTCACCGTGAGAATGTCTCATGCAGTTGCGATCATTCGGCTGCAAGAGAAGATAGCATTCCTGACCCGTGTTACACATTTGTTCTGTTTGACCATACCACTGAGTCAACCTCATATGGTGATTGAACGTTGTACAACATTAAACCTATCAACGTCACGTCCGACACCTGTGTATGGCACACCACACAGTTGCCTATACGAAATGGATGAAATACCTACACACAGACATAATATCACTGAGATACACTTAGATGATGCAGAGGTGACAGTTAATGTGTACGGATCATGTAGACAGAGTCCTAGGGGAAAGATTCAAGTAGGTTATGCAGTAGGTATTGATAATGAGATTGTAGACGCCCAAACCTTGCAGCATAACGTGTCTGCTCAAGCAGCAGAATAGATAGCTTTAACACGTGCTTGTACTGTAGCGAAAAAGTGATGTGTGGACATATGTCCCGATAGTCAGTATGTTGTCTGTACAGTGCATGTTTATGAGCAGCAGTGGAAGAATAGGGGAATGATAACATCCACCGGTAAACCGATTAATCATGCGCAATTGATCTTGAATGCATTAGATCCCAGTCAGTTACCCACTAAAGTAGGTAATTGTAAATGTGCAGGTCATAGAAAGCAACAGGATAACAGTAGGAAAGGTAAGGCATGAGCTCATGCAGCTGCAAAACAATCAGCCTCACAGTTGGAAAGTGTTACTTTGAATGGGGAATGACAATCCTCAGACATTCTAGATGTAGAAACTTTACAAACAATGCAAACATCAACTACGAAAGCAGAAAAGCCGACGTGGGTATGACGGATAGCAATCTTTGAACACGGAATGCACATATCCACAGTGCGAAAGCCAATATTAACGTCTAATGTATTCAGATATGCGGCTTTGTGGAGCCATGGGTAGAGACATGTCCCAACAGGAGGGATGGTACATTTCGTTAACAGAATACCCCTAACATACGGAATTACGAACCACATACAAACATCATGAGCAGCGTGTCACATTTGCAGTACATATCATGCACAGGGAGCATTTAAACCGAAGGGAGTGAGTTTACCTACACCACCATAACCGTTCCGTACTATTTGTATGGAGTTCATACATCTGAATAAATGGGAAGGGAACAGATACTGTTTAGTGATCACACATATATATAATCAAAATGGGTAGAAGCATTCCCAACCATGAATCCGGATGCAGCAGCAGTGGCAAAGGTGCCAGTAAAATTAAGTATCCCTACATCTGGCATGTTGTAATGAAGCTACAGTGACAATAGAACACATGTAGTGAACCAGACAATCACACAACTTGGGGGATTAGTTTGTATTACCATGAATATAGATTGCATGTATAACCCACAGTCAGCATGACTGGTGGCGCGGTACAATGTGAGCCCGGGAAATAAGTACAGGAGGTTGGTGGGTGACACCCAGACGAGATTCATTAGCTGTTCACCTCTAGCATTGCTGAGCATGACAACAGTTCCAAATGTAAAGTGTTTCACCCCCTTCGAAGTAGTATGTGGAATGGCATATCATGTGCCAGAGTGGATATCTGTAATGTATGCAGAGCCGGAGGGGGATGGCCCATTAGCAGGTGACATGAGAGGACTGTTAACCAATAACACTGTTTTGCAGTTAGTCTTTTACAGATAAAGAGCAAGCGAAGCCGGACGCATAGCTGACACCAGTATCCTGTGTGTATGTCACTGTTATCCAAAGAACATACATGTCAAGTGGAATGTGAGAAGGTCTGTACCAGGTACTGTTGGCAACGCCTACTGCAGTAACGTTTGCGGAGAGGTCATCATGGGTTCACCTCACAGTTGTCAAACCGGTAAAGGATATCAAGTCTGATTTACATCTCGTAGCTGATATACCATACAGACCGAGTCACCCGGGCCAGACTGCATAACAATACAAAGCAACCCCTAAGACATTTGGTTTACTGTCTTACTGATCATACACCTATTAGCCATGTTTGTGTTCAATTTACATGTGCTGGGACTATACCTGCATAGAAATACATGGATACAAATGGTGATACGTGATGAACTGGCCCCACAGTGGCTTCCAAACGTCAACACATACCTAGGCATGACGTGTGCATGTACAGACTATGAACATATTAAATCGCTGTGTTTGTACTGCCATACCTACATCATATGGAGGACTTCCCATGTATGTTGTCCCCTTGGGGATAGATTGAGACTTATGTATATGTACACCGTGATACAGGTCCTGTGAGATCACAGGACAATGTGGCATTGTACTTACCTGTTACACAAAAAGTAATTGTTTGTTGTCATAAACATGATACAGTTCAGGTTGGTGGGAGTATTTGTAACATAACTGTGTCTTACAAATGTCATATAACAGCCAAAGATCACAGTACTACTTGTAGCACCATTCATGATCTGTATTTAAGCATCATGAGAACAACGTGGAAGGATGTGCAGAAACATCCTGAATTGCAGAAACAGTCCTCTGTCATACACAGGAAAATGTTACATGCAGAGGTAACCCGCATCAGTAGTAAAGAAAAATATTGTTATGTTGTTGGTGGGAAAGAAGCATATGAATGGTTACCTGAGAATTGGTCCGCCAGTTGTTATTTGGGTTATCTGGCTCCACTCACATGACATACTGCACAATTGCCTCTGGGTACGAAACGAACTATAACACATATAGCTCGAAGAACTGGGAACACAGTCGAGAAACCTACCAATCCAGTGGGTGAAATGGAAGCTGTTTTGAAAATGCATACTTCTGCAAGAGATAAAGGAATATCGAATCATATGGACTTGAGTGACAGCGTCATAACTTGGCCTGGAACACTCCCAGCTTGTGGAGTAGTGAAATCAATCAGGGAACACAGGAAGTCGTCAAGACCTGTCGGAGGAATGATCAATGTGACTTTCCGCTCTTGAACTGGTGACCGATGAACTGGATGCAATGAGAACTGGTGTGTCACGAAATGTTTTAGCGCACGACTGCACCCTGGTGTCGAGAACGATGCGTCTTGGCGCTTATCAAAGAAGACCGCTGTGTCCAAGTACCACATAATAAGAACTAAACCAACGCCCACCCAGAGGTAATACAGCAGGTGTTATCTATGGCGGAACCAGGCCCAAACCCACTGACGGACCATTTCCACAAACCATTTGGTGGATGGGGTTCAGTCATACTGAATATCACGATTGCCATTTGTGTTGTTCTGCTCATATTGGGAGCATGTGTCTGTTGCGGGATACTTTGCATGTAAGTATTAGTCAGGGACTCTGTCGACGTATCTGTAACCGAGACTATGTATCAAGAGCTGTAGTGGTATTTGTCAATACAGAATTAAATCCATTCTGAAATGTACAACACATTACTTGCCTAGTTAAACGTTCCAGAGAGGAAGAGGCTAGGGAATGCAATAATGTTGTAAATGTTCCTGGATAGAATAGAAGCAAGCAATGGAGGGGGAATGTTAGCAAAATATATATTTAAACATATATATGACCTGCTACTGTAGAAGCAAATATTGTGTAATGCATATTATTCTATATTACAAACTGGCAGTAGAGCTTATCATGCATGTAATTGCCCGTAGTGTAGCTGCAGTGTGATTGAACTATGACCCTGGCAGTAACCAGTGCAGCAGGTGTATGTCATCCAGCATTAGTCATCTGCTGGGTTAGAAAATAATAAATGTATGTACAGGTATACCTCTCATCCCTCCACTGAGTATGATGGCCTTGTGAGCTCTATCTAACACAGAGTACAGCTGCTCACCAGAGAGACAAAGGAACCTAGTAGGAAATGAAGTGATGACCGGATCTGAACAGTGTTGTAACCGTGACAGAGCAGAATTTACCGAAGTACATTCTAATTGACTATGTGGCTCGCAAGGCTGTGCTATCCTCATGGGAAATTATTTAATAAGCATTACCTCAGCACTGTTGTAGGAATACAATATTGTGGACTATAGTGATGTCAATGACCTGTGCCTGACCACATCATTAATGTGTGCTAAAGATGATTGTAAACACAATACTCATACAGCTGTTACATGTATAGAGTAAAACAAATCTCTAAACTTGTACTGCAAAGTTATTTGCCTCCTGGTGCACAGTAGTAAAATGTTGTTAATTGCAGCGTCCTGTGTTATTGAGTGTCATTATTAAAAGATGAATGAGTGTTACAGTCATATTTAAACAACGTAATTGACAGATGTGTATGTTCTAGCATGGGAATAGGTCAAGCCAACCATCACAATCACCATGTGTACCACATACAAACAGCCAGTAACATGCAGTAGTATTGCATGAAGGCATACACGACTGTGGGAATAGCACAGGACATATGGCACGTGCCAAGTGCAGATGCATGACACAAACCCCAGGATGGGTGTCCCTGCAAAGAGGAACATGTGCCAACCACACCACCCACAGATGTACCGGCAATAAAAACACATGCCAAACACATAGAAACACTACTGTCCAACACCCGACTGCAACGGAGCCTGGTCAAACACCAACATGAAGCATGCACAAACAGGGACTTGTGTAATTGTTGCCTTAACACCCCCCCATAGGCTACAGAAGAATAGAATGGACATATGCATGTAATGTTGTGAAGGATGTGCGGTAGTCCTCAGTAACACAGTGTTAGGGACACAGATACACTGTCATCAAGTGTGACGTATGTGCACTGTAGACAGCACACCTGCAAGTAATACAGAGGACATTCATGTGCCACAGACATATACACATGAGAAAGAGGATAGGGGATAGACAAGTGTAAATGTGACAAACTATGGATATAGGTTCATACGTCCATAGGTACAGGGTAGGCCATCGTCCCAGGTTCAGCCATAACACAACACCATAGTTAGGATGACGTTGCAAACCTTCTGTGCATCACATAAAATATTCATGATATTGCTGTACCTCCGTCAAGCAGTGATAATGATGTAATCCCTGGCCTATACCTGCAATTCTCCATCCAATGGACAACATACCCGCGAACAAGGCTAGGAAGGATCTCTGTCCCACATGTACTGTGATGTAGATCTGCAGCATTGTGAGTGTCTGGGTGATATATGTGTCACTCAAACACATCCCAGTAATGACCATGACAAGGTTCATGTCACCTGCCCTAGTGGTTCTGAGGGATGCAGATACAGTAGGTGAAGCATACACATGACATATGGGTTGACATGGCCTCGTATGTCAGGCACAGGTCAACACTAAACAGCAGGTATGTGACTTAATGGGGCAGGGGTCCTACAAGTGTGGCAGCTTTACACGAAATGATGTCATCCTGCATCTGTACGACAATGAACCTATGAGGGCTTCCCAGCTGCTGTAGGTGTATGGTCAGATACAGTCTGAATGGGCCAATGTAGTAAATCATAGGTGTAACACGTAATGGGTACAAGGAGACAATGACCTAGCCTGATGTAGATGTGAATCCCTGCACATACAGGTGGGCAATGTAGAAGTCCCACAGAACCACGATAGCAACGTGTGTGTTGAATGAAAGGTGACCGACAAACTCTGTCCCCTGATCCCTGGTAATCACCGCTGTGCTGTGTGGACAGCCACCTATATGCTGGACAGGGGTGACCTACTACTCCTCGACAGGTATGATTTTGCATTACTTACCATTTAGCTGTGGGACATGTCCCTGACAGCAGATATGCATATCTGGGAGGCCCCTTCGAAGGATATCTGTGTCAGATGTCCGTCCCACTATGTCACCTGTTTTGCAGTCATCTACAAACAATGTTGCCCATAACACCCGTCTGTGTGCCTGTACCGTGAAAATGTAGATGTATGACAGGAGTGCACCCACGGAAGGGCCCCATGGGACACCACTTGTGACAGGCAGTAGGTCTGACATGCTGCCAGCAACTATGACCGTGTGGGTTGTGTCACATAGACAGTTTACAACACATTCTGTGATGTACATGTTCACATCCCAGCCAATGGTTTTATTAACGATACCTGAGGGGGGTAATGTTATGAAGGCCTTTGCCAGGTCGAGGTAGGCTGTATGGACTGCAACACCCCCATCAATGGCCTGGGTGACTGTCCCGAAAATGTCAACCATGCTTTAAAGGCATGAACCGCCCTGAACAAGACAAACCGTGTTGGATGCGAAGTATGTATGTCCCCTATGCAGTCATGTACGAGCCGCAGTATGATCCCTCCCCATGTCTTTGCAGATAGGTCTCCTCAGGGTACTGGGACAGTAATAACCAGCCTCAGTGGAGGCATTGGCCCTGTGACGTGGGACTACAGTTGCCATGCGACACAACCTGGGCACCCTACCTGAGGTGAGGCTACAAAGAAATAGCTGTCCTAACTGTGGGTCCTAATCCTAAATGAGATAGTGGAGTACACAGCGGGGTCACCATCTGGTCTCATGGATGCTATGCCCACTACCCTGGAGAGAGCATGTCCCACCTGTGTGTCACAGAACATTTGGTGACCACAAACCGCTGGTACAGACATCTCCACATGTGTGGGGGAGGGTGTGGAGATGTCCTCACTGGACTTGTCAGCCTGTATGTTGGCAATGTGTGTATGTTGAGTAAACCCCACCTCTATGTGAACCCAGTCAGAGCATATGTGGGAGTGACCTCACAGGTGTTGAGCATAGCAACTGAAGGTGGTATGATTGTCAGCCAGGTCCATGTAGGTATATCTGTGGAATGTGCCCTGGACAATCTCATGACAGTGTGTAACTCTACACATATGATGACCAAGGGTGTCACACCTCACAAGGTGTCTGCTCCACCTTGTAGTAGCCACCTCCTCGTGTTGTACATCCTGTGTATGGCTGGGGTACACCACACTGGATGCTTGGCATTGGTACAATGAACCACAGTTGGGTAAGTGAATGCCTGGTACATGCAGTCCTGTAGGTACTGGTAGATGGCAAATGTGATTGATGCAGTGGCTGCAGTACTGTCGACCACTGGCTCAGGGTCCTTAAAGGAGACCACAGTAGTGTGCAGAATTGTGTAGTCTGCCTCTGAGCAAGCAATGTGTATGTTCACTGGCAACACTCACAGCAACGGATGCCAAAAGCAGAAGCCAATGTCCAAATAACATAGATTAACTTCTGCATGACAATATGTCTTATCATACATGTATTGACACGTGTCTGCTAATTACAATTGCAAATGGCCGGTAAGACCGGCCTAAAGTTCCCGTGATATACACAGCCTGGAGGTGTTGTTCCGATAATAAAGTGGCAGTACCTTCCAACCGTGACCTCTGGGTATGAAAGTGTTTGTTAACCTGCAACAGTGGATGTACACCATTGGGTTCTGGTATCGGAAAACATAGTTCCTGTAGCACTACACAGTATGGGTAGTCAAGCAGACATCTGCAATTGTTGAACACACAGCATCAGTGAAACCCACTGCTCACAAGGACACAGTCCGACAAGCTGTACACATTACATATGCACAGTGGTGTCCATTGTTGGACTCAAAAATTACAAAAAGACAAGCATGATGCCATCAATAATCGCCTACGGGAACTCATTGTCGTCACGGGTATACATATGCACAAGCGTGTTTAATGTTGATGATAGCTGTCCATGAAATGCAGCACACATGCACAGAAATGCCCAGGGGACCGGGTCCATAGAACGGCGTCCACATCACAGTCCCGCACACCTGAAGGATGTGTAATGGGTACTGTCGATTGTTGCAGTCAAGGGATTCTGGGTATGTAGACTCTGGGCTCGGTGTTGTTTCGCAGGCAATCCTTTGTCCCGCCCCGTGGGAGGGATGTGTGCGTAGCACCTGCCTTACTCTCCGCTAATAATGCAAACCATCCACCGGAGAATGCTAAATGCAGTTGTGAGATGTGTACAGCCCTATAGTAGTGTCCAGTAGTCAATTGTCATGGATGGACAACCGTATGGCCAAGATGGCACCCACAACTGCAAACCCGCGAATTACACAGCCGCGGTAAGGCATGACACAGGAAATACACATAGGGACTACAGTTGACATTCCACATACAAAGTCGGACCGCCGTGCCAACACCGGCGTACACAGCACTCAATCTGCCAGCAACAGAATGAGGAGCACCTGCTACCAGACAGCGTAACAGATGTGCGACCTGTGGAACACATACTAATGGCACACCCACAGCGTCAAGTAGGATATGTAAACTATGGCATTCCCAGCTATGAAGACAACATGGTTAAATGAATACATAGGTGATCAACATGTACCGTTGGTGTTATATTGAAAAGACAGTGTCGGATATGTCCCATTGGGATGTCTGAGGTTTATATGAAGCAGTTGCTAACCAGCATCTTTGGATGTATGCCATTTGTTCACAGTACTACATCACCTGGTTATGTAGCACCATGTAGAATGGGTAGTCAAACAGACATCCGCGATTGGGGAACATACACCAGCAGTGAAAAGCACTGGCCAGGTGTACACAGTCCAGCAACATCTAACCTCACATATGCACATCGGTGTCCATTGTAGGACCCAAAAATTCCATTCATAGAATGCCTGCTAGCTTCCTGCATTACTCACGTGATCTCATTGTCGTCACCACGTCACAGGTACACATATGCACCGCAAGCGTGTTCAATGTTGATGATAGCTGTCCATGAAATGCAGCACACATGCACAGAAATGCCCAGGGTACCGGGTCCATAGAACTGCGTCCACATCACAGTCCTGCACACATGAAGGATGTGTAATGGGTATTGTCGATTGTTGCAGTCAAGGGATTCTGGGTATGTAGACTCTGGGCACGGTGTGGTTTCGCAGGCAATCCGTCGTCCCGCCCCGTGGGAGGGATGTGTGCGTAGCACCTGGCTTACTCTCCGCCAATAATGCAAACCATCCACTGGAGAATGCTAAATGCAGGTGTGAGATGTGTACAGCCCTATACTAGTGTCCAGTAGGCAATTGTCATGGATGGACAACCGTATGGCCAAGACGGCACCCACAACTGCAGACCCGGGGAATTACACTGGCGCAGTAAGGCATTACACAAGTAATACACATAGGGACTACACTGGACATTCCCCATACAAACAACACAGACAACCAGCAGAGGAAGTCCAAAGCAAAGACGAGGTACTGTAGACACCGTCAGCGACCACTCAGAGCCCACCAGGTATTAAATGCAGTCACCATAGTTTATCGAAGCTCTTTTCGTCTGCTTCATAGGCAGACCTCTTCAGAATACATACAATGCAGTCCAACCTACTACATTAAAAACCCTTAATTGGTCAGTAAAGTAGATGTGCTAAGTATTAATTAAATGCCTTAAAGGCAAACAAGCAAACTAACTTTACGTGGGTTACAGATTCCACACAGTGAGTACATCAGACATTGCTTCGAAAGGTACATTCTTCATAGAGGAATAGAAATATATGTATATATATGAAAGAAGAACCAGCATAAGTTTTTCCAAACGTCTGACTGTTCAAGCTACATATATATGTTCCACGGATTGTGCCAATATATTAACAGAACTACAGACACCTACTAATATCAATGAACCATAATATATACAGATAAACCGTATGATTATGACAAATGTAAAATAGAGCAACGAAATGTAAAGATTCACAATGTGGTAAAGTAAATATTCATTTAGAAGGTTACTTAAATAAACCAACTCAGACATCCTTGACAAAATACTAACACAAGGCCAGCGAGGTGCTTGGCCTCACATGTACTGGGATGTTGTTCCACAGCATAGTGAGTGTCTGGGTGATGAATCGGTCCCACCAGCACGTTCCATTCATGATAGTGTCAAGGTGTACGTCACCTGCCCTTGTGGTTCTGAGGGATCTAACTTCTTTAGGTGAAGCATAGTCATCAGATCTGGGTTCGACATGGCCTCGTATGTCAGGCACAGGTCAACACTAAACAGCAGGTATGTGACTTAATGGGGCAGGGGTCCTACAAGTGGGGCAGCATTACACAAAATGATGTTATCCTGCATCTGTACGACAATGAACCTATGAGGGCTTCCCAGCTGCTGTAGGTGTATGGTCAGATACAGTCTGAATGGGGCAATGTAGTAAATCATAGGTGTAACACGTAATGGGTACAATGAGACAATGACCTAGCCTGATGTAGATGTCAATCCCTGCACAAACAGGTGGGCAATGTAGAAGTCCCACACAACCACGATAGCAACGTGTGTGTTGAAAGAAAGGTGACCGGCAAACTCTGTCCCCTGATCCCTGGTAATCACCCCTGTGCTGTGTGGACAGCCACCTATATGCTGGACAGGGGTGACCTAGTACTTCTCGACAGGTATGAGTTGCATTACTTACCATTTAGCTGTGGGACATGTCCCTGACAGCAGATATGCATATCTGGGAGGCACCTTCGAAGGATATCTGTGTCAGATGTCCGTCCCACTATGGCACCTGTTCTGCAGTCATCTACAAACAATGTTGCTCATAATACCCCTGTGTGTGCCTGTACCGTGAAAATGTAGATGTATGACAGGAGTGCACCCACGGAAGGGCCCCATGGGACACCGCTTGCGACAGGCAGTAGGTCTGATATGCTGCTAGCAACTATGACCGCGTGGGTTGTGTCACATAGACAGTTTACAACACATTCTGTGATGTACGTGTTTACATCCCAGCCAATGGGTTTATCAACGATACCTGGTGGGGTAATGTGACGAAGGCCTTTGCCAGGTCGAGGTAGGCTGTATGGACTGCAACACCCCCAGCAATGGCCTCGGTGACCGTCCCGAAAATGTCAACCATGCTTTAAAGGCATGAACCGCCCCTGAACAAGACAAACCGTGTTGGATGCAAAGTATGCATGTCCCCAATGTGTTCATGTACGAGCTGCAGTATGATCCCTCCCAATGTCTTTGCAGATAGGTCTCAAAATGGTAATTGGACGGTAATAACCAGGGTTAGTGGAGGCATTGGCCCTGTGACGTGGGACTACAGTTGCCATGCGACACAACATGGGTACATTACCCGAGGTGAGGCTACAAAGAAATAGCTGTCCTAACTGTGTGTCTAATTCCTCAATGTGATACTGGAGTACACAGTCGGGTCACAAGCTGGTGTCATGGATGCTATGTCCACTACCCTGGACAGAGCATGTCCCACCCGTGTGTCACAGAACATTTGGAGACCACAAACCGCTGGTACAGACATCTCGTCATGTGTGGGGGAGGGTGTGGAGATGTCCTCACCGAACTTGTCAGCCCGTATTCAGGCAATGTGTTAATGTTGAGTAAACACCACCTCTTTGTGAACGCAGTCACAGCATATGTGGGAGTTACCTCCCAGGTGTTGAGCATAGCAACTGAAGGTGGTATGATTGTCAGCCAGGTCCATGTAGGTATATCTGTGGAATGTGGCCTGGACCATGGCATGACAGTGTGTAACTCTACACATATGATGGCCAAGGGTGACATACCTCACAAGGTGTCTGCTCCACCTTGTAGTAGACACCTCCTCGTGTTGTACATCCTGTGTATGGCTGGGGTACACCACACTGGATGCTTGGCATTGGTACATTGAACCACAGTTGGGTAAGTGAATGCCTGGTTCATGCAGTCCTGTAGGTACTGGTAGATGGCAAATGTGATTGATGCAGTGGCTGCAGTACTGCCGACCACTGGCTCAGGGTCCTTAAAGGAGACCACAGTAGTGTGCAGAATTGTGTAGTCTGCCTCTGAGCAAGCAATGTGTATGGTAACTGGCAACACACACAGCAACGGATGCCAATAGCAGAAGCCAATGTCCAAATAACATAGATTAACGTCTGCATGACAACATGTCTTATCATACATGTATTGTCACGTGTCTGCTAAATATAATTGCAAATGGCCGTGAAGACTGGCCTAAAGTTCCCGTCATATACACAGTCTGGAGGTGTTGTTCCGATAATAAAGTGGCAATACCTCCCAATCGTGACCTCTGGGTATGAACGTGTTTGTTAACCTGCAACATTGGATGTACACCATTAGGTTCTGGTGTCGGAAAACATGGTTCCTGTAGCACTACACACTATGGGTAGTCAAGCAGACATCCGCGATTGTTGGACACACAGCATCGGTGAAACCCACTGCTCACAGGGACACAGTCCGACAAGCTCTACACTTTACATATGCACAGTGGTGTCCATTGTAGGACCCAAAAATTCTATACAACCAAAATGATGTCATAGTCAATGGCCAACCTGAACTCATTGTCGTCACAGGTACACACATGCACCGCAAGCGTGTTTAATGTTGATGATAGCTGTCCATGTAATCCAGCACAGATGCACAGAAATACCCAGGGTACCGGGTCCATAGAACTGCGTCCACATCATAGTCCCGCACACATGAAGGATGTGTGATGGGTACCGTGGAGGGCTGCAGCCATGGGATCCTGGGTATGCAAATGTGGGGCTCGGTGTTGTTTGGCAGATACTCCGTTGTCCCGCCCCGTAGGAGGGATGTGGGTATAGCACGTGCCTTACACCCCAGTAATGATGCAAAGCATCCACCAGATACTGGTAAAAGCAGGTGTGAAATGTGGACAGCCCTATATCAGTGTCCAGTAGGCAATTCCCATGGATGGACAAGTGTACGACCAAGATGGAACCTATAACTGGACACCTGATGGAATTATACAGCTGCAGTAAGGCATAACACAGGAAATACAGATAGGGATTACAGTAGACACTCCCCATACAAAGCCAGACCGCCGTGCGAATACCGGCGTACACACCAGTCGATCTGCCAGCAACAACATGAGGATCACTCGCTGCCATACTGCGGAACAAATGGGCGACCTGTGGGACACATACTAATGGCACACTAACAACTTCAACTAGGAAGGTCATAGGATGTTTCAACACTGGCGTTCCTGCATATAATGAACATCCTTCAATGAATAAATAGGGTATACATGTTGTGGCTGTGTTATATTGACAATACAGTGGCGTATATGTCCTACTGGGCCTTTTGAAGATTACCTAAAGCAGTTGCCAACCTGCAGCATGACATCAATACCATTTGGGTTAATCGTAGTAGGACACGGGTTTCGTAGCACAACATAATATGTGTAGTCAAATACACATCCGGGGAACATACAGCAGCGTTCCCAACCACTGGCCAGATGGACACAGTCCAACATGTTCTACATTTTACATATGCACATATGTGTCCATTGTAGGACCCAAAATTTCCTATAGCAGTGGCGACCCGCTGCGGTTGGGAGAAACTGATGAACTACAGACGTGACTACGGCACAGCTGCAGATATGCATCACTAGCGTGTTCAAGGTTGTTGACAGCTGTCCATGAAATGCGGGACAGATGCACAGAAATCCACAGATTGTGTAGTCTACACATGCGTCCATATCCCATTCCATGCGCATGGAGGATTTGCAATGGGTACTGTCGGGTTGCAGCCATGGGATCTTGGGTATGCAGAAATGGGTGTCGGAGGCGATTGGCAGATGATCCATTGTCCGCCCGTGGGAGGGATGTGGGTGCAGAACATGGCTTACCCCCACCAATAATGGCAATCATCCACGGAGAATGCAACATGCAGGTGTGAGATGGGTATAGCCGTACACCAGTGTCCTGTAGGCATTGTCCAAGGAGGGAGAAGCGTCCGGACATAATGGTACCCATAATAGCAAACCTGGTCAAATCACACAGCTGTAGCAAGGCATAACACGGGAAATACAGATGGAAACAACAGTAGACACGCCCCTTAGAAATCCATCCAGCCGTGCGAATCCCTGCGTACACAGCAACCAAGCTGCTAGCAAGTATGTGGGGATCACCCGCTGCCACTCCGCGGAACATACGGGCGACCTGTGGAACACATAGTAATGGCACACCAACAACGTCAACTAGGAAGGTCATAGCATGGTTAAAGTATGGCGTTCCCACCCATAAAGAACATCCTGTCATGAATAAATAGGTTCTACATGTACCGGCTGTGTTATAATGGCAATACAGTGGCGGATAGTTCACAATGGGACCCCTGAGGATTACTTAAACCAGTTGCCAACCTGCAGGACTACAGCAACACCATATGGGTTACTTATGGAAGGACACGGGTTCCGTAGCACTACATAATATGGGTAGGCAAACAGACATCCGCGACTGGGGAACATACAGCGGCAGTCAAAACCACTGGTCGAATGGACACAGTCCAACATGCTCTACACTTCACATATGCACATTGGTGTCCATAGTAGGACCCAAATATTTGTCCTTAGGTGTTGGCAACAGGCTGCTATCGTGCGACCCAGAAGAAGTGACAGCCGTGACTACGGCACAGGTAGATATAAGCACCACAAGCGTGTACAAGGGTGATGACAAGTGTCCATTAAATGCAGGACATATGAATCGGACTCCCCAGGTCGCCGTGTCCATAGACGTGCGTTCACATCCCATTCCCGCACACATGAAGGATGTGCAATGGGTACTGTCGAGGGTTGCAGACATGGGATCGTGGGTATGCGAAAATGGGTCTCGGTGTGGATTGCCAGATGATTCGTTGTCCTGCCCCGTTTGAGGGGCGTGGGCATGGCATATCGTTACTCCGCACTAATAATGCCAATCATCCACGGAAAATGCAGAATGCAGCAGTGTAATGTGTACAGCCCTATACTACTGTCCAGTAGGCAGTTCCCATAGATGGACGAGCGTCACGGCCAAGATGGCACACATATCTGCAAACCTGGGGGAATCCCACAGCTGTTACACGGCATAACCCAGCAAATACAGATAGGGACTACAGTAGACACTCCCCATACAAAGCCAGACCGCTGGCCAGATACCGGGAGTATACAGCACTCAATCTGCCAGCACATAACTGGGGATCACACGCTCCCATACAGCGGAACAGATGGGTGACCTGTGCAACCATACAAATGGCACAATACCAACGTCAGCTGGGAAAGACATACGATGGTCGAACTATGGCGTTCCTACCAATGAAAGACATCCTTCAGTGAATTGATAGGATTGATGTCAATTGACCATGGACAACAACTAATCAACAATAAAGACTCGCTGGCACCCTATGGCCACAAACCATGCCACACATAGGTAGATGGAACAGCCAACGTAAACATTACGTGCACGACAGGTCACATATGGTATCCAAAGGTTCTTCATAGACATGTATGCGCTATCACCCGTAGGCCCCGTGAGACCTACACATAACATGGGAGCATCCAGGCTTTAAGTATCCACCCTTACACTTCCATTTGTCACTTACTATGCGAACAATGACCATGTAGCCACAGCATAGAAAGCACAGACGCACTGCCAACGACACACACGTACGTCAACATCTCAGAAAGCATCCTATGAACACACGTATTACATGATATTGTACTATGCCGACCCCTCAACAATCAGAGACCTAACAATGTATATGGAAGATATGCATAGCATATCACTGTAATACAACGGTACAGAACTGACAGGGTGGACAAATGTATGTTAACCCTACATCTGCATCTACACTACATTCCCGTTACGGGTGTGTGCTCCACCTGCCTCTCAAAGGATGCCTCAACAGTTATCCATCGGTCAGCCCTGGTGTGTGGCCAACCCTCCACCTACTAATCTATCTACATACGCATTCTTCAGCATAGCTGAGGAGGTCCCTCCTGTGGTGTTATACTCTAGGCGTCGTAAAACACTGACTGTAGACGTGTGCCTTGTGATGTGCCCATAGCCGACCGTAAGCATACGCCAATCCTGCGGCTGCCCAGGCCGCCGCTCTAGTAGGGCCACCTGACTAGTAGGCGTGTCACGTAGGTATATCAAGATGGGTGCACCATGTGTTGTGCTGGCGTGCGCAATGTAGCCCCACAGCGTAGGGCACCGGCCGATCTAAGGCCGCTGCCGTCGCAGGGGTAGTACAGTCTGCAGGCATGTGCAGACGTGCACATGTAACAGCGGTCCACAAGGATACCCATAGTGGCGACAGCTGCACACATGGCTATAGCGGGACACACACACACGGCCATGCATACAGCACACTTAGACATACACACACCATAAATAGGCAAGTACACACAAGGTGTATGTCGTGTATGGGTAAAGTGTCAGGACAGCAAGGATAGCTGTCTGCCACGTAACCCAGCAGATGTCTATGAGGTGTTCTGGAATACGGACAGTGCATGGACAATGTGTGGATATGCAACGTACCACAGTTATATGTGTCAGCCGTGCAAATATGCGATACATGGGGAAGACAGCTGTCCATGGGAGAGCAGCGGTACGGCCACAACATAGGTACATAGATATACAAAGAAAGAGATACACACGGGCACATCCGGCAGGCCCGTGAGTGTAATGTACACAGCAGCACCCCACCACACCATAGTAGGGTACACGTGGAGAACACGATGCAGGTCGCCGACCACAAGAAGCACACAAGCAGTACCGTGCTGCGTCCGCCATCCACAAACCCATGGATGGCGCCAGGATATGGGTGTTGCTCGTATACCTCACACCCATACCGTATGAACCCATGCAGCTGGGAGCTTGGACTCACACACACATGTGGCACGCATGGTGGTTGACCACACCCCACATACCCAACTGCACAAACGTACAACACAGGTATGGGATGCGCTACGTGGACCACCGAGCACACCACCAGCAGAGGCACATGTACAGGTGGGTGGCAACACCCGTACAGGAATGGCCGCTGGTAGGCAAGGTATGTGTTGCGGAGCGTCTAAAAGCATGTTCATCCGCAGAGGCATCTGCAAAAACACACACAGACACGGGCCGGAGTCGAACCTCGCCTATCTACATGAACTCACTACAGTATGAAGCATTTACAGAACGCGCTACCGAGTTTACTGAACAGAGCGCTGTCAGAGGCATACTTGTAGGCTGCTGACGTCACCCGCAAGACAATAGTTGGCAATAGCCAAGGTATGTGTTGCGGAGCGTCTAAAAGCATGATCAGTCGCAGAGGCAGCTGGAAACACACACACACACAGACACACACGGAAGGGACGGGGGACGAACCTACGCCTATCTACATGAACACACTACAGTATGAAGCATTTACAGAACGTGCTACCGAGTTTACTGAACAGAGCGCTGTCAGAGGCATACTTGTAGGCTGCTGACGTCACCCGCAAGACAATAGTTGGCAATAGCCAAGGTATGTGTTGCGGAGCGTCTAAAAGCATGATCAGTCGCAGAGGCAGCTGGAAACACACACACACAGAGACACACACGGAAGGGACGGGGGACGAACCTACGCCTATCTACATGAACACACTACAGTATGAAGCATTTACAGAACGCGCTACCGAGTTTACTGAACAGAGCGCTGTCAGAGGCATACTTGTAGGCTGCTGACGTCACCCGCAAGACAATAGTTGGCAATAGCCAAGGTATGTGTTGCGGAGCGTCTAAAAGCATGATCAGTCGCAGAGGCAGCTGGAAACACACACACACACAGAGACACACACGGAAGGGACGGGGGACGAACCTACGCCTATCTACATGAACACACTACAGTATGAAGCATTTACAGAACGCGCTACCGAGTTTACTGAACAGAGCGCTGTCAGAGGCATACTTGTAGGCTGCTGACGTCAGCCGCAAGACAATAGTTGGCAATAGCCAAGGTATGTGTTGCGGGCGTCTAAAAGCATGTTCAGTCGCAGAGGCAGCTGGAAACACACACACACAGAGACACACACACACGGAAGGGACGGGGGCGAACCTCGCCTATCTACATGAACACACTACAGTATGAAGCATTTACAGAACGCGCTACCGAGTTTACTGAACAGAGCTGTCAGAGGCATACTTGTAGGCTGCTGGCGTCAGCCGCAAGACAATAGTTGGCAATAGCCAAGGTATGTGTTGCGGGCGTCTAAAAGCATGTTCAGTCGCAGAGGCAGCTGGAAACACACACACAGAGACACACACACACACGGAAGGGACGGGGGCGAACCTCGCCTATCTACATGAACACACTACAGTATGAAGCATTTACAGAGCAGCTACCGAGTTTACTGAACAGAGCTGTCAGAGGCATACTTGTAGGCTGCTGACGTCACCCGCAAGACAATAGTTGGCAATAGCCAAGGTATGTGTTGCGGAGCGTCTAAAAGCATGATCAGTCGCAGAGGCAGCTGGAAACACACACACACACGGAAGGGACGGGGGACGAACCTACGCCTATCTACATGAACACACTACAGTATGAAGCATTTACAGAACGCGCTACCGAGTTTACTGAACAGAGCGCTGTCAGAGGCATACTTGTAGGCTGCTGACGTCACCCGCAAGACAATAGTTGGCAATAGCCAAGGTATGTGTTGCGGAGCGTCTAAAAGCATGATCAGTCGCAGAGGCAGCTGGAAACACACACACACAGAGACACACACACACACACACACGGAAGGGACGGGGGACGAACCTACGCCTATCTACATGAACACACTACAGTATGAAGCATTTACAGAACGCGCTACCGAGTTTACTGAACAGAGCGCTGTCAGAGGCATACTTGTAGGCTGGTGACATCACCCGCAAGACAATAGTTGCCAATAGCCAAGATTTGTGTTGCGAAGCGCCTAAAAGCATGTTCATTCGCAGAGGTAGCTGGGAACACACACACACAGAGACACACACACACACACACACACACACACACACGGAAGGGACGGGGGACGAACCTACGCCTATCTACATGAACACACTACAGTATGAAGCATTTACAGAGCACGCTACCGAGTTTACTGAGCAGAGCGCTGTCAGGAGGCATACCCCTACGTGAGTGGTATCATTTGCAGAGGCAATGCGCCCGATCGGGAGTTAGGTCAGAGTGCGCAGTCACGCAGTCTGTTACCATCCCAAGGTCGCCGTACAGTAACACGTTAGTGCTGCAGTCGGGAATACCAAGTAACTACTGATCAGTACATCACTGCCTACTGGGCATGCTCAGACACTTAGACTCGGCACAGAGCAGACATGCATACACATGGTGCAACGGCATGGGTGGCGGAATGTGGACCGTCGTGTGTGTCCAGCCACACAACAGAAACCTGGCCATGCCACAGACGTGGCCGTTGCGTAGGGGATACAGGCATGCACCGGGTATAACTGCAGGCGGCGGTGTGCACTGTGCTGTGTGTCTATCTACACAGCTGCCTACTGGGCATGCTCAGACACTTAGAGTCGGCACAGAGCAGACATGCATACACATGGTGCGTCAGCATGGGTGGCGGTATGTGGACCGTCCTGTGTGTCCAGCCACACAACAGCAACCCGGCCATGCCACAGACATGCCGTTGCTGCGGGGAATATCTAGGTGCAATTAACCATGTGTAGGACTGGCCTACAGTTTGTTGCATGCTACAGACAACCCTCCCAAACACAGGATACCTGCACAGATGTCCTGAGGACACTGGTGAGTGGGCATGCTCTCACAACAGCACCGTATTGGGTGACATGAACCACCCATACATAGCCTGGGAACATTACCCATGGCACAACACACTACGCCAGCGGTCCCAGGTGTTCTCACACCTGGCCACTGTTAAACAGCCATGCACCATACATACTAGGGGGGGATGTCTGACAGTTCTGCCCATCACACATGGTGAGGATATGCCCCACACAGGATGTACAGCCCTCAATGGTGATGCAAGACCGTATAGTGGATCCACTGGTCATCCACATCCTGTAACCAACACCAGCATGGGGGACCTCAGTGATGACCTCTCCACAGAAAACCACACACATCATACGACCGGTGTGGTACCCTACAAGTCCTCCATGCCAGTGTTGAACACAGGCCAGACCGGCAAACGCCTAACGAATGCCTTCTCTGAGCACCCACATGCATGTCTGCAACAGGCAAACATGATGACATCAGGACCTTGTCCACCACAGGTAGGCACATGGTGTGGTGGACCGCAGCCACTGACTAGCTGTACATCAACAGTTGGAGCTAATACATGGCAGAGCAATGTCAGTACAAGGAAACCATCTCCCATTCATACCGGCGTCACCATACGGCCCCACATACCATCATCCACGGCCGCTTGTGGGAGTGGTACTGCAGAGGGCACATGAGACAACCATAGGGCCTTCCCTAACTGTGGTAAGGACATGGTTGGGGGCACACAGACTTGGCTGGAAATGGTCCAGAATGGTACAACAGTCACTGCACCCACAGACATTGTCTGCAAACCAGCGGACATGTTCCATGCATACATCCCCCCCCCCAAGAGGGAACATATACATCCCACCAGAGTGTATCCTCCCAAACATCTCATATGGCCTGGAGTGATCCCATATCTCTATGGCGGTTGACACGTCAGCAATGGGCACCGATGGTGTCCCTGGCTGTGTGCTACCCATCCTCATTGAGGCCCTCGGCCCACACATGCAGCCACTGTGTCATGTTAGCCTTACTATGGGCTATGTCCCCAATGGATGCCATATGGCATCTGTGGTCCCACTATGCCAGGGTAGTGCTCTTATGGACTGTCGACAGCCACACCCTATCTGCTTGACAAGCCTTGTCTGCAAAGCTGTGGGGAGGTCCATACAGGTGGCCATGGTTACAGATAGCGGTGTACAGCCAATACAGGAACATACCCACAACTACATAGTCAAGGGCGGATCCTGCCTCCCGAACCTGCTCGTCCTGTCTGGAGTGGTCACCAAGGCCATTGATGGGGATACGTGGGTTTGCACACAGTACCATGACCTGGTGGGAGCGTTCAGAGCACACTACACATGGGACTCATGGAAAGGCTCGCCAGCATACATGTGGGGACATATGTCACCCGATGCTTCTCAGAAAGGTTGGAGGTCACACCACACAGGGTTGGTGCTCCAGGTGCCTTGTCACACTCATATCTGGACCCAGTGGAGGCCCACAGGGCTCACTCCTGGGCCCCCTGCCATATGGCATCCGACCTTCCAATGTGCATGCAATCATAGGGGGATTGTGGCAGACAAGGTATGCAGATGACTACGCACCGGCCAACATACCCAACACCCCATGTTACACGGACATCCACCTAGGGCGTCATAGACATGGATGACTGGTGCCAGAGCCATGGCCTGCTACTACATGCCAGAGAAGGTGCAGCCCTACCCAGTGTGAAGGACATGTTCGTCCCAATGTCACATGTAGGTGGTACGCCATTAAAGATGGTGGACATGTTCAGGGAAATGGCTACCACACCTGTCGGTAACCTCTGTCAACACACACAATGGCAATGTGGGTGTGAAGACATTCCACTGTGGCCTCCTGGTCTGGATGGAATCGCAACCACATCAGGGGTGTTCATTGTACCCCTGTACACATCACACACCAGAGCAATGACTGCGTACAATGGCACATCTGGCCTGTAGCTAACCTGACGCCTGCAGCACTTTCGGAAGGACCGTAAGCGTTCCACAAGACGGGGATGACGGTGCTAGGACATGTGTCACAAGCTGCACGGCCAAGGGGACACCGGCTGTAAATCTTCACAGCACATCTGCTCCGTGGTGATCTGTGCCTGGCATACACGGCCATGTCTGACCTGGGTGACATGGGCATATTCCACCTCCCAGGCTCCATGCAAACACGGGCACAGAGGCGACTGTCAAACACCTCAACACAAAGATGTGTGACGTGCTGGGGGAACAGGGTTAACGGCCAGACACCCCCTACAACACGGAGAGGAGTGCCAGGCCATGTGAAGGAAAGGCCCTGACTGCCTTCGTCCAGGACTGATAATGGTGTGTGGATGTGTGACGATGGTTATGCGCCCGGCAACATCTGTGTGTCACTGCTAGACCAGGGACTGGGGACTGATGGATATGGCATCCCCATCCTGAGGGGTGTTAGAAGCCACACACAGTCATGCTAGGTCCACACATGTCGTAGGGCACATATCCTGTTACGTTCATGTGCGCCTATGTACCTATGTAGGGGTCCATGCAGGATGCGGGTAACTGTGCTATGCTGATGTTGCCAGACATGCCTGTGGGTACCCCACGACTACGTGGGGAACTAATTACAGTGCTCCCAGTAGGCACGTGCAAGTACACCATCAGTATCATACGGGTTAACTGCACCGACATGGTGCTACACATGTAACCACCACACATACTGTGTACACATATCAATGAATGCTGCACCTGTCCTGCATGGTATGTCTGCTGCATGATGTCCGTGCACAACCCACATCACATACACACCTGTCACCAGCCATACACACACACCACAACATACACATCACGTACTATGCGGACACAGGTATCACATACACCTCTCACTATCTTGTCCACCCTGTGCATCAGAATATGTTAGCTTAACCGTGCAGTGATGGTGTAGCTCACAGTTATGCGGCAGAGACTTCATCATATGCACAGGGTGATATGTGTGCCACAGGCATGGGCTGTACCAATGGATGACATCATGTGTGTGTGTAAGGGCCTGTGCATTGAGTGGGCATGACTGTGTAGATTGCATGTGGGTGTGGTGGAGCCCTACAGTTGTGTCTGCTGTGTGTGGGTTTGTGTGTACACAGTTCAGTCATCTGTGATGCCTACACGGGGTATGCTTGGCAGCCCCAGACTGTACAGTGCAGGTGTTACGGCTCACTGTGTCTGCCGGCGGCGGCGTGACCCGCGCCTGCCTGGGGTCGCATGGGGTACGACCGGGTGGAGGTACGGACTGTCCACTCTCCGATGTCACATGTCCGCTGGAAACGTGCCCACGACGGGGCCGTCCAGGGCCACGTCCACGTGGCCTGCTCTGTCCTGGTGTGGATGGTGTAGTAGCAGCTGCACTGCTGCTGCTACCAGCACTGTCTGGGTGGGCATGGGAGGTGGCACGCACACGCTGACCTGCACCAGGTGGTGTTGCTGGCCCACGCCCACGTGCCCTATGCCTCACCCCTACCTGGTGTTCCTGCACGGACTGCGCACGCTCAAGGATGGCCATGCCTCGGTCGAGGATACCAGCCATGTCACCCAATCTCCTATCCAGAACATCGGCAAGATGCTGTTGTGCATTCGCCAATGCCTGGATGTTGTCATTCAAGGTATGGATTGCGGACCTCTGCAGCCTCTGCCCTTCCTGGTTCTGCCGTTCGGCACGTGCCTGCGCCGCCATTACAGTCTGGAACATGCGTCTGGTTATACCAGCTGCTGCACCTTGTACGGCAGGTGTATGTCTAGCGGTGCTCCCCTACGAGCAGCACCTGCCACATGCCTGCGTGGCACTGCACCAGTCCTTACACTGGCAACATCGTGTGTACCCACACCTTCTGCAGCCACCACACATTCCTGCTCGGGGCCAAGAGACGCTGACTGACCGTCATCTATGGGCAACGGTGTTGGGGTATGTGTCGGCATCTGAACCGTGAGCGGGGTTGAAAGGGACGTATGTGTGATGTTCTCCATTGGCACAGTGTCTGCCTGTGGCGGCCCTGCCTGTGCCTCATGCACATGGTCATCACCACTAGTATCTGTGGGGACACTAGCATCAGATTGACCGCGGGAGGGAACTCACCTACAGCACCTGTCAATACAAAGACATACCATCGGTTACAATACAGACACACACACACACACACACACACACACACACACACACACACACACACACACACACACACACACACACACAGCATGCATGTGATAATGCAGGTGGCATGCAGCATTCACACAACACAGACCAGTGAATGCAGACCAGACATTCATAGTGGCAGTATGTACACTGCCCTGGTGGGAACAGTACAACAGGCAGGTGTCTTTTAGTAGGCATGCAGTACACACATTCATGGTAGTTTGCATGCATCAGCGTGATACACCGTGTGGCCACGGGCGAGTTGAGAGTACACATGGCTGCCGACACTATGTAATGTACACCGCAAACATGTGCGGTATCATGTGGACATGTGACGATGGTGTCCCACCGCATGCACCACATCACACCGGCTGTCACGGTGCAGTGTTATGTGTACAGTCTACAGATACAATGTATGGGTAACAGGGATGTCTGTGCAGGTACGTTTGCTGTGAGCTGTGTACATAGCTATACAGTGTGGAGTGCGGGCTCTGTGCCACTGCACAGTAGCAGGACACAGTTATGTGTCTGTGCGATGCGTGACCTGGGCGCATTACATTGCCATGTCTGTAAGTCAGTTCAGCTGCTCAGCAGCACGTATATAGTGGACATTGGAGGCACCTGTAGTAGCTGTGGAGAGGCATTCCATGTCACTGGTGTACTACATCGGATGTCCAGGGGGTCCACTACAGTGATGAACCCACTATGTGTGTACAGGGTGCAACGGTGACTACCCACTGTGGATGTGCTGTGTGGCAACATGCCTGTAGGTATCGACCATGGCCTTGTCTGTCTGAGTCATTGACAATTGTGTGTGGTAGACATCGTGCATACGGCCCTGTGGTGGCCCATGTGACATACAACCATACTAGTGTGAGGTGTCACATTCCCTACGGATATGCTGACAGTGTGGATGTCTGCTATGTTGTGCATAGGTCATGTCATGGTGTGACAATGCTGCAGCCAGACATCCACGTGCATGGGACATGGCATGTGCCATGTCACAACGTGTGCACCCGATGCAGGGGCATGGGTCACATTGGTAACACCTGTGCTCTGGCCAGATCACAGCTCACTATGTGGTACTGTGTGCATACTGCACTGCCATACCAATGCATACTACACATGCAGCCATTGTGGAACACCTACACCATTGTATGCATAGCTGAATGCACGTAACACACCAATAGGTTGTGTGGTGTCATGCCACTCTACGCTAACGGTTGTATCTACTGTACATGGGTGGTGTGTGTGTCGGGTGGTGCAACCTGTATACCGTGACTGGGGCACACACAGGTGAGCATGTCATGCCTGGACACATGGGGAATATCAATACAGCAGATCATGCCTTTGACTAGCAACAGACTTACCTGCAACAGACCCTTGTCCTTGCGACACGCCAGACGTACCTGTAAAGGGATTACACAAAGGTATACACATTAGCCATTACTATCTCCACGGTCAGCACTGTGCATGTCACATCATGCATCTGTGTGTTAGCATGTGCTATGCACATGTCTGCTAACACAACATAGCATACTATAGTTTGCATCTTGTGTGGCCATATACCTGGCATGTATTGCTATATCATGTGTTGTACTATGACACCCACACCCACGTCGCTTATCATACAAACATGCAACACTGACTTACCAGGCGGCTCCAGGCTCATAGTTCGGGAGACACCCACCTCCATGATGGACGCATGTGTTCCTGCGTGTTGTTCCGTGGGTGTCCCCAGACTGGCCAGGAGCTCCTCCGTGGCTGTGAGTGGGGGCTGTGTTGGTGGCCCACCACCTGTCCCACGTTGTTGCCTGGCGATTGCAGCGGCACGCTGTCTTGCATGCCGGATCAGGTCTGTGCAGTGCCTGCGGATTTGCTGATAGCTGCGGTTGTAGCCGCCCAGGCTGTTCACCCTCCTGCACATCTCCTCCCACATCTGCTGTCGTTCGTGTGCCTGCTGTGGCACATGGCTAAATAGCGCATCGTGGTGACTATGGAGGTATGAAATTATCACCTCCTCCTCCTGTCGGGTAAATGGTGGAAGCCGGGAACGTGGCATTATCTGGAAGACATAATGATGGTGGCAGGTCACATTCACACTGCTGTGCTGGCATACTGTTGGAAATACATTGCTATGACATGTACGACATCTGCACAGTGATCTGTGAAAGGCATCGTGGCAGTGACACAGCCGATGTTTTGGCTTCACACCATTGAGCAGTGGGTGTCACATCATATCTGTGTGCCACCCCATCACACTGTACACGCACCATGTAGATGTTAGCCTGCTGTGGACATGTGTACCTGGCTGCACCTATGTCCATATCACTTGGCATAGGTCCCCATGTGACGTCGGTGCTACTGTTCACCTGGACGCTGTGTATATGTCAGTACACATCACGTCTGTGTCCATTGTGAACGTCAGCAGCGGCACTGTACACATACACATGGACACCTGCACATGCATGTGTTGTGCCATGTACTTCCACACAGCACTGTGCGGGTGTTGGACAACTTGCCACAGCTCACCTGTGTTGCACATGTGATAGACATGGAGCAATGTGTAACCATGACACATTAGCAGGAAAGGCCATGCATAGCATGTACACACACACATTGTGCAGAGCATCACACAGCACCTGTAACACGACAGGGTGCATAACCGCCACATTACTGCTGTGTATGGTTGATAGTGAGAGTGCCTTTTGTCCATTGCACCATGTAGGACTGTGATAGCTCATGCAGCCTTGCTGGTCAGGTCTGCATGATATGGCAGGGTATGCCACATACATGGCACTGGGTTGTGATCCACCTAGGGTTGACGGTATTGGCAGGGTGGCTGTCCATTCCATATGTCATTGCTGTGTGAATATGGACATTCAACATGTTTATCACCATGGTGTGGACACTGTCCTCAAGCGAGGTATGCTGTACGCTGCTTGCTGAGGGTGTGTCTGGTGCATGCAGGTATCACACATCCATGCATACACTGTAGCCCTGGCAGGTGCTATGTGCTGGGATATTGATCAACACAGTGCTGTATGTGGACACACACCGCTATCCCGTGCACATGGATGGCTGCCTGCACTGATGTGGGTACCACATATGTGTACATCCAGTGCCTGCTGCCACCCCATGTCTGCTGCTGCACTACACACCGCCATCCCTCCCTCTGTGAATGCGGTGTTGGGCACAGCATAGGTATCCATGTATGGGGACAGGGATGTTCACATAGCAGGCCCACTGATGGTATCGTCGATCTGACCATACACGTATGACGCACCCTCACACATACAACCCATTCATATTGTTGTTCACAGCGGTGACACAGCTATATTGCTATGCGGAGGCATTCACGAACATACATACACAGGGGCATGCACGTCCATCTGTGGCATTGCCTGGACTATTGCTGTGGTTCAGCACATAACGTGTTTGACTGCAGCTGGCGCAGACCTACTGTGCACATGTCTACACGGTAGGCCTGTTCTACAGTAGGCATCTGTGATGTGCTGTGCACATCTCATATCTGCACATTTGGTTGGTGTCCATCGGTCCACGGGCCAGTGGTGGGACATACAGGGATGTTGCTGAACATATATGCATGCGACCCTGTACAGCTGTAACGCTAGCCTCTCAGATGCTCATGTGTCGTGGACGTGAACACCGTACACACACATGTGGTTGTGGGCTGCCGTCCGTACCCATCTCCACCTGTGGGTTGCTATCATCCCACACACTCCTTGTATTGTATGTTCAGGCTATGCACCTATGTGGGGCTTGTGGCCATGCAAGACGATACTATATGCCTTTGCACCCATCACAGACAATGTCACACAGGTACACCGGCGGCCGTACGCGTCACAGCCTGTTGCCAGCACATCACATGTGGTGCACGCATACAACATCTCCTGTGGGACATGGTCAATTGTACGGGCATGTCCGGCGGTCACATGCCACAGCTAACCCTACATGACGGCTATGCAGCACATGTGTCTGTACACCTACTGTCACATGTACACGAGCAATGCCCCCCTACCTACATCACATGGTACTACCTGTGGGGTATGTGCGTCTGCATCCATGCTATGGCCATAGATGACAATTGTACATCAATATGTGCAACATACCTAATTGGGGGTTGTCATGTGCACATGTTCCACGTGTCAATGCATTGTTTGTGTCTGTTGGCCGGTCATTGTTGTGCATGGTTAACATGGCTGCCATAGCGTACTGTGTGTGATTCCTGGTACTTCATTGGCCTACCAGCATTGTACATTTCCACATCACATTCCAGCCATCATGTAGCCATCTTAGATGACAGTGGGAGGTGTTCCACCATGTGCACATATGTCACACAGTACGAGGGTGACTGACACACATTGTCAGGACTGGGTTCTGACTGCTGTAGATGTGTGTAATGGTGTTTACGACCATGACTGCGCCAGATGGTGTCATCTGGATGTGTAACATTCACAACACACACCTACATTCACATAGCAGCACATCGTCCACGACGATGGACATTACGGCATGAACACTGTGTGCGGTATGTCTGTATGACCACTGCATATATCACTGGTAGCCACCAGCATGGCTGCCTACAACAGCAGTGTGTATCCTGTGCAAACATGAGTTACACCTGTCACAACACACCTGTGTCAGCTGGCCCTGTAGTGGGTGACAGTGCAGTTCCATACATCCTGTAACAGCATACATCGTGCACCACTATGTTGCAGACATGTGAACGGCTGTGCTACTCGACATATGCACACATGAGACATCACCTGGTACACCGTGTCTGCCTTGCCACCTGCTATTGGGGCCACCCTGTGATGACATTGTACGGCCCACATAGACTGGCACATGTGATGGCTCAATGGTGAATTAACCCTCCGGATGTGTGTGTCTAGCCAGGTGTCCAGTAGCCAGTGGTCTGCGCGCAGGGATACTGGACATTGCCCTACTCTGTCACTGGGACTGTTGACTATGGTCATACTGTACTTATGCAGGCATGTGGTGTTTGTCCAGTCTGATGGTCGTGTTCAACCACACTACCGTGGCACACATGACCTGTGGACATCTGCCTAAGGTGTGCAGCCCACATGTCCATCTTCACATGCTATGCTGCCTGTGCAGCACTGTCACATGTCTGTCTCCGGCAGGGCTGTCACAGGTAGGCACAGCATGCAGTGATGTGTGACAATGCTTACACCCTCCACTGTGCTGTACACAAGCACTGCACACACAATATGGCGCGCATGTCATTAATCTGCAGTGCCTGGGACCTGCCTCCATGCCCTACGGCACACCTGCCAGTCCAGATTGTACACAGATCATACCTCCCAGGCACATACCTGGACTGCATCACACACGGGTGGGTGGTTCCCACACAACACAGTGGTTAACACACATACTGCATATTCCGAGACACATTGCATCATGGGTAATCCATGTTCAGATACCCATGTTCGTGACCGCTACGCACATTGTGACACACGACGGTGAATACACTGTACACCACAGGTTACATGCTAGCCGTGTTGGCATACTGTACATTGCACCTAGGACAGGTGCTACTGCCATGTATTGACAGCATCACACACTTCCCTGGTATGGACTCCCATGTACCCACACATGCTTGGCCATGCAGTACACATAGCTGGGTGACACATTACACAACACATACCACACCTACACTACCCTCGGCATGCACCAAACCTCCATGTGTCTGTGTGCTATGCCTACAGACATCCCCCCTGTTTGCTGAACATCCATGCTTCTCAGCCCTACTAGCCACACCCTAGACACACGACCATCACAGCATGCATGGTACATACGCTCTACAGCGGTACTACCGACATCCACTGACAGAGGTTGTTGATGGCATGGCACCCGTACGATGGACAGTCTACGTGACCATGCCGACACATATCACAATGCACTTCCGCTACATTTACGCAGTGGTAGGGACCATGCTATTCCACACAGGGACATGGTGGTACTGGCCTTTTCACAGGCGCCACAGTGGTATGCCTGTTCCATGCACATGTGCTGTATGGGCACATGTGCAGGCTGTTGCATGGTACTTACTTTCACATGTGTGTGGTGTGTCACTTGACAGTCATGGTGTGTCGTCATGGTGAATCACATACTCCACAGATAGCTACCTACACATGACTGCCATAGATTGCAGTGTGGGCCCTCACGCAGTGTGGTGGTATGTCTCTGCTGTTTGGCTACATCCACATTCAATGCAGCATACAACACTCATGCAGGCATTGCCGACTCAGATGTTGCTGGCATCGTGCCTGCCAATGGGGTACCTACCAACAATACACAGTCTCACTCACTACAGGGTTCCAATCCATGGCTGGACATTGTGTTAGCCCTGTGGACACATACATAGTACTGCCATGCACACATTATGTCCTAGAACACGGTCCCAATGTCACCTCCAATCTCCATAGTAGTTGTATCCTGCCAACCTGGCTGTTACATGTCTCTGCAGCAGCACACTGCATTGACTGCTAGCCCGTTCATATACGTTGTGTACCCTGACCACCACATTACCACATCTATCACACTACACATGGGTGGTACTGCATTGCACGTATTGGGCTGCATTTGTACACCCATGACTGGGCCATTCAGTATGGCACTGGGCCACATCCTCACATACATGCTTCACACACTCATTGACGACCTCCATGCCTTTACTGGCACCCTTGTTGGGCTTCTGTGCGCCACAGCACACCACATCCACATGCTGGCCACCTGTCATACCATTGCATGGGTGGTTGGTGTGGTACAGATGGTATCAAATCAGGCATTATCCGCTCTTTGCCCTTCAGCGCCATTCCACTTTATGGTATTGCCAATATGCGCATCCAGCATCACATCGTACCCCATGTCTCAGGATGTTCGCCATGTGCCTCCTGTACAGGTCACACAGTGGCGCAGGCATATCATGCTAACTACAACAAGTCAGGTACATGTGACATTGCACAGTCCTCAGTCATGTGGCCCCTCATGCTCACTATTTACTTACATACACTACATGCTGTCACAGAGTATTGTCCATGCCTACATATACCACATCTACATACCTGGCAGCATTCTAGCTCATCCTAGTCATATTGCTAACAACCATACAGGTGTCAGTGTGGCAGATATATCATGTGGATATCATTGCATCAGTTACATCACACATAGTGCATACACATCACCTTTGCATAGTGACAGTCATGCACTGTGTATCTCATGGATACTGTCCCTATACATGCATATCACATTGTACATGGTTGCTGTACACACACATGCCCCACATGGTGCTGTGGTTGCCATATTCCACTATGGCGTGGGTACACATGTGCAGGGCCACGCATTTCTGGACCGTATGTGTGGCTGATACATTGGTTGCCCTTGTACCTGTGCCATACACACATGTACGCGGGCAGTGTTACAATACCACATATGTGGTGTACCTTACACAATGGATACACCTTGACATGTCTCAGTATAGTCATGCCGTGATGTCTGCCCGGCTCAGACTGTTTACACATGCAAATGACAGTCGTGGAACACATCTGTGCTCACCTGCATACCACTAACACAGGGGTGTCCTCTACTCTGCCATGCGCCATGTTCTCCACATTACCGATGCATGTAGTACTCCTACATGGCGTTTGCAGTGGGCAGTGTGGGAGGGCCACTCCTGCATGTGTGCACACATGCCACATTGCTCAGCCTGGGCGTCTGTGTGACCTCCACAGACTGGACACACACCGTGCTGTGGGACATAGGTCCTGTGCACATCCTACAGGGACACACTGTGTCACTACTCATGTGATAGCTCCCTTACTGGTAGGGTGACACAGACCCATGCTACCACCACAGCGGAAGTACTGTATAAACATACAGTTGACATCCACCTCTGCCGTTCAGTGGACACTACCATGGGGGGGGTTGACACTACTGTGTACATTGCACATATGTTTACACACGGCCCTGCCGGACATCATTGTTGCACACATTGCACCTGCTACGGAACGTTTGCACATGGTTACTTGCTGTTCACTCCATCTCGGGTACCTATTCTGCTACTACTCTGTCCCACATGTGCAGGCCATACATATCCTGTTTATGTACATAACATTAGTCCATCCCTCCATCATGCATGCTATGCCTGTGATACTGTCTATGATTTCTGAACATATCCATCATGACAGCTTTGCATTACACATAATTGACATCGTCACCCCTACTGCGAGGGATACGTGCACGTCGTGCGCACATTCCGTATGGCATCGGCGGTATATGCCCATGCACATGTGTGCTGTGACACTATACATACATGTCCTATCCTGCTGTGGCACTTCATTGTTCGATATCCACTGACAGCATCAGCGTGGGTGGTGTCATTGTTCTGTGTTTGAAATCCCTATTGGGGACCTTGGGTTATCACGGCTGTGTACATGTTGTCCCACTGCTGTGCACACGTTGTCCACAGACGTTGGTATGCTCTGCGGCTTAGCATTACATAACCACCTTTCACCACTGTCTGCCTGATGGACAGGTATCTTTACTTACACACATCGTTCACATACAGTGCAGATTCGTCATACGTATCATGGATTACACACCAGTACATATCGTGGGTTAAACATACCTTTCCGGCCTTTGCTTTTGTATTCTAGATATCTTCCTCTTGCTTGGTTTGTATTCAATTTCAGTTCGGTATGAACATACGGTTTGAATATCCAGGGAGCCTTCCTTTTATTCGTCGTCACCTGAGGCATGTGGGTTCATCACGCCAATAGCTGTTCCTCGGTGTGTACTTATGCGCATATCAGCGGTGATTCTCCTCCATTAAATGCGTTACGCGCGAAACTAGGCCATGGTTCATTCCTCGTGTGGCCGTTGGTTATCTGCACTACCTTCGTGGGGATGGTATGTATTGTATCATGTTTGTGTGACTGCATCCGCTATGTGTGGTGTCAGGTACATATCGCTGTGTTAGCCGTGGATTGTGTGTGTTGGGTATGATATTTTGTTCGACACGTGGGTGTCCGTGTCCTGGCGGCGTCTGTCGATGGCGTTGTGCATTTAGATGTGTAACATAGCTGTTATATTCCTGTACACAACGGATGCAGGGAAGCATCGGCTGCTGCTAGTGTTTCCCACGCGGCTTGTCGGGGCTATGCCGCTGATATTGACCGCCTGTATGTTTTGCTACGGTTTGGCTGGTATCCCTTTGATATGTGCGATGGGGTATATCTGCGGATATGGGTGGCAGATGCGGTGTGGGTCTTGCATTTATACATACACGATATGCTTGTGTGTGTGCTCCATCCCTGCTTGGGGAGCTGCAGGTTACCTGTCTGTTGTTCTGGGAGTGTTTGTTTTGTTGATGTCGTGTGGTGTCGGTGTCGCCTGCGTGTGTGCTTCCTGCACGTATTCCTCCTTCACATCGGTTATATATCTGCGGATGTTCGTACGTGCCTACTATCCATTGGCATTTTGTCACTGATAGCTACGGTGATTGTGGCCCTGTACTTGGAACGGCCTGTACGCTACCGGTTGGCTCCTATTCGTGTGGCGCTTGCTTACTTAACAGTCGTGGAACACACTGCGGTCTTTCCGTGTCGGTACGTGGCCACGATCGGTGCTGGGATAACACCAGCGTATCTTTGCCGTACATGCCTGATGCTGTGTAACGTTGCCGACATGTCTTGTTGAGTCTACCATATGGCCGCCATACATGCGGTCATAGTTTGTACATGCGTCCTTTGCATCTCCTGTTGGCTATGGGCCTGTGGTACATTCTGGGACATTTCCGCTTTGCATCGTTTTACGTCGCCACGCGCCTTGCCACTGAGGGGCTGTCAATACTACTTTCTGGGCACTGCTATACATACGCCTATGGTTCCTGTACTGTATGCCTACGCATGCTATTCCACTCCACGTGTGACATGTCACCTACATACACATTTTACAGTGGCACACACATTACACACACGCGGCGCGACACACGACAAACTCACCTCACACATACACATATTCCCGCCGTAGCTCTCAGCCTTCCATTTCCAGAATGAGGGACACACACACCTTCATAATGTGTAACACATGGGCAAAATGTGAAACACATACTAATGGCTTACTAACAACTTCAGCTAAGAAGGTCATAGGGTGGTTGAAATATGCTGGTTTACGTACAAGGAAGAACCTTTACTGAATTCATATGTTTAATTGATATTTACCAGGTTACATTTAAATATATTCCTAACATTGAGTGTGTGACAGACTATTTCAATGTGGAACTTTGAGGAACTTTGCGGAACATGAACTATTTTAGACCCCAACTAAGATCGTTCCTCATAATGGCGTACACTTGACAGGTATGATTGCCGCTTTCGCACCGATGGTTGAACACAATACCTACGTTGGCCGCATCGCCGGCGGCCGTGTGTACCTCCGCAGTCATATCCTATGGATATGACACGCACATATCACGTTGCTGTACCGTGGCCTGGCGATCATCCCGACCTGCGGATATACATTGATGCAGGTTAACATTTCCATGGCTGGCGTTCCCTGCTCTGGCCACCCTCCCGGATGATCGGGTTGACGTTCACTATGTTTACTATGTGGTGATATCACGTCTTACTTATCTGTCAACTTGCATCCCTGGGTTCCATATTAACCTGTTGTACTTTATATCTGTGTATGTGTACATATATTTCTACGTGTGTACTGATATCTATTTCCATATCTGTGTATGCACATAAGTACATATGTATTCGACTTGCGGCGAATGTGGCAGCATCTCACGCCGTCTGCTGTGGAGCCGGCGTGCGGTGAGGTGTTGGCGTTCCATGCTCTGCTGGCTATTGGGTGCGCAGTGTTTGGGTGGTGCCTTTGTTGGAGTCACACATACGTCCGCACATACGGTACACATTACGGCGGACATGTTTGTGTGGCGTCCATTTTACTGTGTGTGCAGGTCAGGAGGTGTCAGTCCATGGGGCCTACACTGTCAAAGTATGTGCTATCGTTCCCTCTTTGCCAGGGCGTAGGCATATTGGGTGCGCCTCTGTCTACCTACTGGGGCTGGCTCAGTGTGTCCATGGCGCTGAGCGCCCTGTGCCTGTGCTTGCCCTGGCAGTTGTGGCGGGCTTGGTGGCCCTCCAGCATTATGTCCCTGCAGCAGCTGTTTCCGCAGAATCATATTGTGTAGCATACAACATACTATGAATATGTGGGCACATGTGCCTGGAGAGTACTGCAAGGCTCCACGGATGTATCCAAGCACGGAACCGTGATTTCAACATCCCAAACACACGCTCTATGATTATTCTTGTTTGTGCGTGTGCCTCATTATGGCGTTCTTGCATGTGTGTGTGTGCATTTCTGATGGGTGTCATCAACCACGGCTCCAGTGCGTAGCCAGCATCCCCACAAGGTGACCTTGTGTGATGTCCCCCCTGGCGAATACCTGATACAGCTGTGAGGCATGCCAGATATGGGAGTCGTGGTAGCTTCCAGGGCTGCCAGCACACACATCCATGATAATGCCCTGCGCATTGCACCGCGACCTGGCAATTGATGGAGGGTATCCCTTGCGGTTTATGTAGCGTCTACCCTGCTCCCCGGGTGGTGACTTAATTTCTATGTGCGTACAGTCTATCGCACCCAGTACCTCCGGGTATTGTGCCACACGGTGGAAGCGGCGCATATTGCTAGCCAACTCCTCCTGAGATCTGGGGAAATTTATGTGCTCATGGGCATGTGGTAACATGGCATCCAGGAACTGGTGTAGTACCCTGGATGCTGATGCCTGTGAGATGCCCATTATGTCCACGGTTGGCCTTTGAAAGGTACCTGTAGCCAGTATTCGCAAGCTCACACATACCTTTGTGTCCACTGGGATGGGCTCCCCTCTGTTGTCTCTTGTTCTCAGGCGTGGCCGGCACAGCTCCACTATTTGCTGTAACGTGTCCCTGTCCACCCTGTAGCGCTCTACTATCTCCAGGTCTTGCAGCCCCTGGTAGGTCACCCTTGGTCTGAACACTCTCCTTCTCCTGTGAGGCCTACGGTAGTTGTCGGCACCGTCCTCCGCAACTCCGTCTGTCTCTGCCACATACCTATGCATCACGGCCACGGCGGCACCCAGCATATACATATTAAAAGTTCCCCGTCTGTTTACACCCTACGGTGCGGCGTTTGGGAAACCGCGTTGTGTGTTGTGTGCATTCACACTTAATACTGTTGTGCTGTATACCCGGTGATGTCATTGGGTGTGTCTGTGCAGCCGTATCCATGGATTATTTCCGTTGTTTTACGGTTGCAACTGCAACGGTATTGCCTTTAGTGTTACATTACAGTTGCCTGCATTGCCTTAGCTTTGCATCTTACATTACTGCATCCTGCAGGCACATGGCATATGATGCATTTTATCTGCAGCCGCAGTTATGCTACCTCTGTACTTGGCTGTGCTATTTCGGTTCTTTGCTCTTTGCATTTCTACTACATCCCCTACTATCTTTGCATTCATATGCCTCCCCTTTCCCGTTATGCAGGAGTCTGCATGCAGAGTTGTCAGCTGCCGCCGTTTGCCCTTCCTGGATTGATTGGTGTTGATTGCTCATTACGGCTCCATTTACACTGCTTCCGCATTTCCTCGTATTCTCCGCATTACCTTCCTATATCCGTGGTTGTTGGCGGGGAGGCCGTCACATGACTGGTTTGGGGAACGTAGTCATCCTCGTGCACATGCATCTGTGCGCGCATTCTGTACTGTCAGCGCATCTATTTCCTCACCGCCAGTCCTGATGCTGTGATGTGCATTGTACAGCCCAGATTTGCTGACCTCAATATCCTTCCTCCTACAGTGGCACACCCTCTGTGGTTGACATGTATCTCGTGTAGGCCACTCCTCGGTGTAGTACCGCTCGCCGTTTGCTCCATCCTTACACGGCGCCGTTTTTGCGATTCACTATTATCTGCCTCATTTGCATGGAATTGACTGCTAATACATGGTTACGGCGCCGAACACTGCCACCACTCCTTGACAACCATTGCGCTGGGGTTGAAGCTTTACATACATACTATGGTGTGTGGTGGCTGTGCAGCTGATGTGTGTTATACTGCTCTTTTAGGACATTGTCATATTATTTCATTGCTTTGCAACTTCTGTGCACATATCCGGGGTCACTGCTGTGCTTTCTACGTACATGCCATTTATGTCATTTTTACATTTTGTGCATATTTTCTTTGGACATTCTCGGTGCCTTTCCCCATTGGCATATTGCACCTGTATGATACCTGACTTTGACAGCCTTCCGTTACTCCTCGGTCATGTTTGGGTAAATGTAAACCGTTTTTTTTTGGTTTACATTGCCGTGCCCTTACCTTCGCCTGCGCCGCCGTGGATCGCTATTTCCCTTCATTTGCATGGTGCAATACCGCACACAGTGTGTTTTGCATACCTACGCCGGGCGGAGAAGGTCCGCGCCCGGTAGTGCACGTGGAATTCATTCATACCTGAATCGCTCAGCAGCCATATTTGGCGTTATAACGCCGACGCTATGCTGGCGCCTGGCGCAAGGTTCATGAATCCCGGGGATAGTGTTATTCCTAAATATTTTATTATGGGAACCTGTTTTCCTAAAACACAATTTGTAGTTAAGGTAAATTCTCTCTTATTATTCAAATGTATATAATTAGAATTTCCCTTGTTAAATCTAATGCCGGAAATATGATAAAACCTTTCCACTATTTAATCTAGTTTTTGTACTGATTTCTCTGAGATAGATAACGTGAGTAAAACATAATCAGCAAATAACATATTTTTTTAATTGAGTTGACCATATACATCTATGCCTGATATATTAGAGTTGTGGTGTACTAATGAGGCAAATAATTAAATTCCTAAGGCAAAATTGATGGGAGACATTAATCCCTGCTTTGTACCTTTGGTTATTTCAATAGCCTTTGAGATAAATGGCCCAAGTTTTACATAAGCCAAATTGTTTTTATAAATATTCTGTATTAGTGTAATAAAATTAGTAGGAAATTCAAACAATTCTAAAGCCTTAAAAAGAAAATCCCAGCTCAACGAATCAAAGGCTTTTTCTATATCCAAAGCTACTATTAGAGCTTCTTGGTTGTTTCTGTTTATAAAATTTATGAGTGTTAGAATTCTTTGTATATTGTCATGTGTATGTCTTTTATAAATTAATCCTGTTTGATCCTCATTTATTATGTGTGTCAATGATTTTTTAATTCTACTAACTAATATTTACATGAAGATTTTATAATCATTGTTAAGTAAAGATATTGGCCTATAAGATTTACACTGTAAAGGGTCTTTGTTTTCTTTTATAATGGGTGTAATTATGGAGTATCTCCATGAAATTGAGCTGTGTTTTGTGCTAGAATTTCATTCAAAGTTTTGTGAAACAATGATATTACTGAAGATGGAAATATCTTATACAACTCATTAATTATTCCATAAATTCCTGGTGTTTTATTACTTTTACTGTCCTTGATTTTTTGAGTAATTTCTTTTAGAGATATTTGTTTTTGAATGTCTAACTTTAACTTTTCTGGTATCACCTTTACCTTTACTAATTTCAGGTCTAAGTTTGATGTATTAGTTGTATGTGAAGTATCATTATAATCATCAGAGAAATAATGTTGAAATGCGTCTAGTATATCATTTATATCCAAAACCTTTTTTTTCCTTCCTTCATGTATAATACTTGTAATATTATTTTCAATTGAATGTTTTTTAATCTTATTGCTAAATTATGCATATGTTTGGGTGATACTGCATAGGAACTAAGTTTGAACCTTTCTACAGCTATATTAGTTTTGTGAGTTAGGATTTTGTTATATCTTTTGTTTAAGTCTTCCAATGCTTTTTATGATTATTTTGTGTGCAAGTAGATGAATTAATAGCGAGATCTGTAATTTGTTTTTGGATGTTACATAATTCTGATTCCCACTCTTTTAGCTTGTTTTGGTACTATGAAATAATTTTTCCATTCAGATAGGCTTTCAAAGTATACCAACGAGTAATTACATTTATTCAGTAGTGTAGTTTATATCTAAAAAGAATTGTACTTCTGAATCCAACCAAGGTTTAAATTGTTTTAATTTTGTAATGTAAGTTGGAATTCTTGACATGAAAATTAATTTCTTATAATCTGTATGTATTTTGAGAATTAATGAATTATGGTCTGAAAAGGGGCAAGGGATTATGTAAAAATTTTATTATTTTTGAATTTAGCTCTTGAGATATGAAGATTTTATCAATTATTGTATGTGTCCCAAATCTGTGGTCTTGGTGTGAAAATAATAATGAATTGTTCTCCTTATTACTAAATGTATCAATTAGATTTAAACTTTCTTCCCATTTCTTAAGTAGCTTCCCTAAAGAACTTACATGTAAATTTATTTTGCTTGTGGTCTCTGAATTATCCAATATACAATTAAAGTCACCTCCAAAAGTCAAATTTCCTTTATATACTCTAGTTATTAGATCCATATGTTTTCTTATTGTCCCAACCCCAATACCTGTAAACCAATATATATTTACTAATGTCCATAGTCTATTGTTATATTTTACTATTACTATGGCTAGAAGTCCTTCTTTATCTTCATATTTGTAAATGATTTAAAACATAGTGACATTTGTTCCATAAAATTAAAATTCCCCTAGTCTTTTTCTTATATGAAGAGTGAGATAAGAACATATATTCATTAGGATTCCAGCTAAAGGTATCATTTGTTTTGAAGTGAGTCTCTTGAAGAAATACTACTTGTACTTTATTTAGTTTCATATAGCTTAATAAATTAGATCTTTTCCTTGGATTGTTTAAACTGTTAGTGTTTAAGGATAAAATAGTCAAGTCCATTCTCAGTATTTAACTTTACATCATATTTGTTTTGTATTATATTTTGTAATACCATACCAAATGTAAAATGTGTAACTACTGTGTTAATAATTCTCATTGTAGTCAATGTTTTAATTTTGGTCAAATAACTTAAAATAGAGTTTAGTTCAGGCCAATAAAAAAAAAAAAAGAAAGAAAAATGCCAAATTACTTGTATAACAGCAAGTATATAAATATTTTTGTAAACTCTCTAATGTATATGAAGTGAAATACACTTCCAATCTGCTAGATGAGAAAAAATCTAACAGATTGCCTACCATGTCTTCCCTCATGAAAAAAGAAAGAAAAAAAATAACCCCCCTTCGAGTTTCCAGTACACCTTTTTTCTTATCTTGGAGATTTAACAATATTATTTATTATTTTCCCTATATAACTATTAATAATGAATTAACATAATGTATGGAAATGAGTATTGATTTGGTAATACAATTTAATTTTAGATTATATTAGACTTCTTTTTCAGAATATAATCACCGTATCATGCACTACTTAAACATTCATAAAGTTAAATCTCATTTATAACACAGTAAATGTTTCTTAACATTAGTTCTCTTTAGCCTGAGAGAAGTATATATACATATTAATAGTCTCCAGTATTCTGATATGGCCAATATACTAATGATTATGTCAGATAAACACTCTCTTACATACTAAAAATATATTATAACTGAGTGAAGTAGATTTAGAAATGCATCAATAAGTGAAGATAAATACAGACAAGTCTATTCAGAACACTTGAATCATGCTACAAAAACTATGCAGTCCATAGAATGAACCCTTAGAGTTGTGTTCACTAGAGATGATAATGTAAATATGTTTGAGTGAACAATACATGCCATAAATCTCTATGTATCACTCACATGCTTTCAATTAGAGACAAATGAAAGCATAACCAGATTCAGTTTATTTTATGTCAACCTATGAATGTAGTTGTGACAAATTAAAAGAAAAAATGAATAAAGACAACATTAGACCATAGTGATCCCTCATTGATGATGAAACATAAGAAATTTGCCCTGATAAGTGGCCATGTGGGTGAGCAATTTATAAACTTCTTAATACTAATGCATAGTTATATCAATTCATATTATGAGAATATCATCACAGAATATTGAACAAAATGCTAGTCAAGACAGAGCATTACTGAAGCTGTTCTGCACAGCCACAGTTCCTTAGAACCTTTATAATAGAGTGTTTATCAAAGACTGTGTCATGCAGCAAGATACAAGAGTAGGCAGACTCCCTTCTTTGTTATTAAATTGTTAAAAGTAATAACACTCTAAAAAATACAAAACCTATTAAGCTGAACAGTGCCTTAAGAAATCTCTCTAACTCATATCTATTTAATTAGTGTTCTACTTGAATTTCACATCAAGAATTACAATTTACAAATCTGTCTTATTTTACTACTTGAATCAGTAGCAAAAGCAGACCATGAAGACATTTTCTTATGGGCTCTTTACTTTAAAGAAATAAAGATGAAATTCCAAGGTGAACTCATTTTGACAGCCATCTCACTAAGAAACTGATAACCTTATTATTTAAACAGTTGTCAATATTCAGTAAAAATATCACCTGTATAATAGTCAGCTATACAACTAATGTCTGAAAGATTAAAGGTAGTTTATGTTATAAATCCCTGCCTTAACCAGATGTGTAGCATACAGAATATCATTTAGGATTTGCATTTCCTAGGAACCTATGTCTGTAAATGTGTAATTCAAACAATTCTTAGTAGAATGAATGACATCTAAACTACTTTATTATGCTAATTTATGTGCAATTTTACTATAGGTTTCCCAGTACTTCCCTGTCATCAAGGCAACTCCCACAATACATCAACAGGCACTCACAAGACTGAGATGCCAATTTTATGAGTTATAGAACCACGGCTTAAACTTTTGCTAGGAATAAATGAACTGTTCATCATAGAAAATAATTACACATGCCCACACAATTTAGTAGTGCAGTTAAACAACTACTTGCATGTTGGTGTAAGAATTTTGGCTAATTACCAGCATCTTTGCCACTTTATCCACGGTGGTGGTGCTGCGGTAGTGTTGTCGCCTCACAGTAAGACGCTGTCTGGTTTGATTCTCAGCTAGAGCGTCTTCTGCGTGGAGACATTCATGAATGGGCGTACCTTTGTTGAAGGTTGTGCATCAGGGCTGGTAACTCGGCACGTAAAAATCAACTACCAATCATTAGCAGACCGGAGTTCCGCTGTGGCGACCCTTAACTGGGAAAAGCCGAAAGACACAACAACAACAACCAGAATCTTTGCCACTTTACTGAAAGTTGAACTCCACTTACCAAAGATTAGAAAGCACTAAAGGGTGAGGAGAGTAATCAGTAATTTACTATCTACTGTATTCACTATTTATTTGGTTACTACTTAATCAATTCAATTGAACATGTCTAGGTAGTGTGAGCAGAGGAAAATAACAACACTGCACAGTACAGGGTTTGCTATGTTATCTAATAAAGCAATGTGAACATTGTATTCAAATAAGCAGGGGTAAAAAGTACAAGGTAATACGTCCATTTGTGGCTTCTGAAATTAGATGATTTCTGTTACTAGGTTAATGAAGTATTCAGTATGTCTAAAACCTGTCTTAATTTTACTTATTATGTGCACATACGTATGTCACAACTGGCTGATGTGTGCATCTCACACACATATTTTCCTATTTAGATTTGCAACCCTGTAACAGATGCTTACAAAACTATCAGACATGTAATTTTACTATATCTCCATAGCATAGTGCATCTTATAGCCTAGGTAGGAATAATTCAGAAGTAAAAAAGGACTGTGTTTACTTCAAGTGTAGCAATGTAGTCTGTAATACTTCTATTACTTTTTCAATTGGATGTTTTTCAATGTTACTGTAAATTCTTCTTTTTTGTGTTACCTACATGAAAAACAGCTACTCTGTTACTGATTTCACACCTACCCCGGGATTCATGAAGCTCGGCGCAAGGCCGGTGTAAGGCTTGCGCCAGCAGTGCAGTGAATAATCGGCGTAGCAGCGCCATATGCATAGTAATGAGTGCGCGCCGCAACCACAGACACGTGCGGAGGGCACGTGAGCGAGCCCAAGTAGGATGCGGCCGTAGGCGTGGCCAAGCCGGCAGGCGAAGAGCAACCTAAAGTTCTGACTTCCACAGGCCGCCTGCAATAGTAACCGCACCAGCAAGGGTCCGTGGATAATGAAACGTACGCAGACTATGCAATATAGTACCCGTTCACACAAAACGGAGAACCAAACAGTAACCCACAAAGTCCAAAGTGTACCCGTCCAAGGAACACAGGATACGCGTAATACCGTGTCCGTCACGCAATGCACTGTCAGTGGGCATACCCAGTGAAGGTGTACCGCAGCATGTCAGCACGCCACACCTACATAAAAGTAGCCACATGTGTATGGTCACCAGTAGTAGTGAGAGTACACAGCCGGGTAGCCATGTCGATATAACAACAAGAAGGAAACTAGATACGCTAAACACAGACAAACATGTGCATAGCAACATGTACTACACCCAGCAACGTGCCCGTCGCATACACAGAGGACAGCGTATGCCTAAGCGTAATATCCAGAAGCAGAACCCATGCATGCAAATGTAATATACAACAGCCCCGTCATGGCATAGAACCCGCACCCATGTACGACAGTGCACCCAACCCAGCTAGCAGCCTTGCGCAGCTACACACCTACACACAATGGGTATACCTGAAATGTAGTAAGAAGTATTGTCCTAGGCAGTGCCACGCGGGCAAATATGTACCCCACATGTTAACAACCCACCTCAGGTACAGATATCCAAATGGCCGCATGTGAATGTGTCAGCAGAATGTGTACATCCCGCATGTGGTATGGACCTGTTGAAACCCCATAGGCGTGCACACGCCACGGTGCCCATAACTGTGCACAGCTGGACAAGGCAGTATGTTCAGCCACCGTACTGATGATTAGCTATGCAGACATGTCAAACACAACACATATGGCGGAACATCTGCCCACCAAGCAGGACGCCCCAACAGGGTGCTACAGGCACAGAAGGTGAAGGTGGGACATCACACGTTGAGAATAGCGTTGCCGGATGGCCAAACACCCACGGCTAACGCAAAGGATGGAATAACATGTATATGCCTGGATGAATGGGTATGTCATAGCATGGGAATAGGCCAAGCTATCCACCATAATAGCCATGTGTACCAGATACAAACAGCCAGTAACATGCAGTAGTAATGCAGGAAGGCATACACGACTGTGGGAATAGCACAGGACATATGGCACGTGGCAAGTGTCGATGCATGACACAAATGTCCAGGATGGGGCTCCCTGCAAAGAGGAACATGTGTCAACCCCACCCCCCACAGATGTACAGGCAGTGAAAACACATCCCAAACACACACCAACACTACTGTCCATCCCACGATAGCAACGGAGGCTGGTCAAAGACCACCATGACGCGTGCACAAACAGGGACACGTGTAACCGTTGCCCTAACAACCCCCCCAGGCCAAAGAATAATAGTATGGACATATGCATGTAACGCTGTGAAGGATGTGTGGTAGTCCCCAGTATCACAGAGGTAGGTACACAGATACACTGTAATCAACCGTGACGTATGTGCACTGTAGACAGCATACCTGCAGGTAATACATAGTTCAATCATGTGCCACAGAAATATACACATATGAATGAGGATAGGGGATAGACAAGTGTGAATGGGACAAACTATGAACATAGGTTCATAGGTCCATAGGTACATAGTAGGCTATCTACCCAAGGGCAGCCATAACCCTAGGCCATAGTTATGTTTCCTTTGCCAACCCTCCGGTCTGGAGATAAAATGCCTATTATATTGCTGCACCTCTGTCAAGCAGTGACAATGATGTAATCCCTGGGGTATATCCGCAATCCCCCATCCATTGGACAAGATCCCCCTCGAACAAGGCCAGCAAGGTTCTCTGCCTCACATGTACTGGGATGTTTTTCCACAGCATAGTGAGTGTCTGGGTGATGTATTTGTCCCTCCAACACATTCTATCAATGACCGTGTCAAGGTTCACATCACCTGCCCCTGTGGTTCTGAGGGATGTAGATCCATTAGGTGAAGCATAGTCATCAAATATGGGTCGCCATGGCCTCGTATGTCAGGCACAGGTCACCACTGAACAAGTGGTATGTGACTGAATGGAGCAGGAGACCTTACAGTCGGCCAGCATAACACAAATACCTGACACCCTGCATCTGTCTGACGATGAACCTATGGGGCCTTCCCAGCTGCTGCAGGTGTCGGGTCAGATACCGTCCGAATGGGGCAATGTACTCAATCATAGGTCTAATGAGTAATGAGTACAAGGAGACGATGACCTACCCTGATCTAGATGTGAATCCCTGCACGATCAGGTGGGCAATGTAGAAGTTCTACCGAACCACGTTAGCAACGTGTGTGTCGAACGAATGGTGACTGACAACGTGTGTCCCCAGATCCCTGGTAATTCCCTCTGTGCTCAGTGGACTGCCACCCATATGGCGGCTAGGGGTGACCTTGTCCTTCCCGATGGGTATGACTATGCATTACCTGGCATTCAGCTGTAGGCCATGTCCCTGGCAGCAGATATCCATATCTGTGAGGCCCCTTTGAAGGATATCTGTGTCAGATGTCCGTCCCACTATGGCACCCAGTTTGCAGTCATCTGCAAACAATGTCAGCCATAACCCCCCTGTGTTTGCTTGTACTTTGGAAATGTAGATGCAGAAAAAGAGTGGACCCAGGACAGAGCCCCGTGGAACACCGCCTGTGACTGGCAGTGAGTCTGACATGGTGCCAGCAACTATGACCGTGTGGGTTGTGTCACCTAGCCAGTTTGCAACCCATCCTGCGATGTACGGGTCCACATCCAAGCCGATGGGTATATCAATGATACCCGAGGGGGGTATTGTGTTGAAGGCCTTTGCCAGGTCGAGGTAGGCTGTATGGACTGCCTGACCCTCATCAATGGCCTCGGTGACTGTTCCTAAAACGTCAACCAAGTTTTAAACGCATGATCTGCCCTTGACCAAGCCAAACTGGGTTGGATGCAAAGTATGCAGGTCTTCTATGTCGTCATCTATGAGCTCCAGTATGATCCTTCCCCATGCCTTTGCAGATAAGGCTTTTCAAGCTAATGGGACGGTAATAACCAGGGTCAGTGGAGGCACTGCCCCTGTGAAGTGGGACTACAGTCGCCATGCGCCACAACTTGGGTACGTTACTCGAGGTGAGGCTAAGATTGCACAGCTGTCCTAACTGTGGGTCTAATTCCTCAATGAGATCGCGGAGTACACAGCCGGGACACCATCCGGTCCCATGGATGCTGAGTTCACTACCTTGGAGAGAGCATGTCCCACCTGTGCATTACAGAACATTCGGGGGCCACAATCTTATGGTACAGACATCTCTCCATGTGGGGGGGGGTGGAGATGTCTTCACCGAACCTGTCAACCAGTATGTTGGCAATGTGTGTATGTTCAGTAAACCTCACATCATTGTGAACCAGTCAGAGCATATCTGGGAGTTTCCTCCCAGGTGTCCAACATAGCTAAAGAAGGCCGTATGATTGTCTGTCGAGTCCTTGGTGATATATCTGAGGGACCTGCCCCGGATGATGTCATGAGAGCTTGTAGTCCTTCACATATAATGAGCAAGGGTGTCATACCTCACAAGGAGTCTGCACTGTCTTGTAGTAGCTACCTCCTCTTGCTGTAGAGCTTGTGTATGGCTGGGGTACACCACACTGGATGCTTGGCATTGGTACAAAGACCCACAGTTGGGTAAGGGATTGCCTGATCCATGCAGTCCTGTAGGTGCTGGTAGAAGGCATATGTAAGTGATGCAGTGGCTTGAGTAATGTTCACCACTGGCTCAGGGGCCTTAAAGGAGGCCACACTAGTGTTTAGAAATGTGAAGTCGGCTTATGAGAAAGCCATATGTATGGTAACCGGCACCACCCACAGCATTGTATGACAATAGCAGAAGCTATTGGCCAAATAACATAGTATTAACCTCATTATTAAAATATGTATTATTATGTATTTAATTATATGTTACTGCTAATTACACTTGAAAATGCATGGTATGACCGGGCGAAAGTGCTTGTGATCTACCTGTTATGGTGGTGTCATTCTGACAATAAAGTGGCGATACTTCCCTATTGGGACTTCTGGGGATTATTTAAAGCAGTTGTTAACCTGCATCTCTGGATGTACACCATTTGGTTTCATTTTTGAAAAACCTGGTTTTCGTAGCACTACATAATATGGGTAGTCAAACAGACATCCGCGAATGGGGAACATACAGCAGCAGTCAAAACCACTGGCCACATGGACACAGTCCAACAAGTTCTACACTTCACATATGCACATCAGTGTCCATTGTAGGACCCAAAAATTGATCCATACAGAATTCCATCCAGCCGTCACCGTTCCACCAGAAGACGTGACAGCCGTGAGTACGGCACAGCTAGACATATGCACCACCAGCGTGTTTAAGGTTGATGACAAGTGTCCATGAAATGCAGGACATATGAACAGAAATCCCCAGATCGTCGAGTCCATAGAACTGCGTCCACATCCCAGTCCCGCACACATGAAGGATGTGTAATGGGTACCATCGAGGGCCGCAGCCATGGGATCCTGGGTATGCAGAAATGGGGCTCGGTGTTGTTTGGCAGATAATCTGTCGTCCCGCCCCGTGGGAGGGATGTGGGTGTAGCACATGCCTTACTCCCCACTAATAATGCAAATCATCCACCGTATAATGCTAAATGCAGGTGTGAAATGTGTACAGCCCTATACCAGTGTCCAGTAGGCAAGTCCCATGGATGGACAAGCGTACGACCAAGATGGCACCCATAACTGCAAACCTGGTGGAATTACACAGCTGCAGTAAGGCATAACACAGGAAATACAGATAGGGACTACAGTAGACACTCCCCATACAAAGTCAGACCGCCGTGCGAATACCGGCGTACACAGCACTCAATCTGACAGCACCAAAATGGGGATCACTCGCTTCCATACTGCGGAACAAATGGGCGACCTGTGGAACACATATTAATGGCACACCAACAACGTCAACTAGGAAGGTCATAGGATGGTTAAACTATGGCGTTCCCACTTATAAAGAACATCTGTCAATGAATAAATAGGATCTACATGTTTTGGTGGCGTTATTTTGACAATATAGTGGTGGATATTTCCTATTGGGCCTTCTGAGGATTATTGAAAGCAGTCACTAACCTGCATCTTTGGATGTACACCATTTGTTTTCAGTTCTGAATAACCTGGTTTTCGTAGCATTACATAATACGGGTAGTCAAACAGACAACCGCGACTGGGGAACATACAGCAGCAGTCAAACCCACTGGCCAGATGGACACAGTCCAACAAGTTCTACACTTTACATATGCACATTGGTGTCCATGGTAGGACCCCAAAAATTGATCCGTACGCTATATCATCCAGCTGCTGCCATTCCACCCAGAAGAAGCGACAGCCATGACTACGGCACAGCTAGACATATGCACCACCAGCGTGTTTAAAGTTGATGACAAGTGTCCATGAAATGCAGGACATATGAACAGAAATCCCCAGATTGTCGAGTCCATAGAAGTGCGTCCACATCCCAGTCCCGCACACATGAAGGATGTGTAATGGGTACCGTCGAGGGTTGCAGCCATGGGATCCTGGGTATGCAGAAATGGGGCTCGGTGTTGTTTGGCAGAAAATCCATTGTCCCGCCCCATGGGAGGGATGTGGGTATAGCACATGGCTCACTCCCCACTAATAATGCAAAGCATCCACCGGATAATGCTAAATGCAGGTGTGAAATGTGTACAGCCCTATACCAGTGTCCGGTAGGCAATTCCCATGGATGGACACGCGTACGACCAAGATGGCACCCATAATTGCAGACCTGGTGGAATTACACAGCTGCAGTCAGGCATAACACAGGAAATACAGATAGGGACTACAGTAGACACTCCCCATACAAGGTTAGACCACCGTGCGAATACCGGCGTACACAGCACTCAATCTGCCAGCACCAAAATGGGGATCACTCGCTGCCATACTGCGGAACAAATGGGCGACCTGTGGAACACATACTAATGGCACATCAACAACGTCAACTAGGAAGGTCAGTCAAAGCCACTGGCCAGATGGACACAGTTCAACCAGTTCTATATTTTACACATGCACATTGGTGTCCATTGTAGGACCCAAACATTGATTACTATGGAATATCATACAGCTGTTATCGTCCTTCCAGAAGAAGCGACAGCCATGACTACGGCACAGCTAGATATATGCACCACCAGCGTGTTTAAGGTTGATGACATGTGTCCATGAAATGCAGGACATATGGACAGAAATCCCCAGAGTCCCGAGTCCATAGAAGTGCATCCACATCCCAGTCCCGCACACATGAAGGATGTGTAATGGGTACCATCGAGGGTTGCAGCCATGGGATCGTGGGTATGCAGAAATGGGGCTCGGTGTTGTTTGGCAGATAATCCATTGTCCCGCCCTGTGGGAGGGATGTGGGTGTAGCACATGCCTTATCACAAATAATGCAAAGCATCCACCGGATAATGCTAAATGCAGGTGTGGAATGTGTATACAGATAGGGACTACAGTAGACACACCCCATACAAAGTCAGACCGCCGTGCGAATACCGGCGTACACAGCACCCACTCTGCCAGCAAGAAAATGGGGATCACACGCTACCATACTGCGGAACAAATGGGCGACCTGTGGAACACATATTAATGGCGCACCAACAACGTCAACTAGGAAGGTCATAGGATGGTTAAACTATGGCGTTCCCAATTATAAAGAACATCCTTCAATGAATTAGTAGGATCGACATGTTTTGGTGGTGTTAGGTATGACAATACAGAGGCGGATATTTCCCATTGGGGCCTCTGAAGTTTATTTAAACCAGTTGCTAACCTGCATCATCGGATTTACACCATGTGGGTTCATTTCAGAAAAAAATGGTTTTCGTAGCACTACATAATATGTGTAGTCAAACAGTCATCCGCCATTGGGGAACATACAGCAGCAGTCAAACCCACTGGCCAGATGGACACAGTCCAACAAGTTCTACACTTTACATATGCACATTGGTGTCCATTGTAGGACCCAAAAATTCATCTGTACGCAATGTCAACCAGCTGCGATCGAGAGACCCAGAAGAACTGACAGCCATGACTATGGCACAGCCAGACATATGCACCACCAGCGTGTTCAAGGTTGATGACAAGTGTCCATGAAATGCAGGACATATGAACAGAAATCCCCAGTTTGTAGAGTCCATAGAAGTGCATCCTCATCCCATTCCCGCACACATGATGGATGTCTAATGGGTACCGTCGAGGGTTGCAGCCATGGGATCCTGGGTATGCAGAAATGGGGCTCGGTGTTGTTTGGCAGATAATCCGTTGTCCCACCCCGTGGGAGGGATGTGGGAGTAGCACATGCCTTATTCCCCACTAATAGTGCAAAGCATCCACCGGATAATGCTAAATGCAGGTGTGTAATGTGTACTGCCCTATACCAGTGTCCAGTAGGCAATTGCCATGGATGGACAAGCGTACGACCAAGATGGCACCCATAACTGCAAACCTGGTGGAATCACACAGCTGCAGTAAGGCATAACACAGGAAATACACATAGGGACTACAGTAGACACTCCCCATACAAAGTCCGACCGCCGTGCGAGTACCGGCGTACACAGCACTCAATCTGCCAGCACCAAAATGGGGATCACTCGCTTCCATACTGCGGAACAAATGGGCGACCTGTGGAACACATACCAATGGCACAATAACAACGTCAGCTAGGAAGGTCATAGGATGGTCAAACTATGGCGTTCCCACTTATGAAGAACATCCTTCAGTGAATTAATAGGATTAATGTCAATTGACCATGGAATACACCTAATCAACATCAAATAACCGCTGGCACCTTATGGCACACAATCCAAAACACACATAGGTAGATGAAACAGTCAACGTAGACATTGTCCAGGACAGGTCACAAATGGTATACAAAGGTTCCTTCATAGACATGTAAGCGCTTTCACCCGTAGGCTCCATCAGACTTACACATAACATAAAGGCATCCAGGCTTTAAATATCCCCCCTTACACTTTCATTGGTTACTTCCTCAGCAAACAATGAACATGTAACCACAGCATATAAAGCACAGATTCAATGTTAACTACACACACATATATTAACATCTACAAAAACATCCTATTAACACATGTATTATATGATATTGTACTGTGCCTAATACTCATCAATCAAAGATCTAACAATATATGTGGAAGATATGCATATCATATCAATGTAATACAGTGGTACACAACTGAAAGAGTGGACTAATGTGTGTTAACTGTATATCTGTACCTAAACTACATTCCTGTTATGGGGGTTTAAGCCACCTGCTTCTCAAAAGCGGCTTCATCAGTGTTTAATCAGTCAGCCCTGGTGTGTGGTCAACCCTCCACCTAATAACCCATCTAAATCCGCATTCCAAAGCGTAGTTGATGAGGTCCCCCCTCTGGTATTATAACCTAGACTTCGTAAAACACTGAATGTAGACGTATGCCTTGTGATGTGCTCATAGCCAGCCGTAGGCATACACCAATCCTGCGGCTGCCTAGGGTGCCGCACTAGTAGGGCCACCTGTCTAGTAGGTATGTCACGTAGGTATACCAGGATGGGGGCACCATGTGTTGTGCTGGTGGGTGCCATGGAGCCCTATAGCCTAGGGCAGCGGTCGATCTAAGGCCGCTGCCGTAGGAGGGGTAGTACGGTCTGCAGGTATGTGCAGAAGTGCACATGAAACAGCGGTCCACAAGGATTACCCATAGTGGCGACACCTGCACAGATGGCTATAGCGGGACACACACACGACCATGCATACAGCACAGTTAGACATACACACACCATAAATAGGCAATTACACACAAGGTTTATGGCGTGTACGGGTAAAGTGTCAGTACAGCATGGATAGCTGTCTGCCACGATATCCAGAAGATGTCTCTTGGGTGTTCTGGTATACGGACGTTGCATGGACAATGAGTGGATATGCATCGTACCACAGTTCTATGTGTCAGCTGTGCAAATATGCGATACATGGGACAGACAGCTGTCCATGCAAGAGCAGCGCTATGGGCACAACATACGTTGTAGATATACAACGACAGAGATACAGACGGACACATGTGGCAAGCCCGTGAGTGTAACGTACACAGCACCACCCCACCACACCATAGCAGGGTGCACGTGGAGAACACGCTACGGAGGTTGCCAACCACAGCAGACACACAGGCAGTCCACGAGCTGCGTCTCACCATCCACAAACACAGGGATGGCGGCAGGATATGAGTGTTCTGCGGAAACTCTAAAGCCATACCCTATGAACCCATGCAGCTGGGAGCATAGACACACACACATGTGGCAGGCATGGTGATTGACCACACCCCCACATACCCAACCGCACAACAGTATGACACAGGTATGGAACGCGCTACATGGACCACCGAACACAGCACCATCAGAGGCACATGTCCAGGTGGGTGACAACATCCGTAAAGGAATAGTCGCCGATAGCCAAGGTATGTGTTGCCAAGCATCTAAAATAACTACACTCTACTAGGGAAGCTGTGAACACACACACCCCACACACACACGGGGAAGGGCCGGGAGTTGAACCTATGCCTACCTCCATGAATTCACTACAGCATGATGCATTTACAGAACGCGCTACCGAGATTACTGAGCACAGCGCTGTCAGAGGCATACTTCTAGGTGGGTGACATCACCCGTAAGGGAATAGCTGACAATAGCCAAGGTATGTGTTGTGAAGCGTCTAAAAGCATGTTCATCTGCAGAGGCAGCTGGAAACACACACACACACACACACACACACACACACACACACACACACACACACACAGGGAAGGGCCGGGATTCGAACCTATGCCTACCTACATGAACTCACTACACCATGATGCATTTACAGAACGCGCTAACGAGATTACTGAGCACAGCACTGTCAGGAGGCATACCCCTAGGTGGGTGGTATCATCTGCAGAGGCAAGGCGGCCGATGGGAATGAAGACAGAGTGCACAGTCACACAGCCTGTTACCATCCCAAGGTGGCCGTACAGTAACACGGTAGTGCTGCAGTCGGGACTACCAACCAACTACGGAGCAGTACATCACGACATGAATACGGGATGCACCACATACAGTATACCCTATGAGAGGGCATCCGGCGTGCAGGATGTAGGCAGCCATTGTGGCATAACAGCCACATATGAGTCACCTGGATGGTCACCATGGCTATGCAGGATGTCATTGGCCATGGCTACATGCCTAGTAGCAGACATTGGTGCCGACTGTAGTGTGTACCCCCGAATGGTGTACTGGCCATGCCTCTGACACCTAGTGCGGTTGAAGGGAGACAGACATGCTCACGGGGTATCAACGCAGATGGCCACGGTGTGCACTGTACTGTGTGTCCATCTACACAGCTTTTTACTGGGCATGCTCAGACACTTAGAATCGGCACAGTGCAGACATGCATACACATGGGGCGACGGCATTGGAGGCAGAATGTGGACCGTCGTGTGTCCACCCACACAACAGCAACCCGGCCATGCCACAGACGTGGCAGTTGCGAAGGGGAAACAGGCATGCACACAGGGTATCAATGCAGACGGGCGCGGTGTGCACTGTACTGTGTGTCCATCTACACAGCTGCTTACTGGGCATGCTCAGACACTTAGAATCGGCACAGTGCAGACATGCATACACATGGGGCGACGGCATGGGAGGCGGAATGTGGACCATCGTGTGTGTCCACCCACACAACAGCAACCCGGCCATGCTCACACACGTAGTATGTGCTACGCGCCGTCCGGCATGCAGACGGAGTGCACACACTGCAAGACATGGCCAGGTAAACCCGTACACACGCACAGGGTGGACACACATGCAGTCACACGTACACACACAGATGACAGCACAGGCGTCACGGGTGCAGGCTGAACATGTACACACCGTAGTGAACACTGTAGCTGCTATGCCAGCACCATGTCATCGGTGCAGCAGTATGCCTCACGGTCCAGCAACTGCATGTGACATATGTCCAGAAGACTATGTGGCGGTGTACGTCCATCGTGCAGAGTACACATGTACTATCAATGATCCCACAGGTGTGATGTAGTCCACCCATACCGGTATACATGGACAGGCGTGCTCCACACATACCACGGGCCTGACACAGGTATGACACATGACTGCAGCTGTACCACAGTGAAACAATGTCCGGATATGTCACATATGTGGTTTCCTGGCTGTGTGCATGGACTGCACGCAGGACACATACGTAGCTTGTGATGTACCACATGCATAACACAGGCGTACGTGGTAATACACACATGAAGGGAAGGCGGACACATGTCTGTGGTATGCACCCCCTACAGGGTGTAGTGGTGTTCACTGGGACACATACCCTTGTACAGTTTGCCTGTGACAGCTGTGATACCATACCACAGTCCATGTTCCATGTATGTTGACACACATGTCACAACGCAGCAATGCATACACACATGGCAACAGGGGATACATGTGACATGTGTACTGTGCACGGTGCAGCCGTGCAGGAGTGGTGTCCGGTGTCCGTAACACAGTTGCAACCCCCTCCAACATGCATACCCATTATGGGGGCCGTCATATGGTGGCATAGTAACAGCACGCATGGCAGTCTGTGTGTACACCATTTGTTTAAACACCTGTCCACATGCATGTGTGCAGGTGCTGGTCACAGGTGTGTCACACACCATCCTACCCTGCCATGTTCATACAGTCTGCTATGTCGCCTTTACATGACAGCGCTGCCATGATGCATACCCATCGGCCATGCGTGATCGACCATATGTCATATTGCCACTGTATCCCCTACCACCTCCCAAGTGCAGATATTGGCACAGCTGCCAGATACAGTGGTAGTACACAGGATGCACCACATACCGCTGCACGCCTGCACAAATCCCATGTAGCGGGTGTGGCATTCCTAGCACCAACATGTGTGCAGGAATGTGTGCCCATGTATGCCACAGATCGGGGGGACTATGTGCCACATGCCACACATCACTGTACACTATGGTAGAGATCTGTACCTACCTCAGTGTGGGGTGCATCGATGTGGATGGTGTAGTACATGCAACACGTCGTCCCTCCGTGTAGACATGTGTGGCCACCACCATGTCAGTGTGTCAACATGTGTGTATGTCTGCTGCCTGTTGAGAGGGTGTATGCAGATATAGTGTTGTGACTGGACACTGACCACACAGGGTTATCATCCCGTACTGGTGCTGCATTGTACAGCCCTGTCATTGCCATACCTGTGAGCCTTACTGGCCACCTGTGCAAGACCACCCCCTGTGACATGGCGCGTCGGTGCATTGTCTTGTGAGGGTGCTGACCACACAGACAGGTGTCCCCATCTGCACACAATGGTGTGTGTGCCATACAGGTGTATGCACCGCGAATGCAGGCATATTCCTGTACCGGTACAGCATCCGACTGTCGAACACCGTGCACCACAGCTGACAGGTGACACCTGCGGTCAGTAGCCAGCACACTGCGTACGACACCTGCAGAATGTCACCATACCTGTACTGTGTCATGCCATGTATGTGATGTCTCTGTCCACCGTAGCCTGTGGCACCGACCACAGGTGTCAGGTGCAGTATATGTGTGGACATGTGCGTCATGTACCGTGTAAGCAACGTTACACTGTATCCGGCTCCGTGCTCTGCAGGTTTATGTGTATGGCCTCTCTTCTTGCAATCCCGACTGTCTGTTCTCTATATCACAAGAGCTCTGCACCTGCTCCCATAGTATTCCTACATAGGTAAAGTACATGTATACTAAATGGAGTACTACACTGGCCTAGAATCCCCTTGTGTACCCACTTCCCTATAGGTGCCTTCTGACCCGGTTACACAGCAAATGCATTCACGTTCTCTGGCATGTCGAAGGGTCAATTGCTAGTGACCTCTCCTGTTCAGATGGTGAATCTGGGCGTCCTGGCCACTGTTACAGGTGCCTCATGGACACGGACAAGCCGCACCTCCCCCAATGAACATAATACATGTGACAGACGCAACTATATAGCCAGACAGGGGGCTGTGCTCTCTCACACCATGACCTGCAAGACCACGTGGGAGGGGAAGGACACCATGCACACCACATACCCAGTGTCACATGTGACTATCGCAAATGCTAATCAAACACATGAACACACTAAGATATACCTGGAGGCACTGTTAAGACATGTCATGAACCTAACGAGCCCTCTGAAGCAGACACACAAGCAACTGCCTCCACAAGACATGGGACATGCAACACATAGTTCTCAACGTCAGTGTGCTAAACTGTCAGAGCCCAAAAGGCAACACACACACTGCCAGACACACCTGTAATGGGTGACGCCACTGTCAGACACACCGACGTCCCACCCACCAGACTGAACAAGGGAATGATCACAGTAGGCTGCCTGCCGGGCGCTGGAATACGCCACATAACACATGCACTCAGGTCACTCCGCAGCATGTACAGGTACGACGCAGTCATTGCCCATGCTGGTGTCAATGACTGGAGACATACCACCCTGGGATACATTAAAGGAGACATAGAGGGCCACTCAGATTGTGTAGCCCAGGCCGGCATGTCCCTGACCCTGGGCAGTATCCCACCCTCATCAAGTATGATGCCACTATACTGGCTCAAAGTGGTCACCCTTGATAATGTGCCTGGTTACCGGTGTCAGTCTGAGGGGATCCAGATTCCTCATACCTGGGATGACATGCTTGGCACGCCACGCCCCTTTGGATGGTATGGCTCGCACCTGTCGCCCCTGGTCTTCAAGGGTTTGGCTAAGGCACCTGCCACCCCCACAGTGCCCACTGCAGGCATGGCTGGAATGATAAACCTACCACCCTACACTACAAACCTGGAGAACACACAGGGTAATACTGGTCACTGCCAGTGGTCTACGGCCAAGCTGCACACCCTCAAATGCCCTCCTCAGTATGGAGGACATCGATGTCAGTGATGTGACTGAAACATTGATCAGGGCTGCTGAGAGCACACCAGCACTATTGGGTCATACCCCACATCACGCGTTCAGGACCATAACCCGGACCAAACACAGAAGGAGGGGGAGTCTCCATTTCCATGAAGGGTACACACACCTTCATGTTGCCAGAGATGCACGTAGCAGCGGAGAATATCCAGGTGCAATTAACCATGGGTAGGACTGCCCTAGAGTTTGTTGCATGCTACAGACTACCCTCCCAAACCCAGGATACCTGCACAGCCTTTCTGAAGACACTGGTGAGTGTGAATGCTCTCACAACACCGTCATATTGGGTGACATCAACCACCCATACATAGACCGGGAACATTACCCAGGACACAACACCCTACACCAAAGGTCCCAGGTGTTCATACACCTGAATGCTGTGGAACAACCATGCACCATACCCACATGGGGGGACGTATACTAGTTCTGATCATCACACATGGGGACGATATGCTCCACACAGGATGTACATCCCTCATTGGTGATGTCAGACCGTATAGTAAACCCACTGGAGATCCGCATCCTGCACCCAACACCGGCATGGGAGACCACAGTGATGACCTCTCCACAGCGAACCACACACGTCATACGACCGGTGTGGTACCCTACAAGGCCTCCATGCCAGTGGTAAACACAGGCCACACTGCTGAAACCCTTACAAATGCCTTCTATGAGCACCCCCAGGAATGTCTGCACCAAGCGATCCTGATAACATCAGGACCTTGTCCACCGAAGGCAGGCACATGGTCTGGTGGACCCCAGCCATTGACAAACCGTACAACAAGAGGTGGAGCTAATACATGACAGAGCAATATCAGTACCAGGGAAGGCATCACTGATTAATACCGGCGTTAACATATGATCACTCATGCAATCATCCAAGGCCACCTGTGGGAGTGGTACTGCAAAGGACACATAAGACAACCATAGGGCCTTCCTTAGCTGTGGTAGGAACATGGGTGGGAGCACACAGTCATGCCCGGAATTACTCCAGAATGGTACAATGATCACTGAACCCACAGACATTGTCAACAAACCAGCGGACATGTTCCATGCATACATCTACCCTCCCCCCCCAAGAGGGGACATATCCATCCCACCAGAGTCTAGCCTCCCAAACATCCCGTATGCCCAGGAGAGAGTTGATATCTGTTAAGCAGTGAACACAGCATCAATGGGACCAGATGGTGTCCCTGGCTGTGTGCTACACAACCTCATTGAGGCCCTCACCCTGCACATAAGGCCGCTGTTTCATCTTAGGCTTACTACGGGCTACGTCCCCGATGGATGGCATACGGCAACTGTGGTCCCACTACACCAGGGTAGTGCTCTTATGGACTGTAGACATCCCTGCCCTATCAGCTTGACAAGCCTTGTCTGCAAAGCTGTGGGGAGGTCCATACTGGAGCCCATAAATAAAGACATTGGTGTACAGCCAATACCGGAACATACCCACATCGACTTAGTCAAGGGCAGATCCTGCCTCCCAAACCTGCTCGACCTGTCTGGAGGGGTCAATAAGGCCATTGATGGGGGTACGTCGGTTTGCACAGACTACCATGACCTGGCGGGAGCGTTCAAACCACACTCCACGTGGGCATCATGGAAAGGCTCACCAGCGTACATGTGGAGACATATGTCACACGATGGTTTGCCAACTGGATGGAGGTCACACCACACAGGGTTTGTGTTCCTGGTGCCATGTCAGACTCCAAGCTGGTGTCGAGTGGTGGCCCACAGGGCTCAGTCCTGGGCCCCCTCCTGTTCGGCATTTAACTTTCCAATGTGCATGCAAACATAGGGGGATTGTGGCAGACATGGTATGCAGATGACTGCACACCGGCCACCATACTCAACACTCCATCAGACACGGACATCCACCTGGGGTCTCATAGAAATGGATAACTGGTGCCAGAGCCATGGCCTGATGCTACATGCCAGGGATGGTGTAGACCTACCCATTGGGAAAGACATGTTCACCCCGACATACCATATAGGTGGTAATCCATTAAACATGGTGGACGTGATCAGGGACATGGGTACCAAACCTGTCGGTAACCTCTGTCGACACTCACATTGCCAATGTGGTTGGGAAGGCATTCCACTGTGGCCACCTGGTCATGAAGGGATTCACATCCACATCAGGGGAGTTCATTGTACCACTGTACTCTTCACACATCAGACCAATGATTGCGTACAATGCCACATCTGGGATGTACCTAACCTGACACCTGCAGCACTCGGAAGGACCTGAAACATTCCACAACACAGGGATAAAGGTGCTGAGACATGTGTCACACGCTGCCCAACCGAGGGGACTCCGGCTGTATACCTTCCCAGCCCGTCTGCCCTGTGGTGATCAGTGCCTGACATACACGGCCATGTCCGACCTGGGTGACATGGACATGTTCCACCTCCTAGGCTCCAAGCAAACACGGGCACAGAAGCAACTGACAGCAACCTCAACATGGACATAAATAGGACGTGCTGGGGGGACAGGGTCATCGCCCAGAGACCCCCTACAACATGGAAAGGATTCCCAGCCCATGTGAGGCAGAGCCCCTGACTGACTTTGTCCAAGAGTAATCCTGACGTGTGGATGTGTGATCGTAGGTATGCGCCAGGCATCATCTCTGTGTCACTGCTGGACAGAGGGACAGTGGACCGATGGATGTAGTATCCTCATCCTAAGGGGTGGTGAAAGCCACACACACTCTGGCTAGGCTTACACATGCCGTAGGGCACATAGCCTGGTATGTACCTATGCGCCTATGTGCCTATGTAGGGGTCCATGCAGGTTGCGGGTACCTGTGGTATGCTGATATTGCCAGATGTGCCTGTGGGTAACCCACAGCTACACGTGGGGGACTGATAACAGTGCTCCCAGTAGGCACATGCAAGTACACCATATTTGGCATACAGGTTAACAGAACCAACATGGTGCTACACATGTAACCGCCACGCATACTGTGTACACAGATCAATGTATGCTGCACCTGCACTACATGGTATGTCTGCCGCATGATGTCAGTACACAACCCACGTCACATACGCACCTGTCACCTGTCATACACAGCCACTGCAACATACACATCGCGCACTATGCGGACACAGGTATCACATACACCTCTCACTATCTTGTCCACCCTGTGCATCAGAATATGTTTGCATAACCGTGCACCAATGGTGTGGATCACGGTGCTGCGGCAGAGGCTTCATCATATGCACAGGGTGATATGTGTGCCAGGGGCATAGGCTGTACCAATGGATGACATCATGTGTGTGTGTAAGGACCGGTGCATTTACTGGGCATGACTGTGCAGAATGCATGTGGATGTGCTGGAGCCCTACAGTTGTGTCTGCTGTGTGTGGGTATGTGTGCACACAGTTCAGCCATCTGTGATGCCTACACGGGGTATACTTGGCAGCCCCAGACTGTACAGTGCAGGTTGTACGGCTCACTGTGTCCGCCTGCGGCCACGTGACCCGTGCCTGCCTGGGGTCGCACGGGCACTACCGGATGGAGGTATGGAGTGGCCACTCTCCGATGACACATGTCCGCTGGAACCGTGTCCACGCTGGGACCAGCCAGGGCCACGTCCACGTGGCCTGCTGTGTCCTGGTGTGGTTGGTGTAGCACCAGCTGCACTGCTGCTGCTACCGGCACTGTGTGAGTGGGCATGAGAGGTGGCACGCACACGTCGACCTGCACTAGGTGGTGTTGCTGGCCTACGGCCACGTGTCCTCCACCTCACCCCTACCAGGTGTTCCAGCACAGACAGCTCACGCTCGCGGATTGACATGCCTCGGTCGAGGATTCCAACCATCTCACCTAATCTCCTATCCGGAACATCGGCAAGCTGCTGTTGAGCATTCGCCAATGACTGGATGTTCTCATTTAAGGAACGGACTGCAGCCCTCTGCAGCCTCTGCCCTTCTTGGTTCTGCCGTTCGGCACGTGCCTGTGCCGCCATTACAGTCTGAAACATGCATCTGGTGATACCAGCTGCTGCACCCTGTACGGCAGGTGCATGTCTACCAGAGCTCCTCCTACGAGCAGCACCAGCCACATGCCTGTGTGGCACATCACCAGTCATTACACTGGCAACATGGTGTGTACCCACACCTTCTGTGGCCACCACACATTCCTGCTCAGTGCCAACAGACGCTGACTGTCCTTCCTCTATGGGCAACGGTGATGTGGTATGTGTCGGCATCTGAACCGTGTGCAGAGATGAAGGGGACATAGGTGGGATGTTAAACAATGGCACAGCCTCTGCCCGTGACGACCCTTCCTGTGCCTCATGCATGTTGTCATCACCACTAGTATCTGTGGGGACACTAGCATCAGATGGACCGCAGGAGGGGAACGCACCTACAGCACCTGTGAATACAAAGACATACTGTAAGATACATTACACACACGCAGACACACACGCAGACACACACACACACACACACACACACACACACACACACACACACACATGTGGAGACACACACATGCTGACACACACACACAGACACACACACATGCAGACACATCATGCATGTGATATTGCAGATGACATGCAGCATTCCCACACCACAGCTCAGTGAATGCAGGCCAGACATTAATAGTGGTGGTATGCATACTGCCCTGGGGTGCACACTACATCAAGCAGGTATCATTTGAGTAGGCTTGCAGAACACACATTCATGGTAGTTTGCATGCATCACCGTGATACACCGTGTGTCCACAGGCGGGTTAACAGTACACATGGCTGGCGTCACTTTGTCATGTACACCGCAAACATGTGCAATAACATGTGGACATGTGACAATGGTGTCCCACCACATGCACCACAACAAACTGGACGTCACAGTGCAGTGTTATGTGTACAGGCTACAGATAGAATGCATGTGTAACACGGATGTCTGTGCAGGTGTGGTTGGTGTGAGCTGTGTACATAGCTGTACAGTGGTGAGTATGGGCACTGTGCCACTGCATGGCAGCAAGACACAGGTATGTTTCTGTGCGATGCGTAACATGGACGCATTGCATTGCCATGTCTGCAACACAGTCATGCTGTTCCACAGCACGTATATGGTAGACATTGGTGGCACCTCTGGTGGCTGCAGACAGGCATTTCATTTGTCTGGTGTACCACATCAGATGTACAGGGGGTCCACTACAGCTATGATCACTCTATGTGTGGACAGGGTGCAACGGTGACTACCCACTGCAGATGTACTGTGTGGCAACATGCCTGTGGGTATCACCCATGGCCATGTTTGACTAGGTCATGGACAATTGTGTGTGATGGGCATCGTGTACACATCCCTGTGGTGGCCCATGTGACATACACCCGTACTAGTCTGAGGTGTCACATTCCCGAAGGCTATGCAGACATTGTGGATGTCTGCTATTTCGTGCGTAGGTCATGTCATGGTGTGACAATGTTGCAGATAGAACACCACGTGCATGGGACATGTCATGTGCCATGTCACAACGTGTGCACACAATGCAGGGGCATAGGTCACATTGGTAACACCTGTGTGCTGGCCAGATCACAACTCACTATGTGGTACTGTGTGTGTGCAAAGGCATTCCGATGCATACTACACATGCAGCCATTGTAGAACACCTCCACCATTGTATGCATAGCTGACTGCACATATCACACCGATGGGTTATGTGGTGTCATGCCGGTGTATACTAACGGTTGTATCTACTGTACATGGGTGGCGTGTGTGTCGGGTGGTGCAACCTGTATACTGTGACTGGAGCAGACCCAGGTGTGCATGTCATACCTGGACACATGGGGAATATCTATACACTGTAACATGCCTATTACTAGCAACAGTCTCACCTGCGACGGACCCATGTCTGTGCGACACGCCAGAGGTACCTGTATAGGGCGACACAACAGTATACACATTATCCATTACTGTAGCCACAGTAAGCACTGTGCATGTCACATCATGTACCTGTGTGTTAGCATGTGTTATGCACATGTCTGCAAACACAACGTAGCATACTGTAGTATGCAGCTTGTATGGCCATATACCTGGCATGTGTTGGTACATTATGTGGTGTACTATGACACCCACACCTATGTCAGTTATCATACACACATGCAAGACTGACTTACCAGGCAGCTCCAGGCTCGTTGGTTGGGAGACACCCACCTCCACGATGGCAGCGAGTGTTTCTGCATGTTGTTCCCTGGGTGTCCCCAGACTGGCCAGGAGCTCCTCCGTGTGTGTGAGTGGGGGCTGGGTTGGTGGCCCACCACCTGTCCCACCTTGTTGTCTGGCGATTGCGGCGGCACGCTGTTTCGCGTGCCGAATTAGGTCTGTGCAGTGTCGGTGGATCTGCTGGTAGGTGCGGTTGTTGCCACCCACGTTGTTCACCCTCCTGCACATATCCTGCCACACGTCATCCAGCTGCTGTGCTTGTTGTGGCACATGGCTGAATAGTATATCGTAGTTGTCGTGGAGCAACGGCATAATCACGTCATCCTCCTGGCGGCTGAAGGCTGGCAGACGGGAACGTGGCATTATCTGTAAGACATAATGATGGTGACAGGTCACATTTACACTGATGTACTGGCATACTGCTGGACATACATTGCTATGACATGTACAACATCTGCACAGTAATCTCTGCAATGCATCATGGCAGTGACACAGCTGACGTGTTGCCGTCACACCATTAAGCAGTGGGTTTCATATCATATCTGTGTGTCAACTCATCACACTGTACACACACCATGTTGATGGTAGCCTGCTGTGGACATGTGTACCTGCCTGCACCTGTGTTCATATCAGTTGGCACGTGTCCCAATGTGACAACAGTTCTACTGTTCACCTGGATGCTGTGTATATGTCACTAGGCATCACGTATGCGGCCATTATGAACGTCAGGGGTGGCACTGCACACATACACATGGACACCTGTACATGCATGTGTTTTGCCATGTACATCTACACAGCACTGTACAGTTGTTGGCCAACCTGCCACGGCTCACCTGTATTGCACATGTGATACACATGGGACAATGTGTAACCATGTGGCATTAGCAGGAAAGGTCATGCATAGCATGTGCGCACGCACATTGTCCACACCAACACACAGCACCTGTGACACCACAGGGTGCATCAGTGCCACATTACTGCTGTGGACGGTTGATAGTGCATGTGCCATTTGTCCATCGCACCATGTAGGACTGTGATAGCACGTGCAGCCTTGCTGGGCAGGGCTGCATGGTATGGCAGGGTATGTCACATACATGGCACTGGGATGTGATCCACCTGGGGGGTACTGATATTGGCAGGGTGGCTGTCCATTCCATATGTCATTGCTTATGTGTATATGGACATTACACATGTCTATCATCATGGTGTGGACACTGGCCTTCTGCAAGGTAGGCTGCACACTGCTTGGTGGGGGTGTGTATGGTGCATGCAGGTATCGCACATCCATGCATACACATTACCCCTGACAGGTGCTATGTGCTGCGATATTGTTCAACACAGTGCTGTATGTGCCCACACACTGTTATCCCGTGCACATGGATGGTTGCCTGGCCTGACATGGGTACCACATATGTCTACATCCAGTGCCTGCTGCCACCCCCATGTCAGCTGGTGCACCGCACAGCGCCATCCCTCCCACAGGGAGCGTGGTGTTGGGCACAGCATATGTATGTGGACAGGGATGTTCACATAGCAGGGGCACTGATGGCATCGTCGATCGGACCATACATGTATGACGCACACCTCACACACACAGCCCATTCAGTATGATGTTCACAACACTGACACAGCTATACTGCTAGGCCGGGGACATTCCCAGACGTACATACACAGATGCGTGAACATCTGTCTGTGGCATGGGCTAAAATAATGGTGGGGTTCGACACATAACGTGTTTGAGTGTGGCTGGCGCAGACCTTCTGTGCACATGTCTACACAGTAAGCCTGTTCTACAGTAGGCAGCGGTGATGTGCTGTGCACATGTCGATTCTGCACATTGTGTTGGTGTCTGTCTGTCCACGGGCCAGTGGTGGGACACACAGGGGTAGTAGTGAACATTTATGCATGCCACCCTGTACTGCTGTACTGCTAGCTTCTCAGGTGCTACTGTGTCATGGACATGCACACCTTACCCGAACGGGTGGTAGTGGGTTGCCACCCGTACCCATCTCCTCTTGTGGGTTGCTATGATCCAACTCCCTCTTTGTATTGTATGTTCAGGCTATGCACCTGTGTGGGGCATGTGGACATGCAATGCACTACAGCGTACCTTTGCACCCATTGCAGAACATGTCACACAGGTACACTGGCAGCCATACACTTCACAGCTTGATGACGGTACAACACGTGTTGTACACACATAACACATATCCTGTGGGACATGGTCATATGTACAGACATGTACAACAGTCATGTACCACTGCTACCCCTACATGACGGATATGCAGTACATGTGTCGGTACAGCAACTGTCACATGTAGTCGTGCAATGCCCCCTACCTACATGGCGTGGTACTGCCTGTGGGGGATATGCATCTGCATCCATGCTATAGCCATAGCTGACAGTTGTACATCGATATGTGCAACATTCCTCATTTGGTGTTCTCATGGGTGCATGTCCAACATGGCTCCACATTGTTTGTGTCTGTCACACAGTCATTGTTGTACATGGTTTGCATGCCAGCCATGGCGTACTGTGTGTGATTCCATGTACTTCATTGGGATACCAGCATTATACATTATGACGGCGTATTCCAGCCATCACATAGCCTTCCTAGATGACACTGTTAGCCAGCCAGTAGGAGGTGTTCCGCCATCTGCACATAGGTCACACAGTACGAGGGCGGCTGACACACATTCTGGGGACAGGGTTCTGACAGCTGTGGATGGGTGTGATGCCGTCGACAACCATGACTGCGCCTGCTGGTCACATCTAGATGGGTAACATTCACAACACACACCTACCTTCACATAGCAACACATCATCCACAACAATGGACATTCCTGCCAGAACAATGTGTACAGTATGTCTGTATGACCACTGCAGGCACCACTGGTAGCCCCCAGCATGGCAGCCAACAGCACCAGTGTATATCCCGTGGAACCATGGGTTACACCATTCACAACACACCTGTCTCAGATGACCCTGTTGTGGATCACAGTGCAGTTCCACACATCATGTTACACTAGGCATCATGCACTGATATGTTGCGGACGTGTGAACGGCTGTGCAACTCAACATATGCGCACATGACACATCACCTGGTACAACATGTCTGTCATACCAGATGTTATTGTGACCACCCTGTGATGGCATTATACAGGCTACGTGTACTGGGACATGTGATGGCTCACCGGTATATTCACCCTCTGGGTGTGTGTCTAGCCAAGTGTACGGTAGGCGGTGGTCTGAACACGGGGACACTGTACATTGACCTACTCTGTCACTGCAACTGTTGACTATGCTCATACTGTACTTATACAGGCATGTGGTATCAGACCACTATGACAGTCCTGGTCGACCACACTGCTGTGGCTCACATGACCTGCGAACATCTGCCTGGGGTGTGGAGCACACATGTACATCTTCACATGCTATAGTGCGTCTGTGGCGGTGTCACATGACTGTCTACAGCAGGGCTGTAACAGGCAGGCATGGCATGCGGTCATGTGGGACAATGCTTGCACCTTCCACTGTGCTGCACACAAGCAAGGCACACACTAGTGCACGACTCACATTTATCTGCAGTGCCTGGGACCTGCCTCCATGCTCTGCACAGCACACCTGCAAGCACAGATTGTACACGGATCATACCTCACAAGCACATACCTGGACTGCAACACACACAGGTGAGGGGATCCCACATCACACAATGTTTTGCACACATACTGGATATTTGCCGAACACAATGCATCATAGGTGCTCCATGTTCAGATACCCATGTTTGTGACCGCTAGACACATTGTAACATGCAACAGAGCTTACACTGTACACCACAGGTTACATGCTGTCTGTGTTGTCATACTGTACATTGGGCCTCAGACAACTGCTACTGCCATGTGCTGACAGCAACCCACACTTCCATAGAATGGACACCCATGTACCCACACATGCTTGGCCATGCACTCCACCTAGCTGGGTGACACATTACAGAACACATACCATACCTACACTACCCTCAGCATGCACAATACCTCCATGTGTCTGGTGTGTTAAACCTGGTGTTATCCCCCCTTTGGTAGATGAACATATATGCTTCACGGCCCTGCTAGCCACACCCTGGACACACACCCATCGCAGCATACATGGTGCGTGTGTTCTACAGCCGGTACTACTGACATCTGCTGACAGGGGTTGTTAATGGCATGGCACCCCGGCAGATAGACAGTGTACATGACTATGCTGACACATGTCACAGTGCACTTCCGTAGCATGTACGCAATGGTAGGGACCATGCTATTCCACACAGAGACATGGCGGTACTGGCCTTTTCACAGACGCCACGGTGGTGGTCATGTTCCATGCACATCTGCTGTATGGGCACATGTGCAGGCTGTTGCACGGTGGGTATATTCACATGTGTGGGGTGCATCACGTGACAGCCATGGTGGGTCCTCGTGGTCCATCACATGCTCCAAGGCTAGCTACCTACACATGACTGCCGCACATTGCAGTGTGGGTCCTCAGGCAGTGTGGTGGTATGTCTGTGTTGTTTGGCTACATCCACATTCGATGTCGCATACAACAGTCACCCAGGCATTGCTGACTGAGATAATGTTGGCAACATGCCAGGCAATGGTGTACCTACCAACAATACACACTCTCACTCACTACCAGGTTGCAATCCATACATGGACATCGTAATGTCCCTGTGGACACATACATGGTACTGCCATGCACACGTTATGTCCTACGACACTGTCCCAATGTCACCTTCCGATCTCCCTAGCTGTTATGTCCCGCCAACCTGTTTGGTATGTGTCTCCACACCAGCCCACTGACTTCACTGCTAGCCTGTTGTCGGACATTGTGTACCTTGACCGTCACACTGCTGCATCTATCGCACTTCACATGGGTGGCACTGCATTGCACGTGTGGGACTGCATTCGTACACCCATGACTGGACCATTCTGTATGGCACTGGGGCACATCCTCACAAACGTGCTTCACACACCCATTGATGACTTCCATGCCTTTACTGGCACCCTTGTTGGGCTTCTGTGTGCCACAGCACGCCACATACACATGCTGGCCACCTGTCATACCATTGCATGGGTGGTTGGTGTAGTACAGAGGGCAACAGATCAGACATTGTACTCAGATTGCCCTTCAGCACCATTCCACATTCTGGTATTGGCAATGTACACATCCACCGTCACATCATACCCTGTGTCTCAGGATGTTAGGCTATATGACTCCTGGACAGGACACACAGTGGTGCCAGCATATCATGCTACCTACTACATGTCAGGTACATGTGGCATTACACAGTCCTCAGTCATGGGGCCCCTCATGTTCACTATTTGCTTACATACACAACATGCTGTCACAGAGTACTGTCCATGCCTAGATATCCCACATCTACATACCTGGCACCATTATAGCTCCACCAGCTCATACTGATAACAACCGTATGGGTGTCGGTGTGGCAGATACATCATGTGGGTGTCATGGCATCAGGATGCATGACACATGGTGCATGCACATCACCTTTGCATAGCAACATTCATCCACTGAGTATCACATGGATACTGTCCCCGTACATGCATATCAAATTGTACATGGTTGCTGTACACACACATGCCCCACATGGTGCTGTGGTTGCCGTATTCCACTGTGGCATGGGTACACATCTGCAGGGCCACACCTATCTGTACTGTGTGTGATGCTGGTACATAGGTAGCCATTGTACCTGTGGCATACACACATCTACACACGGGCAGGGTTACAATACCACATTCGTGGTGTACCTTCCACAATGGCTACGACTTTACATGGCACAGCATTATCATGCCATGATGTGTACCAGGCTCAGTTTACATATGCGGCTGACAGACGGGTAACACATCTGTACACATCTGCATACCACATACACAGGGGTGTCTTCTGCTCTGACATGGACCATGTCCTCCACATTACTGATGCATGTAGTACTCATACATGGCAATTGCAGTGGGCATTGTGAACGGACCACTCATGGATATGTGCACACATGCCACATTGCATGGGCTGGGCTTCTGTGTTACTTACGCAGACACAACACACACCGTGCTGTGGAACATAGGTCCTGTGCACATCCCACAGGGACACACAGTGGCACTGTTCATGTGATAGCTCCCTTGCTGTTTGAGTGACACGTAGTCATGGTACCACCACAGCAGCAGTACTGTGTAGACATGCAGTTAACACCCACCTCTGCTGTTCACTGGACACTACCATGGGGAGGTGACACTACTGTGTCCACTGCACATGTGTTTACACATGGACCTGCCGGACTTCATTGTTGCCCACATTGCACCTGCTACAGATTGTTTGTCCATGGTTACTTGGTGTTCCTTCCATTTCGGATGGCTATTATGCTACTACTCTGTCCCATATGTACAGGCCATACGTATCCTGTTATTGTACATACCAATAGGCCATAACTCCATTATGCATGATATGCCTGTGATACTGTGTATGATGTCTGTCATATCCACCATGACAGCTTTACATTACACATAGTTGACATAGTATCCCCTACTGCAAGGCATACGTGCACGTCGTGCGCACATTACATATGACATCGATGGCATATGCCCATACACATGTGTGCTGTGACAGTATACACACATGTCCTATCTCCTGCTATGGAACTTCCTTGTTGGACATCCACTGCCAGCATCGGCGTGTGGTGTGGCATTGTTCTGTGTTATGCCCCCTTGTGGCAGCCCTTGTGTTATCCCGGCTGTGTACATGATGTCCCACTGCTGTGCACACGGTGTCCACAGTCATTGGTATGCTCAGCAGGATAGCACTACATAACCACCTTTCACCACTCTCTGCATTATGTACAAGTATCCTTACTTACAAACACCATTCACATACAGTGCAGCTTCATCATACACATCATGCGTTACACACCCATACATATCGTGGGTTCTACATACCTTTTCTGTGTTTCCTTCCGTTTTTTGTTGCGTGTCTCGCTATTGCGTTTTCTCACTCTATCCGTTTTTGAGTTGTAGTTCGGTATGAGCATACGGTTTGAATATCCTAGGAGTCTTCCTTATATCCGTCGTTACCTGCAACATGTGGGTTCATCACACCAATGGCTGTTCCTCAGTGTGTACTTGTGCGCATATCACCTGTGCATCTACTCCATTCGTACATTACGCATCGTAACTAGGGCATGGTTGCATTCCTCACCTGGGCGTAGGTTATTTGCCCTACCTTCATGGAGATGGTCTGTATTGTGTTATGTTATGTGTAACTGCAGCCGCTATGTGTGGCGTCAGGTACATTTTGCAGTGGTGTTAGCCTTGGATTGTGTGTGTTGGGTATGGTATTCTGTTCGACATGTGGGTATCCCTGTCCTGACGGCATCTGTTGTTGGCGTTTTGCATTCGGATGTGTAACATAGCTGTTGTATTCCTTTACACAATGGATGCAAGTATGCATCCGCTGTTCCTAGTGTTTCCCACGCGAGATGTTGCGGTTATGCAGCTGTCATTGACTGCCTGTATGTTTGTGCTGCTATTACAGCTTGTATCCCTTTGATATGTGCGATGGGGAATATCGGAGGTTGTAGGTGACGAATACGAGTTGTGGGCCTTGCATCTCTACATACACGGTATGCTTGTCTGTGTGCTCCATCCCTGCCTGGGGAGTTGGCAGTTACTTGTCTGTTGTTCCGGGAGTGTGGGTTGTGTTGTTGTCATGTGGTGTTGGTATCGCCTGCGTGTGTGCTTCCTGCATGTATTCCTCCGTCACATTGGTGGTATATCTGCGGCTGTTTGTACATGACGTCTATCCCTTGTCATTCTGTCCCGAATATTTACAGTCATTGTGGCCCTGTACTTGGGATGGCCTGTTTGCTAGTGGTTGCCACCTATTCAGGTGGCGATTGATTGTTTGACACTTGTAGAACACACAGCGGTGTTTACGGGCCGATACGTGGCCACGATCAGTACCGGGGTAGCACATGCGTATTTCCGCGGTACATACCTATTGCTGTGTAACTTTGCCGACGTATCGTTTTGCAATTAGCATATCGGTGTCATGCATACGGTCATGATTTCTACATACGTCCTTTCCATTTCATGTGGGGTATATTCCTGTGGTACATTCTGGGACATTTTCACTTTGCATCGTTATACGTCGCCACACGCCTAGCCAGGAAGGGGCTGTCAGTACTACTTTGGGAGTACTGGTGTACATACGCCTGAGGTTACTATACTGTATGCCTACACATGTTGTTCCACTCCGCCTGTCACATGGCACCAACATACACATTTTACAGTGGCACACACATTACACTCGCACAGCGGAACACACGGCACCCTCACCGCACACATACACATACTGCGGCAGTCACAGGGACGGTTGCACACGGTACCTGCGTGGCCGGCATCACTGGCAGCAGTGTCTACCTCCCCCCTCATATCATCGTAGTATTACCCGCGCATGTACTGTTACTGTACTGTGGCCTGGCAATCATCCCGAGTCGCGGTTATTCATTTCGGTATGTTGACCTTTCCATGGGTGGCGGTTTCCTGTTCTGTTAAACCTCCCGGATGCTCAGGTTGTCGTTCACTATGTTTACTATGTACAGATATTGAGTGTTACTTCTCTGTCACCTTACATCCCTCTGGTTCCCTGTCTTACCTGTTGTACTTATATGTATATGTGTACATATATTTCTATGTGTGTAATTATATCTATCTCCATATCTGTATATGCACATATCTACATGTCTATATGTATACACCTTGCGATGAACGTGGCAGCATACAGCAACGCCGTCTGCTGTAGGACCCACGTACGGTTCAGGTGTTGGCGTTCCATGCTCCGCTGGCTGTTGGGTGTGCAGTTTTTGGGTGCTGCCTATGTTGGAGTCACACATGGGGCCACCCATATGGTACACTTTATGGGTGGCCATGTTTGTGTGCCATCCATTTCACTGTGTGTGCAGGTAGGGAGGTGTCAGTCCATGGGGCCTACGCTGTCAGAGTATGTGCTATACGTTCCCTCTTTGCCAGGGCATAGGCATATTGGGTACACCTCCGTCTGCCTACTGGGGCTGGCACAGTGTGTTCATGGTCCTGAACCCTCTGTGCCTGTACTGGCCTTGGCGGTTGTGGTGGGCTTTGTGGCCCTTCACCATTATGTCCCTGCAGCAGCTGCTTCAGCAGGATCATATTATGTAGCATGGCACATACTATGAATATGTGGGCACATGTGCCTGGAGAGTACTGCAAGGCTCCACCGGATGTATCCAAGCACCGGAACCGTGATTTCAGCATCCCAAACACATGCTCTATGATTATTCTGGTTTGTGCGTGTGCCTCATTATGGCGTTCTTGCATGTGTGTGTGTGCATTTCTGATGGGAGTCATCATCCACGGTTCCAGTGCATAGCCAGCATCCCCCACAAGGTGGCCTTGTGGGATGTCCCCCCTGGGGAATACCTGGTACAACTGTGAGGCATGCCAGATATGGGAGTCGTGGTAGCTTCCAGGGCTGCCAGCACACACATCCATGATAATGCCCTGCGCATTGCACATGACCTGGCAATTGATGGAGGGGAATCCCTTGCGGTTTATGTAGCGTCTACCCTGCTCCCCAGGTGGTGACTTGATTTGTATGTGCGTACAGTCTATCACACACAGTACCTCCGGGTATTGTGCCACACGGTGGAAGTGGCGCATATTGCTAGCCAACTCCTCCTGAGATCTGGGGAAGTATATATGCTCATTGGCATGTGGTAACATGGCATCCAGAAACTGGTGTAGTACCCTGGATGCTGATGCCTGTGAGAAACCCATTATATCCCCAGTTGGCCTTTGAAAGGTACCTGTGGCCAGTATTCGCAAGCTTACACATACCTTTGTGTCCACTGGGATGGGCTCCCCTCTGTTGTTTCTTGTTCTCAGGCGTGGCCGGCACAGCTCCGCTATTTGCTGTAAAGTGTCCCTATCCACCCTGTAATGCTCTACTATCTCCAGGTCTTGTAGCCCCTGGTAGGTTACCCTTGGTCTGAACACTCTCCTTCTCCTCTGAGGCCTACGGTAGTTGTCGGCACCCTCCTCCACAACTCCGTCTGTCTCTAACACATGCTGATGGATCACGGCCACGGCGGCACCCAACATGAACATTTTAAAAGTTCCCCATGTGTTTACACCTAGAGTGCGGTGTTTGGGAATACACGGCTGTGTGTTGTGTGCATTCACACTTTATACTGTTGTGCTGTACACCCGGTGATGTCATAGGGTGTGTCTGTGCGGCCGTATCTGCGGATTATCTTCCGTGTTTTACCATTGGCACTGCAACGCTGTTGGCTTTGATGTTGCATTACTCTTGCCTGCATTGGTTTAGATTTCAAACTTACCTTACTGTTTCTGCACGTTGCACCTACTATTTCCTGGCATGCATCCTGCAGAGCCCTGTCATGTGTGGTTTCTGGGACATGGCATATCATGCGTTTTGTGTGCCGCCGCCGTTATGCTGCCTGTCTACTTGGCTCTGCTGTGTCAGGTCTTCACTCTTTGTAATCTGATACCGCCCCTACTTTCTTTGCATTCATATACCTCCCCTATCCCGTTTTGCAGGTTTCTGCTTGCAGAGTTGTCAGCTGCTGCCAATTGGCCTTCGTGGGTTGATTACTGTTGATTGCTCATTACTACTCCAATTACACTGCTTCCGCATTTCCTCATATTCACAGCATCACCTTCCTGTATCCGTTGTTGTTGACGGGGCAGGCGTCACATGACTGGGTTACGGGAACGTAGTCATCCTCGTGCATATGCATCTCCGCGCGCATTGTGTGCTCTCAGCTCAACTATTTCCCCACATGCCGGTCCTGCTGCTGTGCTGTGCAATGTACAGCCCATGTTTGCTGGGCTCCAATGTGCTCCTCCTACAGTGGCACACCCCTCTGCGGTTGACATGTATTCCCTCTGAGCCACTCCTTGGTGTATTACCGCTGCGCTGTTTGGTACAGCCTTACGCCGGCGGGGGTTTTGCGATTCAGTATCATCTGCCTCATTTGCATGGCATTGACTACTAATTCATAGTTACTGTGCCGAACACTGCCGCGACTCCTTGGCAACCCTTGCACCGTGGATGTGGCTTTCCATTCATACCATGGTGTATTGTGGCTGTGAAGCTGATGTGTATTACACTGCTCTTTTATGACATTGTCATATTATTTCATTGTTTAGCACCTTCCGCGGACATGTCCTGGGGTTCTGCTGTGTGTTTCTGTGGACATACCATTTATGTCATTATTTACATGTTGTGCATGTTTTCTTTTGACATTCTCTGTGTCTTTCGCCATTGGCATGTGGCAACACTGTGATACCTGACATTGATAGCGTTCCGTTACTCCTATGTCATGTTTGGGTAAATGTAAACCGTTTTTTTTGGTTTATATTGCCGTGCCCTTATGCTACGCCTGCGCCACTTCGTGGATCGCTATCTGCCTTCATTTGCATGGTGCAACACCGCACATGGGGTATTTAACATACCTACGCCGGAGGTGGCGCAAATCCGGCGCACGCCGGTAGTGCATGTGGAATTGGATCGTACCTGAATTGCTGGGCGGCCATATCTGGTGTTGTAATGCCTACGCTATGCGTCCGCCTGACGCATGGTTCATGAATCCCGGGGCTAGTCTTTTTATTTATTTAAAAGAAGTTAGGGTTTGTAGATTTTAATAATCCAAAGACCATGTTAAATGAGCTTAAAATATACTGCTTGTGCAACGGATATCATACTACAAGTGCTACCTTAACAACAGACAAGCAGGGGATTCCTTAACCGACTATTTCCCCCTTAAATCTTTCATAGCTGACAAGGGAAGCTCTAACTAGTGCACAAGAATGTTTCAAATAACTGCATTATCAGAACTCAGTAATGGAACTCTGTTTATAGTGACTCTAACTTTTTTTTCCACATTTAAAAATATGGATATCTATGTTACTTTTAAAATGGAAATTTGAAGTGTAGTGAAGTCAGTAAGCCACAGAAACAATGATTACAAATTTTCAATTCCTATTATGCAACAATGAGGTGAACTAAATATATTATTAATAAAAAGGGATATGAGAAAAACATTTATGTATATGTTGTCTCTGTTCTTCCTTTAAGCAATAGCCCACACCTGGGTGTCGGTAATGCTGGATTTACCCATGGTTGGTGTGGTTTGGTCATGAGGGTGAAGCCCCAGAAGTGGGTTATTGCTATTATACAATAAAATATTGCTATTATACAATGAAATTGTTTAAGAAAAAAAATACAATTAAATTATTTAAGAAAAAAATGCTTACTTTTCTTAAATAATGGCATTGTATAATGCCTCCTTGCTGCCCTTCTGCAGCTGTCCAGTATTCTGCAGCAGTTCTGATGTACTGTGCATGTGTATGGTTACGCAGTACATCAGAACTGTGTGTGTGGAAGCAACGGAGAAAGGAAGATCTCCGTTGCTTTTAAAAACTTGTCTTGCTATGTTAAAAGAGTTTAACGTAGCGAGATAGCTTTAAAAAAAGCAACAGAGATTTTCCTTTCTCTGTTACTTTTTTAAAGCTTTTTCGCTATGTTAAACTCATTTAACATAGCGAGATAGCCAACAGAGCTCTTCCGTTCTCTGTTGCTGTCCAAACAAAAAAAAAAAAGACATACTAATGGAAAAACTCCGGGCGACTGGACCTTTTTCCATTAGTATAAGTCCTTGATTTACAACGTGCACGCTGAACAATCAGTGTGCAAGTTTTGGAATATTAATGGGGGGGGGGTCATTGTATAATTACATATAACTAATTATACTAAAGTAAAAGATAACATTTGAATCTGGTTTTCCTCACTGCCTATAAATGAGATGAAACTATATTTTTAGAAGACACTCAAGTTATAAAACCAATTAACATTATCAGACACAACCACTAGACTTGTGATGAGTATGTTGCATAAAGTATAAGTTTAAGAGAAAGTATAAATGTCTCAGAGTATAATAGGCAATATAATAGATAAAATACATATATTTTGAGGTAAAGTCCAGAAGTCTATATCTTTGTTGATTCTTTGAGAGATTTGGAAGCCTGAATCAGTTCTTTGTTTCTTTTTCCTTACATCAGACCAACCCTGGGATTCATGAAGCTCAGTGCAAGGATGGTTTTAGCCTTGCGCCGAGCGTCCTCAATACAGATGGCACAGCAGTGCCATAAGAATATGTATGAGGGCATGCAGCCGCACCCTTGACGTCCACAGGAAACATGTGCAGGGGGTGTGTCCAAGTGCTCTATGGAGGCGTAAACATGCCCCGACAGCTGCACATCCTGGTATGCTTACTATTAGAGCCTGCCTCTAATAGTAAGCTAGTAATTCAGTGTCCGCGGATACCAAAATGTATGCTAAGCATAAAAGAGTGTCCACGAACAGTGAAATAAAAACAAAGAAGTAAACACACAAGCACATAGTAGAATATTGAGTCCCGTTCCTAGAACTTTCACAATTAGATCCCCGTGTCCATAAGTTCATAGGTTCATACTAGGCTATCTGCCCTAGGGCATTTATAAGCCTAGCCAGAGTGTGTGTGGCTTTCACTACCCCTTAGGATGAGAATACTATACCCATGTGTTTGCTGTGCCTCTGTCCAGCAGTGACACAGAGATGATTCCCGGGGTAAACCTACGATCTCCCATCCACTCATCAAGATTTCTCTTGAACAGAGTCAGTGAGGGGCTCTGCCTCACATGGACTGGGATTCTGTTCCATAGTGTAGGGAGTCTCTGGGTGATGAATCTGTCCCTCCAGCAGGTCCTATTTATATCCGTGTTGAGGTTTAAGTCTCTTGCTCTTGTGGCTCTGGTGGATTTGGATTTTTTGAGGTGGAGCATGTCCATTAATTCCGGGTTGGACATGGCCTTGTATGTCAGGCAAAGATCACCTCTGAGCAGACGGTATGTGACTGAATAGAGCTGGAGTTTCTTCAGTCGGGCAGCATATGACATATGTTTGAGCCCCTTTATCCTTTTGGTGAGGAACTTTTGGGGTCTTTCCAACTGCTGCAGGTGTCGGGTAAGGTACATTCCGAATGGGGCGTTGTACTCAATCATTGGTCTGATAAGTGAAGAGTACAGGGGTACAATGACCTCTCCTGATCTGGATGTGAATCCCTTCATGATCAGGTGGGCAATGTAGAAGGTCTTCCTAACCACTTTGGCAATGTGAGTGTCAAAAGAGAGGTTACTGTCAACTTGGGTCTCCAGGTCCCTGATAACTTCTTCCGTGTTTAATGGATTACCACCTATGTGGTAATTAGGGGTTACCTTGTTTTTCCCAAAGGGTATGACTATACATGTTTTGACATTTAGCTTAAGGCCATGGCTCTGGCACCAGTTATAAATTTCTATGAGACCTCTCTGGAGGATGTCTGTGTCTGATGGAGTGTCAATTATGGTGCCCAGTTTGCAGTCATCCGCAAATTTTGTCAGCCACAATCCCCCTATGTTTGCCTGCACTTCAGAAAAATAAATGCCGAGCAAGAGGGGGCCCAGGACTGAGCCCTGTGGAACACCACTCGTGACCAGCTTAGAGTCAGACATGGCACCAGCAACTCTAACCCTGTGTGTTCTGTCCTTGAGCCAGTTTGCAACCCATCTTGTGACATATGGGTTTACATCTAAGCTGGTGAGCTTTTCTATGATGCCCGAGTGGGGTATTGTGTTGAACGCTTTTGCTAGGTCAATGTAGGCTGTGTGAACTGCCTTACCCTCATCAATGGCCTTAGTGACTGTTTCGAAAAAGTCGACCAAGTTCAAGAGGCAGGATCTGCCCTTGACAAAGCCAAATTGGGTAGGATCCAGTGTCTGTAGGTCCCCAATGTCTTTATTTATGAGTTCCATTATGATCCTCTCCATAGCTTTGCAGACATGTCTTGAGGTGGCAGTTGCTTGGGTGTCTGCTTTGGAGGCCTCTGTAGTTTTGGTAGATTTTTGATCAGTGCCTCCGAGTATGTCTTTGTGTGTTTATGTGTTTGTTTTGCAGTTGTGATAGTTCTATGTGAAACTGGGTTTGTGGTGTACGTGGTTTCCTTCTCCTCCTGTCTGGTCTTGCCAGTCCTGAGTTGAGAGAGCTCAGCCTCCAGTTTGGCTATATAGTTGCATCTCTCACATGTATTTGTGTTTTATGGGAGAAGGAGTGGGTTGTCTGTGTACATGAGGCAATTGTAACATTGCCTCAAGATGCCAAGATTCACCAGCTGAACAGGAGAGGACGCTAGCAACTGACCCTTCGACATGCTAGAAAAAGTGAAAAAGTTTGCTGTGTAATTGAGTCAGAAGGGACCTATAGGGAAATGGGTACTCAAGGGGATTCTAGGCTAATGTAGTACTTTGTTTAGTATATAAGTACTTTACCTATATAAAAATGCTTTAGGAGCAAGTGCTGAGCTTTTGAGATAGAGAATAGACTGTTTAGATTGCAAGTAGAGAAGTTCTAAGGAAAAATTGAAGAGCAGACTTTACGGAGCCAGAAATAGTTTAACCTTATTTATCCGGTGCTGCCCGATGGTGCTCTATGGGCAACTCCGCGCTAAATCACGCAAAAGCGAGCTAAAGCGGGCTTTATAGCAGGGGGTTGAAAAGAGCTAGGAATTGACCCAAAATGGCCAATAGACTACAATTTTCTGGCTGGAACCACTACTCTAGGGACAAATAGGCTGCTCAGTGCTCCCCACTCCTACTGGTGAACAAAGAAGCTTCTCTTTGTCCAAATAAGGATATGGAATAGCACAGGAACCAAGCCAAAGCCCAGAGATCAGCAAACTCTGAAGACTGGACTATTCTAGTTCAGTAAGGCAGGAAAACAAGATATTTTTTTCCAGAAAACAGAGGAAAAACAGACAGTAAATGCTATAAATGCTTTTAAACGGCTAGCACATTTGAGTGTGTTAGCCTACAGGTAAAATTAAGCAACAAATAACTTTTTTTAAAGGTGCAAAACCGTTAATCAACACAAAAACAGTTTAAATAGAATGCAGAGCTGTATAAACAGGCGAAAATGCAGTCGCTAAGCAGTAAATAATCAAAAAGCCAGAAAAAAATACTTAAATCAGGAAAAAGTCACTCTTTTGCTCTCTGCTGCTTGTAGAACTCTGCAGGACACCACGAGGAGAGGTGCTGAGTTGAATACAAGCGAAAAAGCGCGCTAAAGCGGGCTTTATTACAGGGGGCTGAAAAGAGCTAGGAATTGACCCAAAATGGCCAATAGACTGCACGTTTCTGGCTGGAACCACTCCTCTAGGGACAAATAGGCTGCTCAGTGCTCCCCACTCCCACTGGTGAACAAAGACGCTTCCTTTTATCCAGATAAGGATATGGAATAGCACAGGAACCAAGACCAAGCCCAGAGATCAGCAAACTCTGAAGACTGGACTATTTTCGATCAGTAAGGTGGGAAAACAAGATTTTTTTTTTTGTTTTGTTTTTTTTTTTGTTTTTTCTTTTTTGCAGAAAACAGAGGAAAAACAGACAGTAAATGCTATAAATGCTTTTAAACGGCTAGCGCACTTGAGTATGTTAGCCTACAGGTAAAATTAAGCAACAAATAACTTTTTAAAAGTGCAAAACAGTTAATCAACACAAAAACAGTTTAAATAGAATGCAGAGCTGTATAAACATATGAAAATGCAGTTGCTAAGCAGTAAATAATCAAAAAGACAGAAAAAAATACTTAAATCAGGAAAAAATCACTCTTTTGCTCTCTGCTGCTTGTAGAACTCTGCAGGACACCACGAGGAGCTGTGCTGAGTTGAATACAAGCAAAAAAGCAAGCTAAAGTGGGCTTTATAGCAGGGGGTTGAAAAGAGCTAGGAATTGACCCAAAATGGCCAATAGACTACAAGTTTCTGGCTGGTACCACTCCTCTAGGGACAAATAGGCTGCTCAGTGCTCCTCACTCCCACTGGTGAACAAAGAAGCTTCCTTTTATCCA
>NC_056733.1:1728961573-1729201573 GCF_019279795.1 Protopterus annectens
TGGTTATTGGGAATACCTCTGCATGCTGTTATAACTAATCGTGAATGCTGTTGACCATTACTAAAACATATCTGCCTTAAACATGCTGCAGCATAGCTTGTATGGGAAGGCCGGTCCCAGCGGACCCACCTGTCCCACCTCAGCTGGCCATGGCTCCGGGCACCAGCACATCTGGGGCCCAGGCTGGGATCTCCTTGTCCGTTGGCCCTTCACCATGTTTGGGTGGAACCACCGCAGGGGATGGAGCTCAGCCCCCCCCCGTGAGCGGGAGCAGACAGGAACCTGTCACCCATGGTACGGTCCGGGCCGTGGTGCATAGGGATCTTGACAGGGAGATTCGAGACCACCTATGCCAGCTTGAGGGCCGAGTGAAGCAACTAGAGGGTGAGCCTGCCCCTCCTAGACAGCCCCCAGCACAGCCACCTTCTGGGTTGTGAAGGTGCAATGGTGACTGCCCATGGGTGGGGAGCTCAGTCCCACTGTATCCATCAGTGGGCTCATGGGTTTGCGACTTCCAAACACCCCTCCCCATCCAAGGTGTTTCCCCCCACAGGTGTCATATACCACCCCTGTATGCATCTTGTTTGTCTTGTCTATCATCCTACCCAACCTATCCTCCCTGATCATACCTACTCTCCTTCCCCAACAGCCCACTCTCACCTAAACATAAAAGAAAAAAAGAGCAATCTGTTCCCACAAAAAAAGCACGCCCCATACATAGCTGTCCATTTTGCACACATGTAAACTATTCTAATTGGCATCATTACATACTATTGTTGTTCTCCCTCCTCTCTCAGGGTTGAGGCTGTCCAAATGTCCCTCCAAATGTATTGCATATGCACAGCTGTTGCTGTAGAAGAAATGGACAGTTATGGACCTTCCCTACACCCTTCCTGCACATCCTTAGCTATTTTCCCTACTGTCTTTCCCTCTTTGTGCCCCTTTTTCACCACTTTCCTATCAACCCTTTTATCTTTTCTTTTAAAGAAATTAGCACGGGGGTAAGCGGGAGTAAGGACTTTTAAGCAGCAATGAGCGGGTGTCAGCCTGTTTGTGCGGAAGTAAGCATTGCCTACACAGGTTAAGCGATCAATAAGGAAATTTGAGTGCAAGGCACTGTCACAGAAAGTAACCACTTCTTACCTTCATGCAAACCCATGCACACCCGCTCACAACTGCTTAAAAGTGCCTTAATCACTCCATATCCAATGACCCTTGATCTGCCCAGCAACAAAATAAAAGGCCTCTGCAAGGCGGCTCGAAAGCAGGACCCTGCATAACACAGGCAATGTGATTTAACACTAAGCCATGGCAGATATACAGACATCGGATGTTATCACAAACATATCATCCAACACAGTTATTTAACACTATAGAAAATGTATTCCATCATGTAGATGTATGTGTGTGTGTTTATGTCCAGATATAGAGACATATATATATATATATATATATATATATATATATATATATATATATATATATATATATATATCTCAAGAACATCCCATGTGACAACAAAGCATTAAAAAGGAATGAAAAGAGAAACAACAGCAACTCCTGTATTATGTAGTGGTGTTGTCCTATGTAATATCAAGACTCCCTCAGATAGACATGTGTCATTAATACACGCAAACATTTGAACATTGGCCAAATATTTTATTTACATTAACAAAACAGTTCCTGTCCAATCATTATCTCAGAACAGTACTCTTGCAAGGTGCTGTGTCCGACTTCATCATCATGAAAAAGGTAAATGGGGTAACCATAGAGGGACCCGCAGTATCTTGTGTACAGTGGTGTCGTCTGCATCACATGCACCTGGAACCTTTAGGCATCGTGTGCATACCAGGATCATGTGCCTGAGAGAGAGAGGGGTGAGGACAACAGTAGTATGTTGTGATGCAAATTAAAAAGGTTACATGTGTCCAGTGGACACGTGTGTGAAATAGCTATGTATGGGGCAAATGTTGTTCTAGGAAAAGATTGGCTTTTGTCTCCATAAGGTGAGAGTGGGATGTTGGGGAAGGAGAGTAGGTATGCTCGTGGAGGATAGGTTGGGTAGGATGACAGACAAGACAGACAGCATACAGGGTCAGTATATGACACATGTGGGGGGATAGACCTTGGATGGTGAGGGGTGTTCGGCAGTCACAAGCCCATGAGCCCCCAGATGGAAACAGTGGGACAGAGGTCCCCACCCATGGGCAGCCACCACTGCACCAAAACAGCCACAAATGTGGCTGTCCTGGGGGCTATCTAGGAGGGGCAGGCTCCCCCTCTAAATGTGACACTCTGCCCTTGGGCTGGCGTACTTGGGCTCGAAACCCCTTATTGAGCACCCTACATACCACATCCGGGACTGTATGATGGCTGGCAAGTTCCTGTCTGGACCTGCTCCCAGGGGGGACAAGCCCCATCCTCAGTGGTGGTTCCACCAGAAGGTGGTGCAGAGTCAACAGAGGTGGAGGTCCAAGGTCGGGCCCCAGATGTGCTGGTGCCCGGTACCATGGCCAGCTGAAATGGGACAGGAGCTTCCGCCGGGACATCCAATCCAATACAGCCTATGGTGTTGCAGTTTTAAACAGATATGGCTTAGTAATAGTTAACAGCATTCAGGATTACTTATAACAGCATGCATAGATATGACCATCAACCCAACACATCAGACGGAATACATGTGCAGAGGGAGCGCAACACATGCATATATACTGCATGATATCTGTACAAAGCATAGAAGACATGTGACTGCAGCTATGAACAGTGGCCCATTATTGGCATGTCACTGTGAGAACCTCAGACAGTGACTGCCATACCACTGTTTTGTGTGACATATGTCCAATCAGGGATGTGATGGTGGTAACTCTCATTACTATCACCATGTACTGACTGCAATCCTCACACTATGCTTCTGCAGTTCACAGATGTGAGTTCAGTGAGTAACACAAGAAACAAGTGGTTCCACACACTGACCAGTCCTCAGATGGCCCTACAGATGGGGGTTCCCTCACAAACAGAGCACTGTCTTGTCAGTTTTAAAACATGTAGACTAGCCATTACCACACACAACATGTTAAATTGGCAGAAGTTTCAATGAAGCATAGCTACACTTACATGCTGTAGTCATGTCTGGCACGTCACCCTCCTGTCTCTAGGCTATTTTCCACTGTGTATGTTGTTTGAGGAATATCCGGATATCATCTGTGATGCTGTTCACCAAACACCAGATCCAGGTTCCACTCACAGCGACTGTCATGGGCAAATACCAACATGATGTTCCTAGATTTGTACTGTGTTTCCATGCAATTGGCTATGGGAACGTCATCACAGCTGTTCCACATGCAATCAGCTAGAGGAGGACTGCAACAGGTGCAAAGGCCATCACCTGATCATAACCATCCCTTGCAATCAGCTAGAGGAGGACTGCAATAGGTGCAGAGGCCATCACCTGATCATGACCATCACTTACAAAATATAAGCTGCTGCTGAGCAGGTATAGAACTCCACATCCACCAGAGAGTGTGTAGGAGGCACAGAGAGAGGCAAAGTACATCAGAGAAGGGCTTGGAGACTAAAACCTGAGCATTGCCTGTCACACATCTACCAGTACAGAGGTTCAAACTTTTGACTGACTAGCCAATACTATTACAAGTGCATGCAGTTACTCCATGTACCACATAGCTGACATGTTGGTGTGCTGTAAGAACATATATGTGTGCTGATGAGCAACATCTGTGACAGAGATATAGCAGACATACATTAGGTGTAGCACACATGGCTGTCTACATGAACAGATGTCATTGTCAACACAACCACACTCTCTAAGGGACTCACACACATTGCCACACTTAGCCAGGCTCACAAATATACTTCTTAACTGCTTAGTTTGCCACACTGTAGTAATACACAGGTACTACATGCACCACAGGGGATATCCTGAGGTTCTGTGGCCTAGGGCATGTGAACGTGTCTGGCATCAGTCGGTATGCCAGTGGGACTTATACTGGGTGTGACTGTGGTTGGGATCATCATACCTCACATGCAGACACAAGGTGCCAGTACTGACATGCATGTGTGCATTGCTTCATGGGTGTTTAGTGGTTGGCTGTGCAAGATGGCTGCACAAGGCTGGGTGAGGGTTAATCTTTGGCATCACACCACCCGACAGTGGTGCGCAGTGTGTTTCAGGGATGTAGTGTCTGCAATGTCCCACACAGATGTGTATTGTATGAACTGTCCTGTCATCCTGGTTACCATTGTGTATGGCCATTGCTTTGCAATGCATGCCATGTCTGTGTTTGATAGTCCTTGCCATGGACATTGCCTGGTACGTGCACGTCCCACAATAATGTACAGTGACATGTACAAGTGTACCTAGTTTGGCTGGCACATGTTATGCACAAACTGTTATCATCAGATATGGCAATACAGGCCTGGTGTGGCAGGATCTGCTAATAGACAGCAGGTTGACCCTGCACCTGCATTGCTGCATGCTACAGGGATTCCCTGGTGTCAGTGGCATCTGTCCATACAGGGCATGTGTGTAAGGCATTGTATGTCCTTTGTGGATCACATTTGATGGCACCACATATGTTGCAGGTATCCAGTGGGGAACATAGTGAAGACACACTGTCCACAATTATGTGCCTATTGTACCATTTGACAGGGTGCCATGCCCTCTGCAGCCCACTGCACTCACACCATGCCTACTAGCTGTCATCAATGTGCAGGGTACTAGCAACATAGCGGGCTATTCTAGGCAAGTGTGTTTGTGTATGACACATGGGTTCAGAACGTATTTCGGGTAATAGTATGGTTGCACACTTTGTTTACCAGGCCTATTGCCAGATGTAGGGGTATGGCTTTCCAACCCAGTCCCTTGGCTGATTGACATCTGTACTCCTCGTGATGTGGACATTGTGACTTATATTATGGCCACCATAAAGGAAAACTACAAAAATCGCTCCCCCATATGTCCAGTGGTTAGACACTCACAGCCACCTCCACACAGGCTCAGGATGTCAAACACACACACACACACACACACACACACACACACACACACACACACACACACACACACACACACACACACACCTGCCATGTCTTAGAATAGAACTTCTATTGAACTAGTTTATTACAGTACAACATTATGCAATTACAACACCTGCTACAAAGATTACTGGGTTACAATAGTCCCAGAGGTGTATTTCTAGGTGACATCAGCAGGATTGCCAAAGGTGAGTATGTGAATTGTAAAGAGTATGCATACTCTAAAACATTTATTTCTTAGGCAGACATACTTAGCCTGTCTGGGATTAGAACATCTACCAAACTAGTGTATCACACTACAGCATTACACAGTTACAGCACATGCTATGGAGATTACTGGGTCACAGCAGTCCCAGAGGTGTATTTGTAGGTGGATGACATCAGCAGGATTGCCAAAGAAGGGCATGTCAAGTGTACTGCGAGCTATACGTGTCTGTACCTGCTGCTTACTGTCGCAACAACTCATTTACACCCACTTACAACTGTTTAAAAGTGTCGTATTCAGTCTTAATTGATAGTATTAACAAGCCTTGCAGGTCTTGAACTCTGGACCATGGACATCTAGATCACTAGACTTACCACTAAGCCATCTAGGTTGCATACATGTTTCATTGATTTTATAATGCACATCTTACTACAGGTATACCACAGTACTGAAAACAAATGGGGCAGTCACTCTGTGTACATATGTACAGTACCCTTGAATGTATTGTACTCTGTAAAACAACATAAACAGGTCCACATATGTACAACTGTCATAACTAAATATATATATATATATATATATATATATATATATGCACCTACGGGATGTGTACACACACACACACACACACACACACACACACACACACACACACACACACACACACACACACATATATATATATATATATATATATATATATATATATATATATATATGTATATACACAGACACAGCTATAGCCATATATATATATATATATATATATATATATATATATATATATATACACACATATATATATATATATATATATATATATATATATATACATATATATATATATATATATATATATATATATATATATATATATATATATATATATATATATATATATATATATAAACTTCAACACAGCAATGAATAGAACATGCTGGAGGGATAGATTCCCTTCGCAGAGACTTCCCTTACTATGGAACAGGGTTCTGATCTACATAAGACAGAGCCCCTCACTATCACTCTTCAAGAGGAACCTTGATGAGTGGATGGGTAACAGAAAGTTCACACTGGGATCACACCAACAGCACTACTAGATAGAGGCCAACGGTACTACCTGCTAGTAAAAGGGTCTAGGGAACTACTAAAGGGGTGGTGAATACCGTACAACCTGGCTGGGCTAATATATGCCTTCGGGCAGATAGCCCAGTACCAACCTATGAACCTATATACATACACACATCTGAACACCCTTTGTGACACGGAGGGGTTCCAGAGGAACTGACGTGTACACAAAACAGAGGCATCTCTTGTCTTATAACATTTAAATGTTAATTAGTTCACCAGAGAAGGGATGGTTGTTGTGTATGTGGAGGTCGGGGTGGGGAATGATGGCTAAGGTAATCTACCCCGGGGATTGTGGAGTTTGGGTGGTGGAATGATAGGTATGGACTTACACCCCGGCGACCACGTCTGCGTCAGTGCTCGACAGTGGCAATGGAAAATAACATACCCAATTGTAGTCGTTCTTGACTGTGTACTCTTTTCTATTCCTAACTATGTAATACTTTGTAGACTCCAATCACCACAGATGGTTACCATGGTGTGCAGCATGTTAAAAGACATTACACATGTGTATGCCTGGCTAAAGGGTAGTCACACACACAAACACACACACACTTGCCAGTATTGTGCATACACTTCTTGCCTATGTAAAGGTAGCTAGTACAGTGGTATGCAGTTGGGGTATGTGCCACAGAACACATACAAGTACACTTACTCTGATTCCACTTCTGAGCTGGGTGACATCACAGGACTGATTACTTGCAGTGGGGAGGGGGGGGGAGAGGTTTAGCAGTTGAAAAGGATGACACCAGTGCAAAAGGTGGTATCTCTTTGTAATGCAGCAAAACCCACTGTCATGACAGGATGCAGACAGAAATACACACACACAACCACTTGCTGACACACACACAGTTGCCAGTGGTGGGATCAGAACTTCTGCCTATCTACATATCACTATTACAGCACTACACAGTTACAAGATGTGCCACAGAGATTATACATTACAAGGCAGTCAGACTGCCCTTCTAAGATTGAGGATAACAACAGGGATACTGAAAGTCAAGATGTACATGGCTGTAAACCTGTGTGTTTAAAGTAGGAGTCCATTACAACCTGTATGCACAAACAAGACACATCATCTGCAGGTAAGACACAGGTAGGCCTGAGAGGTATAGTTGTAGCACAATAAGCCCTGAACTGGAGTATGCCCATCTGTGTAATGGACAACTACTATCACAATACAGGGTTACAGTGGTCATGCTCATGCACATAGAATCACAGAACCTGCTTGGATGCATTGACTCCAATTACACAAGGTGACAGTGGGTATGCTCATACACTTAGTAGCACAGGGCCATTTGGGATGCACTATGACTACAACTACACAGGGTTATACTGGGCATGCTCATACACCTAGAAACTAAGGGCTTGCTTGGATGCACTGTCTCAAATTACACAAGGTGCAAGTGCATACGCTCATACACTTAGTAGCACAGGGTTGTTTGGGATGCGCTCCGATTCTAACCACAGAAGGCCACAGTCTACATGCTCATACACTTACATGTACAGACCACGTTGTAATGGACTCCTACTGTAAACACACAGGGTTACAGCTATGTACATCTTACCTGTCAGTATATATGCACATCATACTGGTTTACTACCAGAAATGTGTATGTGGCCCGTAAATGATATATCTGTGTCTGTGCTGTGTGATACACATGCATACATGTACATGAACTACTGAAATATATATGTTAGGTATACACAATCATGCATGTGTGAAGGTGACAGACAATCGGTTAACTGGGACACACAGGCGGATGCTACCTACAGCATGTGTCACACACCTTGCTGCCCTGACATACATACATTGATAGCAGGTTGTGGACAGCAGCATTATACTTGGAACAGTGGCATATGCGAGCATAATGTGAGAGCCCCTTTGTGTAATGGTACTGATGTGCAGGTGTCAACAGGATCTCTCCTGGCTATGTTAGTAGTTGTCATTATTAGCAGGACTGCTACACTAAGTATATCTCACATTGGTCATGTATACAATGTCTGCTGCTGTCCATCACCTTAGATGTGGCATTTGATACCAAGCACATTACTGCCACTTGCAGTGATGTCATGGTGAGAATGGCAACTGCTTGACCAAAACAATGAGCCAATGTCCTGCTGTTATTATGAGGTTGTCTAGAGTCTGTCATTCCATGCTGTCATGACTGAACGACAAACCTTCGACACCAAGCACATGCATCCATGTTTCAAGTGAGTATGGATAATACCTAGGTCACATTTACCCATATAGTCACATTCCAAGGCAAAAGTCCTACACACAGAAGTAACACCCTGACACCTACAAGACAATTGCATTGGATGCTTATGCTAACTAGTGCTACACGTGTGGCCTTTGTAATCCATTTGCTCAGTGTAGAACCTACAGTGGGGAATACTGACATCTGTGCAGTGAGGAACACCTGGCTGAAGGCTCTGTAGTGCACAATTGCACTACCACCATATATCTCAGATGCTGACATGTGGGCCACAACACTGGTATGGACCATTCCAAGGTGGTGGTGTCCACATATTCATAAAGGCTACTCACATGTGAAGACCACTAGTCTGACATAACAGGTGACAGTAGCAAACGCATTCTAGGTTGCATCCTCATATACATCCACCACCTTGTCCCCAGACTACCAACACACATCCATATGTGGTATAACATAGTATGGTAGACCACCAGATAACCTTTGATTAGTGGACTGTACCTAGGCCTACATCAACCGTGCAAAGTACCCATGTAGTGACACAACTGCATAATGTGTTATGCAATGCAATAATACCACTGTTTGCAACCAGGTCAGTTGTACACATACCAGGGTCCTTCGGATGTTGCCAGCATTAACACGGTCGACTGTTTCTGTATACCAGTAAACAACACCCTCGTGGTTGTATATGACCTAACTATACCAGCCCTGGATATGTACATCCCACACTCATACAACATAAATGGAATTACCATAGCTGTCATTATCCTTTCTACATACAGGTAGCTACATTCATTACACACATGCACATGGCAGATAGCATGCTAACAGTGCGTAAGGTTTGATATCTATGTTAGAGGTAATATATCCTCTCTACTGGTCACCCATGACACATATCATATCATACAATAACCCATGTGGCATGTATATTAGACATGTCCACCTAATGCAATGCCTATGAACATACCCAAATAACAAGATCATAGGACCTACACAAGGCCTTTACTGACAGACTCAGGGAAGTCCAGCTCTACTCTGTGTGTTCCTGAGTAGTCACAGGTGATATGTCCATGACATGTACAGCTATGTGTGCCCACAGCTCCTACATATACCCCATGTCAACAATTGCAAGGCATGCATGTTGTGTGCTGTCTGGACATTAGCCTTAGTACCACAATAGGCAGTATGTGCTGGGGTGAGATGTTTACAAGCCACAGACCTCACACATGCTTGAATGAGTGTACTGCCTAGCTCTAACAGAGCACATTGCTGGCACTCTTCCAGTAAACATGAGGTGTGTGTGGCAAATATGATGTGCTCACTGTTGACCATTACAGTGCCCTAGGGTCACCATGGAACTGTCAAATAACAGTTTGTAGGATTATGACATGGAATAATGCTGTGTGTGTCTTGCTGATAAGTGCTGTTGTCATATATGTACTACTCAGTGAAGGTGGTTGTGTGTCCTACCAGTACATGAATACAACATCCATTATGGTGTAATGCTCGGCTATGTTTCACACATGGCGTGTGGAAGGTGTGGAATGTATCCTCTTGATCTGCTAGTCCACTTACTGATGTAGACTGCATATGTGTACATGTATTGGTGTTTTTTAGATTCCATGCGTATGCAGTGTCTGATGTTTGACGGTGACTGTTGTCTTAGTACATCATGCTGTTGCAATACAGCCTCAACATTGCCAACTGTATATGGTGATATGCTCTAAGTACAGTAAGCTGTACATGAGGTATGGACAGATGTTTGGACTTGACTACGAAGTGGTGGGGCTACTTTGCAGATGAATGATTACTGGGGACAGCTCACTAGTGTGGTACTACCATTCCTACAATAAAATGTGTATCTGCTAAGGTCAGGTTTTGTTAATTGAAGTGGAAGACAGACAATGTAGAATGCAGTAAGGGTGACACTGAAGGCAAACCTCATAACACCTGTAACAGTAATACCTCCCCTGTGCATATATTGTGCATATACCAGCACAGTTGGCAAAGGAAAGAATTAGTAATCTTTGTAGTGAATGCGATAGTTCTGTACTTCTGTAATACCTATCATGAGATAGGCAGGTGTTTGATTCACAGTACTGGCATGTGTGGGTGTGTGTCCATATTTGTCACGTATGGTTGGGAATACTTCTCACATGTTTTCACTCTCCGGCACACTGTTGTTGACCTTAGTACAGAGTGAAGTGTAGAAAGAAAGGCATAGGCAGGTGACTGAACCTCACACATGTCAAGTGCCTGTATGTGTGTGACATAGGTGTATACCTTTGTGAATGCCACAGTGTGTGTGTGTGTGTGTGTGTGTGTGTGTGTGTGTGTGTGTGTGTGTGTGTGTGTGTGTGGCTGTCCGATCCCTGGTGTGAGGCTGTATTTTACCATGATGAAATGTTAATGCCCCCTCCCCCCATCCACTCAATGCAAAATAGTATCCCTGTTGATATCATCAATCTTAGATGGGCATTTTAACCGCCTGTTAACATGTACACCCTGGGGTGTGACCTGTTGTTACATAGCCTACTGATGGACCCCTCTCCCCACATACACTCACTGCACTTTAGTATCCCTATCGATGTTCGCGATCTTAGGCCATTCCAACTACCTGTACATGTGTAATCTCTGTGGTGCCTTTTTAATTGCGTAGTACTATAATGATATGCACATAGGTAGGGGTTCTCCTCTGAACACTAGCAACTGTGTGTGTGTGTGTGTGTGTATGTGTGTGTGTGTGTGTGTGTGTGTGTGTGTGTGACAGAGTGTGTGTTACTGTGTCTGTGAATCCCTGTGTGTGGGTGTGTCTGTGCTGGCATGCTGTCATGGAAGTGGGTATTACTGCTTCCCAATGAGAAGCCACTATTTCCACTGGCCTTTTCCCTTGTCATCAGCCATACCACTCTTTTAACTCTTCCCCGCTCCAGGTAACTATACCTGTGATGTCACCCACTTTGGATGTGACGGCTCTGAACACAGTAGCTTACTACACAGCTATCATGCTCTTGGATCATTAGAACAGTAAACATAATTGAAACATGGGAGATTATAACTGTGATGTGGAAGCTACAAAGTGCATGCAGGTATTGTCATACAGACCTGTGAGTAGTCAACATGTACATATGGGACGCTAACCACAAACACCAACATCCCACAACACATGCAACTACACCTGAAAGAGGAAGGCAGAACGTCAAGATCAACATGCTGTTAAGTGTTGTTACACATGATACATACTGTCAAACGTACAAAATGCATTCTAAAACTGTAATACATGGTATGTCTGCTGCCTGTCAACATTACTCAACAATATTAATCTACAATTGTCTAACTAGTATGTTCACCTTGTGCATCAGACCATATGAGCATGTCCCTGCACCGATGGTGTGGATGACAGGGATGTGGTACAGGCATCATCATAGGCACAGGGTTATAATGTTTGCCAGAGGTCTAGGCAGCGCCATTGGATGACATCATGTGTGCATGTTAGGGCCTGTAATATCATTGGGCGTGTGTGGATGTTATGCGTGTGTGTGTTGAGGTGCCCTACATTTGTTTCCTGTGTGTGTGTGTGTGTGTGTGTGTGTGTGTGTGTGTGTGTGTGTGTGTGCATGCACATAGGTCTGGCATGTGGCTGGCCTACACAGAGGTAATATTGACAGCTGCAGACTGTACAAGGCAGGTTTCACAGTTCACGGTGTCCAGCCATGGCCACGTGACCTGTGCTTGCCAGGGGTTGCACGGGCACTGCCAGCCAGAGGTCTGAATTGGGTACTGTCTGATGACACATATCCACTGGAATCACGTGCACATGGCCTGCTGTGTCCTGGTGTGGACTGCAAAGCACCAGCTGCACTGCTACTGCTACCACCACTATGGGAGTGGGCATGTGCAGTAGCATGTTCACGTAGACCTTCAACAGTTGATGTAGCTGATCTACGTCAACGTGCTCGCCGGTTCACTCCCACCAGATGTTCCAGCACAGACATTCCGCACTTGAGGATCGACATGCCACGGTCAAGGACTCACACCATGTCACCCAATCGCCTATCCAAACATCTGTAAGATGATGGTGAGCATTTGCAAGTGCCTGCATGTTGTCAGTTAATGAATGGACAGCAGCCCTCTGAAGCCTCACACCTTCTCTGTTGTGCCATTCAGCACGTGCCTGTGCCTCCATTACAGCCCGAAACATGTGCCTGGTGACTCCAGCTGATGTGCTTTGTCTTGCAGGGGCATGTTGGCCAGTGGTCCTGCTATGAGCAGCGCTGGGCACATGCCTGTGTGGGACATCACCAGTCAGTTGACTGGGATCATGGTGTGCAGGCACACCTTCCATAGTCTCCACACTTCCCTGTTCCATGCTACCACCCACCAACTGTCCTTCCTCTATGACCAGTGGTGATGGGGTATGTGTAGGCAGGGGAACTGTGTGCTAGGATGAGGGGGATACAGGTGGAATGGCAACCAATGGCACAGATTCAGCTCCTGACAACCCTGCCTGTGCCTCAGTCATACTATCATCATCACTGCTAGAGTCTGTGGGGACACTAACATCAGGCTGACCACATGAGTGCAACGCACCTACATCAACACCTGTGAGGGGAAGACAAGAACTGTACATTACAAGTTATACCAGACACACACAGACACATGTTACATGCAGGTGATATGGTGATGGCATTCTGCTTAGACAATTATAGTGGCAGTTGTCATACATCAATGGGTTGCACAGAACAGCATGCAAGTGTTATAGCAGACGGCAGCACCTTACACAATTATAGGGGTGATTAGCATACATAACTGTATTGCAACATTTGTGTTAGTAGCCAGTGACCCATACCTACCACACAATGCATGCACTTTGCATCGTTGCACTGCACTGCCATGGTGTGTGTAACATACACCACATTTTATCAGACCATCGCTAACCTTTGTACATCTGAGACTGATGCTTTGTGTTGGCCACCGCCCCTATGTGTAAGGACAGGAGCAGAAGGGTATGCCGACTGCATACTATGTTTGCCTGAGCCCTAGCCTGCATATCTCCCCCAAAGCAGTGCATGTCTGTTCAACATTATTCCGCCTACCCCTGAGCTGAGTCTACAGACATTGTGCACGTGGCTGTACACACATGTTTGACATGGCTGTCCCTACTTTGCAATGGTGCCACAGACCAGCACAGGTTGACAGTACACCAGCCTGATGTGTGGCATATGATCTTGCCAATCACATGTAGTATGACATGTCTTTTGCTGACATGTTGAATGACATGCATACATGTGTAACACAATGGTGTCCTCTCTAATCTACAGTACGGTAATAGTGTCCCAATGCAGGGACATGTTATGGGCCTTCAGCTGATGCAATGTTGTCTGTCTGCCCTACAAATAAGCAGTGACATACTGCACATTGAGCTGATGTGTATAGCCATTGCAGGGCAAATGTGGCTTCACAATTGCTACACAGTGTGAGCTATCAATAATACAAATATATATGAACGCACCCGCTGGAGTAAATGCCCCTTCGCCTATGAGTACAATAAAGAGAAACAGTCCAAAATATAAAGCAAAAAGGCAACCACACAGCACCAAAAGATCCAGACTTAGAAATAAGATGATTCAACTAAATATGTTCCATCAGATTTTATTAGCATGCTCCAGGTAAGCGCTTTCACGAACAGCTTCATCAGACCGTTACATTTTCAAAAACTGCTAAAATATCTCATTATATAGTGATCACATGTTAAAAACAATTAATCAATAAAATCCTTTAAAGATAAATACTTAACACTGATATAGTTGTAAAAATATGTATAACTTGCTATAACATACACTGTTATACTTTATAGCACTCGGTTACAAAATCATAATACTTAAATACAGAACTATTTGGACATATCTTGTACCATAAACATATGCCTACAAATACAATGCCTACAAATAATATATATTTTCAAAAAATATATAAAAATATATAATAAATATTTAAATGTATGCATCTATACTTCTAACATATGGACACATTATCACTTATAATCATTTAAAAATAAATAATTAAAAAGTGAAAACTTTCATATAATTGCAGAATCAATGCAGGAAACATTAGATAATTACATAGACCTTCTATATATAAATATGCTAAATAACCCTTCATGTTAGGGAATTATTAGTGTATGTGTGTGTGTGTGTATATAGATATATATATATATATATATATATATATATATATATATATATATATATATATATATATATATATATATGTGTGTGTCTGATGAAGCTGTTTGTGAAAGTGCTTACCCTGGTGCACGCTAATAAAATCGGATGGAATGTATTTAGTTGAATCATCTTATTTCTAAGTCTGGATCTTTTGGTGCTGTGTGGTTGCCTCTTTGCTTTATATTTTGGACTGTTTCTCTATACAGTGTGAGCTACTGACACAGTTCATAGCCATGACTATGTTCACATACAATACATATCTAATGTGGAATGTGACTCACGTCACTGAAGTGTATGCACACTAATCCCTAATGTGGAATTTGTGACACAGGTCACAGAAGGGTATACGGATGACACACCTGCACATCTGCAACCATATTAATTATGCCTGGCAACTATGTCCACACATGGCTAACTTAGCAGTACTCTATGTCCCACATGCCATCTGTGTACCTCACACACATGAGGAGCAGGCATGACAATGATATCTGACACCAGCAAGGTGAATGTACTGCATCTGTGGCCTGATGTGGTTGTATGTGTATGTTGTGTAACACATGTATGTATTTGGATACTGTATAGGTGAATGCTTTCATGTAGAGACACATAGATTCATAGATTCATAGATTCATAGATTAGTACTAAGCTAACTGCCCTTGTGAGCCATTTTAAGCTTAGCCAATTATCCCTTGTGAGACTCAAACCTTGCACCTTGTGTTTGTCAGGCAAACACCTTAACCATTAGGCCACCCTCCCAACCCTATATGCTACATTCAAGATGTTCAAGACATGTTATGTGGTGGTTTCATGTTATGCCTACACAAGCTGTGCACAGGCCTGTATGATGTTTAGTGTTTCACATCTGCAATATCACCATCACCATAGTTGTATCGTGTTGAGCCAATGTACAACAGGGTGTACACACATGTACATCACTTCTAATGTGTGTGTTGCTTCATGTCACTGGCCATCTTCCATGGCCATGTGTACACATGTTCTGTCCAATGATTGGGATGGCCATCTTATTTCACATGTCAGTGTTATCCCATATAACATTCACCCATAGATGTCATATGCTCTACTGAGGACAGGGTTATGCAGACAAAGGGTGGTATGTATGGGATGTGAGACATCATGTTTTGCAGGATAGTTGAGCAGTGTTGCAGTCAGCCCAGTACATGTCATGGGCATGTCAGATAGCACATGACATTGTGTGACATTCATAGCAAGGGTATAATCCACAAGGGTGTATCCTGTGGGCCGGTCATAGTCCAGCTCCAACACATTTAGAGTGTGTGCACACATGTGCTCTCTGTACAGTACTGTTTGTATTCCCAACATGTGTAATGCTGATATGTAGCACCTGTCCATACAGTGAAACACACCTCCACCATTGTATTCACAGTTGTCCACACTTCTGGCAATGACAGTTTGGAAGGTTTAGTGTAGGTGTTTCATATGGTCTTCAATTTTTTCACATGGGTAACCACTGCAATGCATTGCAAGACTGACCAGTGTCTATTAACAGGACAACCATACATTATGTGTACGTGTGTAATGGCAGATAGCATGCAATTAATATGATCTGTGCATTATCAAGCCTGGTAAAGAATAACAATCTCACCTGACACAGGATGCTGTCACTGCAAAACACCAGAGGTACCTAAACAGGAGTGTCACAGCAGTAAGATCATTATCCACACCTGTGTGATAGCTACAGGGTGCAATGTCCATGTTAGCACATAATCCAGTACAATACACTATACTATGGAGTATGCACATCTGTGCATGCATAGAGTAGCAGACCGTAGTATGTGGCATGTGTGCATACATGCCTTGCATATGATGTTACATTACAAATTGTACAGTAACACATGTAACTATGTGAAATATAGTTGTGTTATATGTGCAGTACTGACTTACCAGGCAACTCCAGGCTCGGTGGTTGAGAGGCTCCCACCTCCAATATACCAGTTAAATCTTGTGGATGGAGGTCTGCAGGTGTCCCCAGGTTGGCCAGTAGCTCCTCGGTACGTGTGAGTGGGGGCTGGGTGAGTGGCCCCCCACCTGTTGCACCTTGTTCCCTGGTGATTGCATTAGCATGCTGTTTCGCCCATCTTATGAGGTCAGTGCAGTGTCAGCACACCTGCTGATAGGTGTGATTTTGACCTCCAACATCATTAACCCTCCTGAGGAGTTCCTCCCACAGGTCATCCTGCTGCTGAGCATCCTGTGGTACATGGCTGAAGAGTATTGTATGGTTGTCAAGGAAGTATGGGACAAGGACCTCATCCTCCAAGTGGTTGTACGCTGGCAGCCTTCTATGTGGCATACCTGGAAGACATAATGATGGAGACATGTCACAGTAACTCTCAGAAAAGTACAGAGAAGTACAGAAGTACAGCTGAGCACACATGTGTATCACATTTATCAAGATTACAAATAAGTCTTTGGAAATCTACATGACACTAACACCACTGACATAGGTTTATAAGTTCATAGGTAGGTACTGGGCTATCTGCCCGAAGGCATATATTAGCCCAGACACGTTGTGCGGTATTCACCACCCCTTTGGTTAGTTCCCTAGGCCCTTGATCTAGCAGCTAGTACCCTTGGCCCCTGTCTAATAGAGCTGTTGGTATGATCCCTGGTGTGAACTTTCTGTTACCCATCCACTCATCAAGGTTCCTCTTGAAGAGTTATAGTGAGAGGCTCTGTCTTATGTATATCGGGACCTTGTTCCATAGCAAGGGAAGTCTTTGCGAATGGAATCTATCCCTCCAGCATGTTCTACTCATTGTTGTGCTGAGGTTTATATCCCTAGAGCATGTAGCTCGAGTAGATTTGGTTTTGCTAAGATGGAGCATGTTCAACAGTTCTGGATTGGACATGGTTCTGTAAGTTAGATAGAGATCGCCTCTGAGAAGGCAGTATGCAACAGAGAAAAGCCTTAGTTTTTTCAATTGTGCTGCATAGGGCAACTGTTTGAGGCCAGTAATCCTCTTAGTGAGGTACCTCTGTGGTCTCTCCAGCTGCTGGAGATGCCTAGCCAGGTATATTCCAATTGGTGCATTGTACTCAATAATGGATCTGATGATGGAAGAGTAGAGGGGCACCACTACATTCTTAGATCTTGATGCAAACCCTTTCGTGATCAGATGGGTCACATAGAAGGATTTTCTAACCACCTTGGCAACATGGTTATCAAAGGAAAACTGACTATCTACTTGGGTCCCTAGATCCCTTATGACTTCAGATTTCAGGGGGTTACCTCCTATGTGGTAGTTCGTGGGTACTCTGTTTTTTCCAAAGGGGATTACTACGCGTTTTTAAGCATTTAGCTTGAGACCATGGCTTTGACACCATGCATAAGTCTCATTAAGGCCCTTCTGGGGGATATCCATGTCGGCCGGAGACTCTATTATAGCACCCAGTTTGCAGTCGTCTACAAACTTGGTCAGCCACAGCCCTTCACTGCTTGCCTGTACTTTTGACAAGTATATGCCAAACAGGAGTGGCTCCAGGACAGAGCCCTGAGGCACACTGCTCATTACTGGTCTGGATTCGGACATAGATCCCCCTATTCTTACTTTGTGGGATCTGTCTGAGAGCCAGTTTGCGATCCATCTTGTGAGGTAAGGGTTTTTTCCCAGGTTGGTGAGTTTATCAATAATACCCGAATGGGGAATGGTGTCAAATGCTTTAGCAAAGTCAAGGTAAGCCGTTTGTATCTCCTTTCCCTTATCTATAGCCTGAGTAACTGTCTCAAAGAAGTCCACCAGGTACAGGAGGCATGATTTGCCCTTGATGAAGCCGAACTGTGTGGGGTCAAGTGTTTGGAGGTTCCCAATCTCTCCATTTATGAGTTCCATAATGATTCGCTCCATTGCCTTACAGATCAGACTGGTCAGGCTTATTGGTCGGTAGTTCCCAGGGTCGTTTGTGGGTCCACCCTTGTGCAGCAGAACCACCGTTGCTGTGCGCCATTCTATGGGCACATATCCTGTTGAGAGGCTGAGACTGAACAGGGTATTTAGATGCGGGGTTAATTCATTTTGGAGCTTGCGTATGACACAGCCCGGGACACCATCTGGTCCCATGGAGGCAATGTTTTTAGCTTTAGATAGAGCCTTGTTAACCAATGTATCAGTAATAATTGGAGTTACACAATCCCCATGGAATAGTAAAAGGCCCTGTAGGTGGTGAGGGGGGGAGAAATTTGCACTGAACCTGTCAGCCAAGATGTTGGCAATGTCAGTGGGGTCAGTGTATTTTGTTCCATTTTGTACTAGCTCAGAACAGACCTGAGCATTGCTATTCAGGTTTTTGACATAACCATAGAAGGCCTTATAGTTATCCTTGGAATCCTTGGCAACTTTCTTTTCGAAATTGGCTTTAGTTGACTTGATGAGGGCCCTCAATTTCTTAATAATGCTGATCAGGGAAGATTTTTCTACTTGAGATTTGGCCTTTGTTTGTATAAGTCTCCTCCTTTTATTGTATAGTTTGCTTATGGCCGGGGTCCACCAGACTGGTTTCTTCTTGCTTGAGGAAGGAGTCTTGGTTTTATTTGGGAAAGCACAGTCCATGCAATCCTGAAGATGTATGTAAAGTGCCTTGGTGTAGGATTCTGCATCCTGGATATCATTATCCTTCTGCAAGGGAATAGTGAAGCTTTCCACTTCTGATGCAAGTAGTTTGACGTTTGCTTTGGAAAAGTTATTTACGATGGTTTCTTTGACTGGGGGAGGTGGAGGGGTGAGGATGTCTAGGGTTATCAGTTTGTGGTCTGATCTGACCAGAGAGGGAGTGATAATGGGTGTGGTACAATGAGCGCCCATATTTGTGATGACTAAATCCAATATGTTGCCCCCTCTAGTGGGAGAACATGCCAGTTGTTCAAGAGCATTTGAATTTATAAATTCTATGAACTGCTGGGCATGTATAAGTCACAAACATCTGACACTTACTGGTAATGCGATTTTATCGCCATATATGTGTGTGTCATGTGATGACATTGCTCACAATCCATGTGGATGTTGTCTTGATGTGGGCATGTCTGTTTGCCTGTACTGGTGTCTTTACCTATCAGCACATTCCTGGATGTGTTCACATTAATGCAGTCGACCTTAATGCTGTGTATATGTCCCATATATAGTCATACATAGCCGTTAGGGATATGACCTGTGGCCCTGCAGACTTGCAAGCATGTATGTGTTTTGCCATATACATCTACATGGCACTGTACAGCTGTGTAGCATCCTGCCATGTATTGCCTGTGTTGCACATGTGTAACACATGGGACAAAAGCTAGCCTGATGGTATTGGCAGGGTTGGATATCAACTGTAGCATGTATGGTCATAGTGATCTAGTAGGCTATATGCCCTGGACCATTTATGAGGCTACGCAGACAGGTTACCTAGCTGTAGGCAACAGACAGGTAAGTTTCAGTGGCCAGTTCAAGCAGTGCCACAGAACTGATCCACAGGGTTACTGATATATTCGGCATGTGGCCATCACACCATGTCACAGAGAGGGGTGATGTGCAGCTTCGCTGGACAGAGCTACATAGTATGGCAAGAGTATGTTAAGTGTATGAGATCTGTCAGGCATGTTGTGATCCTTGTACTAGAAAGGAGGATGTCCATGAAGTATGTGTTTATTTGAGATCAGGATGTGTTAAGTGTAGCACATCCAACACCTCTGTGTTGGACATGGCTTTATTCAGGGTAGGTTGCATGCTACATAGTGGAGCTAGGGAATGAAAAGGGCAGTTTAGGCCATCTACACATGGGCAATAACCCTTAAAGGAAATATCTGATCTATGATGGGTCACATGAGTGTTGAGTACGGCAGAGAAATTATCTCTATATTCCTGGATGGCACCCTGTCATGACTAGGGGCGCCACATATGACTACCTGACTGGTGTGGTGAAGTAACTATCAAAGGAAAGACTACTGTCCAGCTCCATTCCATACACACACAGTTGCCATTATGTTGACAGCTGCCTAGCTGGTAGTTCATGGGTACAGGGTTTTTAACATAGGGCATGACAATGCAATACTTAGCTGTCAGATTGTGGCCATACGTTACACACCACACATGTGACACACAAAGGACCTTCTGTATGTTGAACGCAGCATACATTGAGTGAACTATTGCTACTAGTTCATAGTCATTTGCAAGCATCAATAGGCAGATGTTTTCTGTGTAGACAGGCTGTGTGGTATAGATAACAAAGAGGGGGAGTACCAGAAATGAACCCTGTATTATTGTGTCTTGCACTGGTATGCGTGTATTAGTCAGACACCTTCTGTAGTGTTGGTTCTACCAGCAGTCCAGTTGCCGACCACTCTTGTGACATAGGAATATACACCTAGTTTACTGAGTGTAGCTGAAACACAGTCTGGGTGATGGTGTCCTATGAACTGGTAAGGTCATGATATGCAGTGTGAATCAACCCTACTGTCATCTACATCTGTACTGAGTACATAAAATGCGTTGATCACAGTTCATGGCCTTACAGACCAGACTCAGCAGGGTAGTTGTGCACTAGTTCCCATTATCAATGGTGTCCCCCCCTTTCTGGGGTGTGATAATTGTTGTTTTGTACCATTTGGTGGGTCCACAGCCTGACATGGAGCTATGATTGAGCATGATGTGTATGTGGATAGCTGATTGTTCTTACATTTTGGGATGTTGACAAGTCCCATTAAAGCTGTATATATGGCTTTAGAGAGTGCAGCTTGCACCTGCATAGTTGTTATTACAGGGGCCCTGAAGTGTACATGGATATATTACTAAGTGTGCCTGTTGGGGGGGTGGGAGTAGGTTTAGGTTACCCAAGACCCTATCTGGATGAACAGGTGCTATTTCTGTAGGTGCAGTACTTCCCATGCCATAGTGCTGTGCAGCACAGCAAGTCTTGTCATTGCCATTACAATTAATGACACAGCTATAGAATGCTCTGTGCTCGGCCTCATAATATGCGGCTGATTAGTTTCACAGTAGCTTTGTCTGGTTTTATATGGTGTATCTGCATCTTACTGAGGCTGACCAGGGATCACCTACACTCATGTGTGTTCACTCTTGCAACAGTTACTACCTTCTGTGGTACAGTTTAAAGCATGGTACCACCAGTTTGCCTTCTTGTTTGTGTTTGGTTGAATCTTGGTTCTATTTCAATGGCACAATCACTGCACGTATGTGACTGCTTAAGGTTCATTTGTGTAGGATTCAGCATTTGCACATGCATTGTCCATCTGCATGGGTGCCATGACAGTCACCACTTTGCTCTTAGGAATCATAACATTGGCATTGGAGACTATGTGTAGCATACTGTTAGCCCTGTTTGTGTGACTACTCTGATCCAGGTCATTGGGGTTGATGGAATCCAACATGCATTGAGCGCAGGTGTTGGTACATGAGGAGTCTTCCCAGTTCATAATGGAATAGTTGAGAGTAGTCATTATTATGGTTTTATGTCTCAGACCTAATCTTCCCCATTACAGCACATTATGACAGTTGGGAAATCCGTGGTATGATGGGTGATCTGTTGCAAGGTGCAATTGGAATTTCCACTTTGGCACAAAGGTAGTTGCTCAGCATAATGCATCTGAAGTTATGCAAGTGCAACTAGCGTGGGGGTGTACATATCCTTCAGGAATATGGACACACATGTGGCCTGTGTGTTCCAATAAAGGATAATGGGCAAGCGGTGAGGTATGTGTTATAACATGGTCATGCAGGTGTGCTCTCCGGAGCATTGTAACATGTCTCAGCCACTGCACAGATATGTTATCCATGTTAGGGATTGACATACACAGACATACTACATGTTTTACATACAGTCTTAGTAACTGGATATCTTATTGACTAGTATAATACTCATTTTTGGGTTTTTTTCAGTGTTTTGTACTGTCCTACAGGTAGATACAAATGGTTTTAATGTGTGACAAGGCAACCTTTTATAGTTACAGATGAGTAACATGTGCTATCCCAATAACCTATTAATGTTCCTATGTAGCTAATTACATGCACATCAGCTGCGTTGCTACTGTCTTAGCCAATACCATGGCCAATACCTGAGTACTCCACTTGGGTGTTGTCCCTTTGCCTTACTTGTGATGAAGACAGACTGGAAGTGTTGTTTGGAATCTATTGCAACAGCTGTATGGAGACGAATAGTAATATATTGTGTGTAATGCCTAGAGGATTTGGTCTAAATGTGAGTACTGCTGTTATATTTCTGAACATTGCTACTTGTGCAGGGTTTGTCTGTATCTAATACTTCTGTATATGTTTCAGTCTGGCCAGGTTGTTTGACCAGCACAAGGCTGCATAGCTATGCATATAATGTTAGGGGGTTTACAGTGTGCTTACCAGACATATTTACTTTGGTGTTACTGTGTATCATACTGTGCTGATAATCAGTACTCGGTAAACTTCCTGGTGTACGAAACTTTCAACCCTCTGAAACGGGATTAGTTCATACAAACCCTGTTACATCAGCAGCTGTTCATTTGTATTACAGCAATTATTGCACGTAGGGTCATGTTAGTGTGTCTATGTTCAGGTATGTTAAGGTTTTAGCAGATGTTGTACAGTAGTTGGATAATTGGTTATGTTATGACAGATTGTATTGATGTCATTATTTTGGTTGTGGGGTAGATTTTGGTGGGTGTACATAGCACATACAAGTGTGTAGGAACCCCTTTTATGCAATGTCTATATGTGTGTGGGTGTTCTTTCCCTATGTGAACACCTATCACTTAGTGGACTAATGCTATGGTAATTGCAGGCTGATTCATTAAGGCACTGTTAAATGCTTCCTGTATAGCATGCAGGTACTGTTAGTCCTTGACTCCTTTTGGCAATAAATCAGAATGTAATACATTTTTGAAAAATGAAAGCTGTCTGTGTATTTCTGTCATGGATATTTGCAGTCATTGCAGTTGTGTTGGTGACTGTGTCCACAGAACATATTTGTAATAGTGTATTGGCATATATGTTATGTTCATATTATTTGGGGGGGAGGCGAAATGTGTGATTGCTATGGTACATGTTATACTCAGATATGAACACTTCGTATGCTGTCTATACACATGTATGTATGTATATGTATATATATATATATATATATATATATATATATATATATATATATATATATATATTTATATATATATATATATATATATATATGGTTCCCTATCAGAAGCCTGAAACACTATAAGCTTGAAAATCAAAATCCTGAAACCAAAAGCCTGAAAACTCAAAATCCTGAAAACTCAAAATCCTGAAAACCCAAAATCCTGAAACTCAAAATCCTGAAAACACAAAATAGACATACTGACGTCATTGTGGCTTTGCTATTGTTAGCCCTGTGGTGTTAGGTCATGCGTTGGGTTCAGGTAAGTGTGCGGTTGGTTTTATGTTAGGGTTAGGGGCGGTTTAAGTGAGTTAGGGTTAGGGCGCGGGTCAGGTGAGTGTGCGATAGTGATGGACCTTAGGGTTAGGGTTAGGGTCAAGGTCAGTTGGTAGATATTAGTGTCTTTGTATTGGCATATTAGCATTATTTGTGTTTTCAGGATTTTGGGTTTTCAGGATTTTGAGTTTTCAGGATTTTGAGTTTTCAGGCTTTTGGTTTCAGGATTTTGATTTTCAAGCTTATAGTGTTTCAGGCTTCTGATAGGGAACCGTACATATATATCTATATATATATATATATATATATATATATATATATATATATATATATATATATATATATGTGTGTGTGTGTGTGTGTGTGTGTGTGTGTGTGTGTGTGTGTGTGTATTTAGATATATATATTATTGGATACGTTTATCTGTACCTCCATAGATGTGTAGATGTTTTTAACCTATCTATATAACTACATATATATGTAGATCTGTATATATTGACATGTCTATATGTATCTCTCTCTCTCTCTCTCTCTCTCTATATATATATATATATATATATATATATATATGAGCATACACCTTTCATTGGGTACATGGTGGGTTGTCCTATTTCAACACATTCCTCCCTTTTGTGTTTTAACCTGTCTGCATGCACAACTGGGATAGGTACATCCCAGGTAGCTTAGTGTTAAGTTACTGAGGATGGAGTACATGGTTGCGGGTTCTAATCCTGGAAGGTTTTATTATTTTACCTCTCCAATTAGGCACTGGTAGGGAAGGTGTGAATAACACACATTTAAGCAGTTGTAAGCAGATTTGCCCATGGAATGCACGACATTCAGCAAAGGTCAAACCTGTGAAACGCTTCTCTGTTTACTGTGTTTCGGTGCCGCTTACTGTCACGCAAACCGTGGAAACCCACGTACAACTGCTTAAGAGTGCTTTAATCCACCTGCATCCAACAGCCCTTATTCTGGCCCTTAAATTAATGTAACAGCCCTTGCAGGTCTTGAATCCGGGAACATGAACACCACAGTCACTGACTTTACCACTAAGGCATCTGAGCTATGGACAAATGTTATGGTGTTTAGAATATACATTTTACTACAGGCATTCCTCACTACTGAAAACAAATGTGACAGAGTCAGTTGGTGTACATATGTCTGATACATGTTAATGTTTATATGTTTGTGAAATTAGGTGTTGCAATATGACATGACAGAGTGTATTATGAATGAGAAAGGTTCATGTTTTGTGTCCTTTCTACATTGTCCCCATACTCCATGTATACCCTTCCAGTTCACTTATTGAACTTCTGACCCAGGCCCACCTTGGTGCATGGTTTCATTACCCATCATTCCTCCCCCACCCCAATCTTCACATACACAACAACCATCCCTTCTGTGGTGAATTAGATTAATATTAATTGTTATAATACCAGAGCTGCATGTGTTTTGTGTACACTCCAAGTCCTTTGGAGTGCTTCTGTGTCACGAAGTGTGTTCATAGATGTTTATATATATATATGCCTATTGATATAACTGTATAATATATATATATATATATATATATATATATATATATATATATATATACATACATATATATGCAGACATCACTGACATGTATATATATATATATATATATATATATATATATATATATATATATATATATCTATATTGTATTAATTTGTAACAGTAATACATATGTTGACTGGAATGTGTTGATTCACAGAATACAGTACATTACATTGTACTGTACATATATACACACAGTGACTGTCCCATTTCTGATCATTACAGTGGAATGCATATGGTATAAGGTTTAGTCTCAATATCCTGAAACATGTATACACCTCAGATGACTTAGTGGTAAGTCCCATGACTATAGTGTGCATGGTCCAGGGTTCAACACCTGCAATGCTTTACAAATGTTTTTTACTCCAGAATAAGGCTCATTTAAGCAGTTGTAAGCATGTTTAAAAGTGTTTGTGTGACATTATAGCAGCGGTTAAACACAGTTAAACCAACCTGTAACGTATAACCTGTGCACACAAACACGGCCACATCCCCTAACTACTTCAGGATATATACATGTCAGTGAAGTAACATCTCACTATGTGCTTACATAACATTACATTCTCTGTTGACTGTACTCTCCAGCACATATGGGTTTGTATGGGTGTTTCGAATGTTTATTATACAGACGATTACTACCTATATATGCAAGCTGTGGTTAAGGTATACTTTTGAACATGATGAACATCCCTGCCTTTATCGGGATTGGAACCTCAAATGCACAGATACTATGCAAATGCTGTAACCATTACACTGTTGGCATTAAAGTTGCTTCTGCCTCTTTCCTCTTTAGATGATTTCTATGTGTAAGCTAGGCTAAGCAAAGGGCGGAGGCCCCCAAACACACTGAGCTTCACTTACTCTTGAAATAACAACATATAATAAATGTACTGTGAGACAATACATTACATTCCTAACTACATTAAGCATAGCCCCTCACTGACACACTTCAAGGGAAACCTTGTTGTGTGAATGGGTAACAGAATACACACTCCTGGGATCATGTGTCACAGAACCATACAGCCAGGGGGTGGGGGAGCCTGTCCAGTTTGATACTGCGAGACCTAATGGGGAAATTGAATGGTATTTAATTATCACATTAACATGCCCTCTTTAGATCACTAAGTGCCCCTATCACCCTCCACAACCCCAGTCTTCAACAGCTTCCAGCAACTCTGCCTGGAATTGCTTCATTGGCTATGCTTGACAGAGACTCAGTTACTTCATCAATGGTGCGGAGAAAGCCAACACACTGTAGCTATGCTTCTAATTGCCCTTGGCCACATAGGTAGTAGGCTGTCTGTGAACCTCTAAAGTGCAGGCCATCGCCAACATAATATGTGAATAAACAGACCTTCAGATCACAATATACAGTGAGAAATCATCATGTAGTCAGGAAACAGTTAAGTACAGCAAGAACATACAGAACACTGATACTTAGTCACTCCAAAAGCCTATCTTGGAAGATAGAAGACTTGTATACATTTAAGGCTTTCTAATCCTTACCAGTAGGTTACCTACAGGAGAGAAGACAAGCACAGATGGGGAACATGCATGCAACAATACCATACCTGCCTATGTGTCAGCCTTAGGCATCGGAATACTGGCCAAGGCTATTGGTGCCCACATGGTGCCTTATTTAGGAGTGTCTTGAAGGTGAATACCAGCTCCGTAAACAGCACAATGGCAGAATCAATGAGGGTTATGCTACTCAACACCAGGGGTTGTGATCACAACATGCATGCACTCACAGCACTCCTCAGGATGGACAACATCAACATCTATGCAGTAACTGGGATCTGCCTTAAGGCTCCTGAGAGCACACCAGCACTACCAGACTACTACCCATACCACACATTTCAGCAACAGAACATGGACTGACACAGACATGGAAGGGGTGTTTCCATATTCATCAGGGATACCTACACCTCCAGGTTAGTGGGGCAGCATGATACCTCTGAGATCATCCATGTGCAGCTAACATCAGCCACAACTACAATGTAAACTGTGGCCTGCTACAGATCACCCTCCATGACCCAGGACCACCACTCCACCTACCTGGAGACAGTGGAGAACATGACAGTCCTAACGCACACCCTGGCATTGGTTGATGTCAACTACCATACCATTAATTGGGAAACTTACTCCAGTAATCACTTCCAGGCCCAGTGCTTCCTGGAATGTATCACCTCATATGCCCTGTATCAGGTGGTAACCTTCCTAATGAGGGGTGGAAACATACTAGAAGCGGTCTTCACCAACATGGGAAACAGGTGCACCACAGCAGAGGTTAATCAGTCACTGGTTAGATCCGACTATGAACTATTCACTGTTTCCACACCCAAGCATCTCCCCCACCGATGGATGCCACAGTGTATACCTTTCCTACAGCTAATTTTACACTAATAGTGACAGAGGTGGGGGTTTTCACAGTCCCCACACTAAGGGGAAAAACTGCTCAAGATACAGACAGATTTACAAATGCAGTCTATAAGCACCTACACGTATGTATGGATCGTGCCATCAGTGGTAAACCAAGACTCACTCCTCCTAGACAAGGACACCAGTCTGGTGGACCTCTGCAATAAACAGGCTATACTACAGAAGTAGGACAGTGTTCCAGACAAACAGCAAACCCAACGAAGGGCAGACATACATGACCACTATTAGTATGATACGTGGGTCCCTCATGACATCATCCAAGGCTAACATCAGCAGGAAAATACGAAAGGGTTCGAAAGATAACCACAAAGCCTTCTTTGGCTATGTCAAGGATCTATGTGGTGACACACAGATTTGCACTGTGCCGGTGATATATAGCACAAAATATGCTGACCCTACTGATATCACCAACATCCTTGCAGATACATTCAGTGCATACTTCACCCCCTAAAGAGCCCACAACACTACCCGATAGGTAATGTGTCCCACACATCAGAGACACACAGGTGGAAATGGCTCTCTCTAACAGCAGAACACAACGTCAATGGAGGCAGATGTTGTCCCAGAATGCATCTTGCACACTGTACAAGAAAACCTGAACCCCACCTAATTAAGCTTTCCAACCTCAGCCTCTCGACAGGCTACTTGCCCATACAATGGCACGTGGCAACTGTTATTCCACTCCATCAAGGTGGAATTACAACTGACTATGGTAATCACCACCCCATAAGCCTGACTAGCCTGGTCTGCAATGGTATGGATCGCATCCTCATGGCACTCATTAACAAAGACATTGGTAACCTCCGTACATATGTCCCAACCCAGGTCAGCTTGGTTGAGTGCAGTTCATGCCTACTGAACCTGTTTGACGTCTTACATACAGTCACCAAGACGTTGGATGGCAGGAGAGGTGGTTCACACATACTACCTGGACCTCGCCAAGGCTTTTGACACCATGCCCCACTCAGGTATAAATGATAAACACACCAGCCTGTAAATACACCCATACAGCACAGATTGGGTTGCCAATGGGCTGACACACAGAACCCACATAGTACGACTAGCAGTCTCCAAGTCCAACTCTTGACCAGTCACGACTGGTGTCCCACAGGGCTCAGTCCTGCGAGCCCTGCTGTTTGGCATGTACTTCTCAGAGGTACAGGCAAACACAGGTGGACTATGGCAGACCATGTTTGGCAATGACAGCGAAATGGGAGCCATGATTGATAGTCAAGCTGACACAGACATCCCTCAAGGGGCCTCACAGAGACCATCACAGGGTGTCAATGTCACGGCCTCCAGCCAAGTGCCACTAACTCCATGGTCATTCCATTGTGGAATATTAAGCACCCATGAGTGGCAGCCACTTTAGTACGGATGAGGTAATGGGGTATCTGAGGACTAAGGTAGATAGTGATCTCCACTTTGACAAACATATCTCCACAGTAGTTAGGACATCCTTCTATGTAGGCCTTCTGATTACTAAAGGATTCCCATTTAGACATACTGGGGTTATAGTGCCCCTTTACTCATCACTCATCAGTCCCATCATAGGGTATAATAACACATTTGGGATGTACCTCAGAAGATATTTCCAACAGCTAGGAGGTCCAAAAATGTACCTCATCAAGGGGAATACTGGCCTCCAACATATGGCCTATGCAGCCAGACTGAATAAACACCTGCTTTAGTCAGTGGAATTTTGTTTACCCAGAGATGATCTCTGCTGGCCAACACAGCCATGTTGACCCAGGCTTAATGGATATGTTCCAACTATGGGAATCCATGTCACAGTGTGTCACACACTGTAGTGACTTGTACCTTTCCACAACAATAACTGGAAGATGCTGGAGGGACAGATTCCTGTCAATGACACTCCCCATACTTTGGAACAACATCCCTAACTACATTATACAGAGCCCCTCACTAACAATCTGCAAGAGAAACCTTGCAGAGAGGATGGAGAACTGTAGATGCACCCCAGTGATCCCACCATTGGCTCTGCTCCACAGAGGGACAGTTAATGAATCAATGGGGTGGCAAAAGCTGACATATTTTGGCTGGGCTTATGAATGGCCTCTGGCAGTCGGCCAAGTACCTACCTATGAATCTATACATACAGTATTATCACATGCTGATAGCTTAATTTACTGTTCAAGTGTTGACTTACCTTGTGCCAATGGCAGTTGTGTGTGCAATAGTTGAGGGCTGCTTATGTTGGATGCACACAGTAGACTGCCTATACATGACAATTTACAGGTAGTCTTCTGTGTGTACCATCCATTAGTACTGTGTGTGCAGGTGGAGAAAGGTGTCAGTCCCTAGGTGCCTACACTGTCAGTGTGTGTGCTATACGTTCCCTCTTTGCCAAGGCATAAGCATGCTGGGCATGCCTCCATCTGCCTACTGGGGCTGGCTCAGGGTGTTCATGGTCAAAGTACCTCTGTGTCTGTGGGGCCCTTGAAAATGGTGGTGGGCTGTGAGGGCCTTCACCATTCTGTCCCTGTTGCAGCTGTTTCCGCAGGACCATATTGTGTAGCATGGCACATACTATGAAGATGTGGACACGTGCCTGGAGAGTACTGCAAGGCTTCACCAGATATTTCCAAGCAATGGAACCATGATTTCAGCATCCCAAACACATGCTCTATGATGATTCTGGTTTGTGCACGTGCCTCACTATGGCATTCCTGCATGGGTGTGTGTGCATTTCTGATGGGAGTCATCATCCACGGTTCCAGTGCATAGCCAGCATCCCCCACTAGGTGGTCATTTGGGATGTCCCCCCTGGCAAATACCTGATACAGCTGTGAGGCATGCCAGATATGGGAGTTGTGATAGCTTCAAGGGCTGCCAGCACACACATCCATGATAATGCCCTGGGCATTGCACATGACCTGGCAATTGATGGTGGGGTATCACTTGCAGTTTATGTAGCGCCTACCCTGCTCACCAGGTGGTGACTTGATGTGTATGTGCGTGCAGTCTATTGCACCCAGTACATCTGGGTTTTCTGCCACATGGTGGAAGAGATGCATATTGCTGGCCAACTCCTCCTGCATTCCATGGAAGTATATGTGCTCATTGGCATGTGGTAACATGGCATCCAGGAACTGGTGTAGTACCCTGGATGCTGATGCCTGTGAGATCCCCATGATATCCCCAGTTGGTCTTTGAAAGGTACCTGTAGCTAGTATTCTCAGCCTTACACATACCTTCGTATCCACTGGGATGTGTTCCCCTCTGTTTGTTCTGGCTCTGATACATGGCCAGCACAGCTCCACAAGTTGCTGTAGAATATGCCTGTCCACCTTGAAATGCCCTACTATCTCCAGATCATGTAGCCCCTAGTAGGTTACCCTGGGTCTGAACACTCTCCTCCTCTTCTGGTGCCTGAGGTGGTCATGTGCATCATCCTCCACACCACCTTCAGTCTCCAACACATGCTGGTGGATCAAAGCTATGGCAGCCCCTAACATGTACATACTAAAAGTTCCCCATCTGTATATACCACTGGTGCAGAGTGTACGGGACTACACAAATAAGTGTGAGGTGCTTTCACACTGTATACAATTGTGCTATGGATGCTGCTGATGTTAGTGGGTGTGTATGAGCTATTCCAGCTGCAGTGTGTCTTAATTATGGGTTCTGCAATGAGTACTGCAAGTGTTGGGCCTTTACTGTGGAGTTATGCTTGCCTGCCTTGATTAATCTGTTGCCCTTTGATTCACTTTTAAACCTGGATCCCCTCCCATTATCAGGCATGCATCCACCCGCCGTCTTTCTTGTTTTGCATTTTCCCTACCCAGTCATGGCAAAATGTGCCTTGTAGCCGATATACTGCAAATTGGCTTTGTTCTGCTTTGACACTTTACTGTTTTCTTTGCAGTACAGCCCCTCCCCTTTCCTGTTCTTCAGGTAGCTGCTTGCAGCCTTGTTAGCTGTTGTCAGTGGCCCTCTGTAGGCTCCTAAGTGTTAATTAGTCATTTGTACTCCAATTTCATTGCTGCAGCATTTCTTTATTTCTTTCCTATATCCTTCCTGTTTCAGCTGCAGTGTGTGCCGCGCAAACTTGTTTACTGGGTTTACGCACGTTTTCATCTCCGTTCACATGCATACTCAATTGACTTGTGTACTCTCAGCTAAGCATAGCTATGGCCAGTTCAACACACCCCTATCCTGCAGCTTTGCTTAGCTAGGGGCAAACCAGTTTAGCAATGCTCCAATGTGCTTACAGCAATGGCAATACACCCCTCTCTTGATGTCATCTTTATCTCAAGGGCACACCTCAGTGTTATAATGCTAGTCTGTGAGGGGCATCCTTACACCAGCAGGGAATCTGCGATTCACTATTACTCCTCTCATTTGCATGGCATTGCCTACTAATTCCCAGCTACTGCGCATAACGCTGTCCCTGCCCCTTAGCAACCCTTGCACCATAGTATGGTGTAGCATGCATGCCATTGACTATTATGGGGAAATCATGATATGTGTTTCATTGTGGTTTTGTGGTATATTTTTATATTTTCCTTGCAATCCCCATTGCGCACCACTGCCCTGAGCTTCCACGTCGTGATAGTGCAACTATATATATTAAATCTTCATTTTATATTTTGTAGATTTTTTTTTTATGCCAATGGCTATATATTTAGCCATTGGCATATAGTAACAATATAATACAAGTGTTTGGTCGGCTATTGTGGCTCTAATTTTATGTTTGCAAAAATGTAAACTGTTTTCTATGGTTTACATTTCTGCATGCTTACACTACACCTGCACCAATTCCTGGATCGCTACATACCTTAATTTGCATGCTACACTGCTGCACATGGGGTAATTAGCAGACATGGCCCGGGAGTTGTGCAGGCGTAGCGCACGCAGGTAGTGCACGTGGAAACAGCTCATTCCTGAATCGCTCGGCACAATCTTCATGAATCCCACGGCAAGTATTTTTTTCTGGAGATCTTTTCAAGTTCATGGAAACAGTCCAGTCCATTTCTTCAGGAATTGTGATGATATTATTATTCTTGATGAAGGTAGAAACTTCTTCAATGTTGTTAAAGATTTTCAAGTCATTTGAAAAGAAAATTTTGATTCTAGCAGGATATACCATCTGCTCTTTTATTTTATTTTGTTTGAGAAGTTTCACTAATAGACAAGTTATTTTCCTTGTTTCTAACACTTTTGCAGAATAATCATTGTCAAATCTGATCTGACTCTGTTTATATGTTATGGGACTTTTTCGACAGGCTGTTTTTAAAATGAGCTCTTTATCCAAGAAGGACAGGAACTTTACCACAATTGATCCTGGTGGTGCATTCGGTGAAGAGGGTATAGATTTTCCTATGGCTCTGTGAGTTCTTTCTATTCTATTTGATAATCCCTCTTTTAAATCAAGCACTTCAAGAAGCCATGAATTCAAAAATGTGATGATGTCTTCTCCCTCAGTTTTTTCTGGAAGGCCAAATATTCTTATATTACTTCTCCTCTGCCTATTCTCTAAATCATCCACTTTATTAAGTAGCCAGTTATTTTGGTGAAGTAAGAATTCTGTCTGATTTTCCTGTTCTTTGAGTCTTCCATCTATGTCATTTAGTGATGTCTCCATATCAAGTAATTTACTTTGTTGTTGCTGCAGTATTTCTTTTAGTACATCTGTTTGTTTTTGGTAGTTTTCCTTGAGACTTTCCAAATTATCAGTGAAGCTATCCATTTTCAACGACAGTCCATGTAATGTGGAAGACATCACTTGTATCTCTTTCTTCAGAGTGGTTTCTGAGTGAGAATTCTTTAAAGTGGCCATTACCAAACAGCTGTGTTGTTCTCCAGAATATTTTGACAGGAAAAAATCAATAATATTTCTTGAAAGTTGGTAGAGTTGTAGTTCTTAAGTTCCTTAATATTTTTTTTCTCTTTCTGGTGAATGAAAATAATTTTTTCCCTGTTTCTAGTACTGTTTTGTGGAGCTCTAAAAATGCTGCTTATCTATTTGCCATCTGGCAGTCTTGAGTCAGATACAGAGCCAAATGCAGAGAACTCATCCCAGTGGAAAATAAAGTATGTGCTGAAGTTAGTATGTTAGCCACAGGTACCCTTAACTGACTAGCAGGGGACAGGCAGGGTGTGTCATAGACATCAACATCCAGGATCTTCTGAACACACACACACACACACACACACACACACACACACACACACACACACACACACACACACACACACACACACACACACACACACAGGGACACCTTAATGATACACACATTCCAAACACTATTGCTGCAGATTGTTTTTCAGCTACTGCAATCATAGTGCCAGTGCCTATATACCTCTGGCTGAGGGCACCATCACAATCCACTGACATGTCTCTCAATGCTCATAGTATGGGCTATGCTATCCAAGTTAATATAGTGGAAGCAACCACAGCAGGAACATCCAGGGGAGGGGGAACACATCCTACCGACAATGCCAAGGTCACCACAGCCACAGACCAATGATGACTCAGATGAGGAAGCAGCAGCAGGTGTGGTTGTAGTCAGACATAGCCATGCTCAATAAGTCTTTGTATTGGTTATGAGACAAGCCATAGCACACTGGCTCAACATCTAGGAGGCTAAACCCATTCCCAGACATCACTATGCATCTGTATTATGGATACATTAGAGATGATAGTTCTCATACATAACTAAATCATACAACAGGCAGGATGCTAGACGTGCAGATTAATCAGATCAATACAGTCTTGTTATTTCCATAGAAGACAAACATCTTTGCTCCCCCACCCCCAAAAGAACAGTCAATGCTTGGATTGACATCCAAACTGTCTTTCCTTAGTTGGCAGCTGCATATCATATTATTCCCAGTTAATATCTTTTGACATTGTAAATCCAATGATATTGAATGATGTACACAGTGTATGTCCCAGACTACTGGACAGATAAATGATGAATGACCAAGAAACACAGACATGTAAAATAGTGCTGCATATTTACAAGCAAATATCATAACAGGGTGTGTAATCAGTAAGTGCAGTATTTTAAAAGTGAAACATTTCACTAAATGTACAGGTAACATAATATTTTATTATGACTACACATAATTTTTAATTTGATTGTGTGCTGGACATCACTCTCAACTGTACAGATTTTATCAGAATGGCCAGATGTTGGACTCATATACTTGGTCTGTTTCTCATAAAATTGTGGTTTTCTAGTAAAGCGTGGACAAATCATTGAGGACTGAAGTCAGAAAATAATGGCACACATTTGAGTTTCAGACTTCATATCTTTCAGAAAAGTTATGCTAATGCATAACCTGTTATTCTATCCACTTCCTAATTATGTAAGAGCAATATTTAAAGAGTGTCCCTATTTTAGGCCTTTTCCCCCATTATTTGTGCCTTTGTTCAGATTTGTTGCTCTAAGAGGTTGAGAGGTATGTTGCTAGATGCCTGTTGCTTCTTGCCACAAAGGTGTATGTTCAAAACACAGGGTTAAGGTACCCATCCTGTGTTGGACATGTGCACTGAATGGTGAATTGGATTTTAGAACTATGTGGGAATATTTCCTGTGTAGTACATAATATAGTAGTGCATGTGATAATTTGATTTTATATTCTATTATCACTTGTTTTTATTTCAATATTTGATGCCACTGTTTGCGCATTGCTGAGTGTATCACAAATGGTGTCAGCTATGCACAACTGGTTTGTGTGCACAGTGGCAGTGACCAACTATAGAAGTGGACCACCCAGGTAGCAAATGGAACCCAGACATCTAAAAATAGACCTGGAATGCATTCTCTTAATATCAGTCTGCATAGAGCAAACCCACTTAGCCCCATTGCACAGCATGTAACAGTAAGAACCTCAGGTTAAATATTAAAGTAGTATATTTGCAGTAACCTCTGTTTTGGCTGCAGATGTAAGTGTTGGTCTGAAGCTCACATGGTCCTGGGTTCTGATACAATGATTGCAACTTGTAATTTACTAATGTGTCCTTGCAATACATAGCAATGTGATTAAACATGCACATGCATGCTTTAATCCTTCTACTGGCAGCAGCTGTGAGTATAGGACTATCATGGAAAAGATCCAGGGTTCTAATACAGCAAACATCCGTTTTTTTTTTTTTTTTCAGTGGTGTCCCACTTCACATTATAGTAACTCTGAGTTATAGCAGTTGACTTAGTATTTCTTATATCCTAACTATTTTCCTGATGGGTGACACACTAATATTAGTGAACTTCACTTTATTGTTTTCCATTGTGCGAACACGGGCAGCATGTTTGTGTGATGATAAGCAGCATGCACCATTTTCAAATGTTACAAAATCCAATAGTGTGCATTCTCAGTATCTGTCATAACTGGAATTGGTAGGAAAAATCATTATACATTGGTTTTCATCTGTATTAGACATTGCTGGTGTTCAGGCAGAGGTTCTGAAATTTCGGTCTCAAAGGTGGGGTGTGAGGGAGTCCAAAGTGTTTGTTGGACTCCTAGAAAATGATTATGGTCCCCAGCTGTTGCAGGAACTCTGTCATGGATCAGATTACAAATCAGATACATGGAATAGTTTGGCCTGGGATTTGATCAGTGTTACCAGTGTCTCCTTCACTGGCAAACAGTGTAGGAATCACTACAGAGACCTCAGTATGAGGAAAAGGGATACCCTCAACCATTGCATTGAAGAATGCAGGACTAATGGCTCTCGACAGATGTGTAAGTATCACTTATTTGTAGGAGGTAGCAGCTGCATTTTTTCATGATTCATGTTGTTAATGGTATTGTGTAGTGTTCTGTCTTTCCCACAGCTAATGCAGATCACTCACTGAATGTGCAGACCTATGAGGAAGGATTAAGAAGGATGCAAAATGCAAGCGGCATGTATGCTTCCAAACAGTACGGTTATTTTAGCATTATGAGTAAATACAGTTTATTGTGGTAAACAGTTTTATCACATTGAGTATACATTTGTCCATTGTACAGCAAAAGTATGCATGCATTAGTATGTTTGTTAAAATAACAGTCCAGTATTGCAGAGTAGACAGGGGTTGTAATTTAGAAAACCACGCTTTCAAACTATACAGTACTTTCTTTAAATTGACATCAATATTGAATTGTAAAGTATGACCTATAAACCAGGGACAACAGCATGCAGCAGATTATCATTATAACATTGAACTTTTATCTATAATGTGTAAGAGGAAAAGTGTTAGCATTATGCTGTATTCCAAAGGAAAAGTACAGTATTACATTACTCACTCTTGTGGGTTTGAATACAACACTCCCTATATTTAAAATCAGGTCTTTACAATACTGTTTTAGGTTGTCATCAATAACAGTACAGTAATGTTACATATTCGTAATGATAGCATTAGAAGTGCAGACCTCTACAGCTGTGGCTCGAATGGCCTGCTGTCAGATGTAATCAGTGTATATGGAGCATGTATGTGTAATATATGCCCCCATAAATGATTGCTGGAAGCGATATGATCAGAACTATAGTGTGTCTGTGTTAGCAACAGGGTAGTATTCAATGTAACAAAGGTATTTATTAGCATTTGATATTGTTAAATGTAAAATGTAACAGAATATCATAAATTATTTATAGAAAGTTTTGTATATTAGCTGTACAGTTACTAATATTATTTATTTTTTCTCTCACTACACCCCTTCTCATTGTTTCATTTTTTTATGTATTTCTTATTTTTTCTTATTTGTATTGTTATTGTTATATTTTGTATATAATCATATTTTTCATTATAATCATTATTTTTATAACCTAGGTTTTGTTTATTATGTATAATTTTCTATTGTTTTCCTGTTAAATACATTTTCATTTCTTATTATTTATCATTGTGTCTGTGATTATATTACCTTTTTATTTTTATATTAATTTATTATATGGTTACATTTTAGTTAATGTTATTCTGACCATTATTTTGTGTTATGTTTTATTTCATTATGGAATTTTAATTGTATGTATGTTATTACTACAGCATGGCAGGGAAGGCCAGTTCCCCATAGTCTGCCTACACTCCCTCTACTTTCTACAGCACCAAGGCCCAGCACTTCTGGGCTGGAGTCTGGTGGCAATTCCCCACTGCCCTGCCCTACTGGAAGCCTCTTGTAGTTTTGCCCTAGAAGATAGGCCTGTGGTTCCTTCTAGTAGCAGAGGCAGAGGAGGTGATTTTATCAACAGAGCTGAACTGCCAAGTCTGGTGCATAGTATGACAGAGGAGATGGACAGACTACCCAAATGGTTTGCAAAAGCCAGGCACCTCATAAGCCAAGTAAATCAACAATGCCTGACAGAGATCGATATATAAAAACAATACACAAGTGGCAGAACCACACAGAATTAAGGAGTATATACAATTTAGGAAAGACCATGATGAAACCAGCACAGGCTGTGTGGTACAATGAACTATCTGCTTATTATTTGCATCAGAAATAAAAACACATTAACAAAACTAGTTTAACACATGACAGTCATCATTCTTTGTAGAGGTGATATGGGATACACAAAACACTGGCAGGGATCAAGGGCACAGGTCATATACTTGGGGGTTTTGACAGAGCACTGATAATAATGGCATGGGAACATCGAAAAGATCTTTTGCCATGTTTCGCAAGAGGGTATCCTCAAACTATAACAAGGGATGTTCTGTGGGGTGCCCCCCTTAGTGTTCTATGGTATATACTCTATGGTGTACTACAGGGTACCTCCTGGGTTTTCTACTGCATGTTGTTTTTCTGAGATGTTGCAGTGCAGAGACACATCACTGGCTGGAACTTCTTTCATTCAGAATTTCCAGTACAGACTTATGATCACTGCAGAGGTGTCACTTTATGTTAATTAATTATGAAGGTTACAAGGTGATAGTAATTTTTGAGGGCTGGAAGTCATCAGACTTGTGGGTTATTAAACGTGATTGCTTAACAGAAAACATAAGAGATGGTGGGTGTACTTATTTTAATTCATGATTCAATTATTTCAAAGTTGCTTTTACATAATAATGAATTGGAAACTATTGTTGTAGATTTATAGGAAAATAAGGAAAAGATAAGATTTAGTTTGAATTCAGGTAATATTATTCTTTGAGGAGATTTTCATTAACCCAATATAATCTTTTTTTTTTTTAACGTTTTGCATCTTTATGTTTTAAAACAGATGCCAGCAGTTCATATAGGTAATGATGACATACTTGATGTTATCTTAATTGATCAAAAAAGGCTGATTTCTAATGTTAATACTGGTCACATTTGGGAGGATCTGACTATAACTCGATTCATATTTTTTATTTTGGAAATAACTGATTTATCCTCACAAATAAAAAAAAAAGGTTATCATTTTAGAAAATAAAAGCTAATTACATGGTAATTAAAGATGATGTGTTGAAGATTAATTGGGGAAATAGTAAGATGAAAGAAGAAATGGATTGTGGTTATTCACTTTTGAAGAGTGACTTAAGTAATGGGATAGAAATTGCAGTAATGTACAAAGCTAAAAAAATGCTACCATACTGGTGGGTTTCTACACTGTTAAAACTTCATAAGAAGAAAAAGAGGATGTTTATAATTTATAGAAAACATCTCTCAAGGTTATATAAAGTTAAATTGAATAGCATAGGGAAGGCATTAAAACTAAAAATTAAAGAAGAGTTAATTATGAGAAGAGATTGGCAGTGAATACTGATAAAAATATGCATTATAGGTATATTAATTCATTAAGAAAAGTTAAAAGTGCAATTACATTCTTAGAAGTTAATGGGAACAGCATAGAAGTGTTATGTAGGATTGTAAATGAATTTAAACATTTAGTAGCTTCCAGCAATGGTAACAAGTAGAAGAGCAAGATGGCAGCTGACCTATAAATACTGTGCCAACAAAGGTCTGTAACAAACGTGTTGCATCAACACAGCATATTAATCAAACTAGGACCTCCAATAACAAATTCTTATAACTAAAGACATTCTACCACTCTACAATTAAAATACTTTAGTGAAATCATCACAAACTGACCTGAAAGGAGTGCTCTCATCCAGCTGCAGGTGTCCGCGTGTGTTTCTACATCCTCTGAGCTGCAAAAGATAAGACAAGAAGAATTAAAAATAAGCCAGATAAAACTGTAAAGGTAGTCTAAATAGAACTGAAGCAGCATCAAATAGTCCAATGATATAATAAAATGGCAATCGAAAATGAACATGTGGATACTCAAATTACAAAAATTAAACAGTTAACACTCTGCTCACCAGAAAAATAAATTGTCTTAAAGCAGGTATGTATAGCCAAGTAACAAGAAGACAAGAAATCATTAACTAAAGGGAAAATTGATCAACCCCCTCCATCTTTAAAGAGATAAGGCTGACACTGCAATCTCCTCAGTTAGACATACAACATATTTACGGGCAACTTCAAATGCTTGATAATAAAATTAACCAAATCTCTAATAGTCTTGAATCTGCAGAAGCAAAAGTCATGGAAAATGAAGTAAAAATTGAACAACTTCAAAATGATTTAAACTCTCATGCTAAAAATATTCAGGATGTTCATGCAAAACTTCTGTATTTGGAGGCTAGAAGCAGACACAACAATATCTCGGTATGTGAAGTTTCTGAGATGTATGAACAGTCAAACTGAATTAAAACCTTACATAAAATCTTCAGCCATTTGCTAGAAAACCAAATGGAAACTAACCAGATCACCATAATGAGGGCACATTGTGCAATCAGGGAATCACCCACACTGGATAAAACAAAACACATTTATATCAAAATATTAAACTATCAGGATATATGTAGGATCCTCACTGTTGCCAACAAGAAGAAAGTCTTAAATTTGAATGGCAATAAAATCACCTTTGCACATGACCTCCCTATGCAAATAAAAAAGACAGGCAGAAGTTGATACTTTTCTGTGCATTTTTAAGAAATAGAAAGAGTAAATTCCAGATAAAATTCCTCTCCACTTTAATTTTTCAATACAAGGAGGAAACTATTCAATCAGTTCACTGAAAGTGGCAAAGCAGCCATTTCTCAGCATTTTCAACTTCTCTTCTGAATAAGGCCTTTTTGGATTGTATGTCTGGGGTACTATAACTGAACTTTACCTTGATACTGTGTGTGTGAAGTATTTAATGGTCATGAAAAGTGTGAACTATGGACTTCAACTACAGTGTTTGTGATGTCCTATTTTGTTTGGAATCTTATTGGAATCGAAAATAACTTCTTGGGTTAAGAAAGTACTGAAAATGGTTTAAACAATGACTATTGACCTAATGGACTTCATGCTTCTTCTTTTCCTTCCTGAAAGAAATAGTGTAATAAATAGTCAAATATTGCTACCACAATTATTATGAAAGTCTAAATGCTGGCTCTAATTACTAATATAGACTAAATTTTAAAGCAGTACTTTTCTTTTTCACCAGTATTAATATTATTAAAAGCTATAAGATGTTGCAATATACTTAACTAAGAAAAATGATTGAATTGATGTGAACGTAGTACAATAGTTCAGTTTAATTTCTTAAGATTGTTTACTTCTCATTCACAGTATGATATTCATTATGGGGGCTAATAGCTAGAAATAGAGATGTTGTAGGACAGCTATGAGATACTTGCCCTTTCTAAAGTGTATTTTTATTTTAAACATCATTTTAAACAAACATAATGTAAAGGATGTACAACAAGTTTATGTTATTGGAGGTTTTACTTAAATAACCCTTTATACTGGCAACTCTACACCATAAAAAGAATAACTGCCAATCATTAGCGGACCGGAGTTCCATTGTGGTGACCCCTAACTGGGAAAAACTGAAAGACAAACAACAACAACAACAACATGCTATGAAATAGCATCTTCCTGGTGTTATGGGTTTGTGGTCAGGCACAGGGATCTTACAGGAAGATATAAGTGTCGTTTGCCTTTTCCATCAAGATTAGCTTTAAACTTCTGAGGTATGACTTATGAAATACACATATTTTTCATCCCAATAAATAGTTTTTTTCACGGAATGCTGATGTGGATAATAGGCTTATAGAATGGTAAAGGAATCCAAACAAATAAAAAAGAAAATTATTATTTCATCTAACATTTAATTTGAAAGCTGAAATTATATTTGTAAAGGAGACTCACATGACATCTAACCAATGGTCTTAGATAAAGGGGAAGAAATGGATCAAAACAATTGAGTCAGTAATAAGTCAAATAGCACTGGGGTTGAAATTATTATTAAAGAATCTTTCCGAAATATAATAATGAAACAAGATTCATTAATGAAGAAAGATGGTGTTCTGTAATTATTAAAAACAATTTTTTTGATAAACCAGTTCTATAACTAAATTTATATGCACCTTGAACTAAACAGCATGTATTTTACATGGCGATATATAAACAATTAACTCTCTTTCCAAATAATTTCTAAACTTAAAACAGACTTTACCTTTTTTGACCTTTCTAACTTCTAAGACAATAAAACTACCCTAACAAAATATCCCTACTACTCTCACTGTTACAAAACATGGCCCAGACTAGATTTCTTTCTAATATCAGAAATATTTTTAAGAACTGATATAACTTCTTATGTAGAACCTAGGTTCCTTCCTGATCACTTTAGAATTACTCTTAATATAAGTTGGGCTAATACATGTAAACTAGGAAATACCAACTATAATTTGACCTCAAATCCTAATCCACTTCATAAAGATTACATCAAGGCAGAAAACAATTATTTATTAGATAACTTTCTAAATAATGTCTCCAATTCTCAAATCCCTCCTAATATTCAATGGGCTGCTATTAAAGCTCATACTAGAGATATTTTTTTATAAATAAATGGTCCTATTATAAGAAATCTTTTAAATTAAAATAGAACATAATAAAAGACAAGATGTATAAAATAGAACAAAAACTATGTACAGATTATAAGTCTGAGTCAATAAAACAATTGAACTCCAGAAAGATTTGTATTTACTATTTGCATTGCAACAATTACTCTATGAAGCAAAAACCTTAGTTAAATATTCAGAATGGTCCCAAGTTCCTTCCAAATTTCTAACAAAGCTTATAAATGTCAATAAAACCTCTTCTCTAATAACTTAGATGTTATATAAGAATAAACCTTATAACACTAGAGAAGAGATTATGCAAATATTTACACAACTATATTCTCAAATCTATGGTTATATGATTATTATAATCTCTCTAGTGACTCCCAGGAAGGAAATACATTCTTAAATTGCTTAGCATTTCCAAAGGTTAATCAAGACAAACAGAACCTTCTTACTATACAGTTTATCCAACAAGAAATCTTAAAGAAAATCATATTAAGGTTTTATATCTAAATAACTTTAAAACAATATTTATTCCCAAAGGCAAATCTGATACCAAACCCCCTAAACTATAGACCAATTTCTATTATAAATGTAGATATTAAAATATACACATTTTATTAGCAAATAGACTAAAAATGATATTACCAAAAAATGTCATCACATCAATCTGACTTTATTCAAACTAGATAAAAAAACACTAGTACCCAAGCTGAAGGAACACTCAGATAAAAAATTATTAAAATTTTCCATTTATTCACATGTCCTGGTACCTCGGCAATTCGCCTTCAGTGGAACATCTCACCATGCAAAAAACATCTTTTTATATATCATAAGCAATTAAATCATCAACCAATTCATCAACCACCTTCATTAAGGTGCAAATTTTAAAGTGCCAAATTTAAACTGCAAATTATAAAGTGCAAATTTTTCAAGTGCAAGTTTGAAAATGCAACTACTCTATTTAAAACCATTGCTTAAACACATGAAATTCAATACAAATACAAAGAATACAAAGAATTGATGAAAACATTCTTTCTTATATGCCATTACAAACTATGATTTAATACATTGTGATTTGATACAGAATCAATAATGCAATAAGGCAATAAAGCACTGACTTAATTCAAACAATAATGCCACTGTCTAAATTCATGCCCCTCGGATATAAGGTATGATAACTATAAATCATTTTATGTTCCAAACTATTCAGTTCTGTTTCAAAATTACCTCCCTGGAAGTGTGGTCTGACTGACACACTGAAGCTGAACCCATTAGTATTGCCATTTATTTCAAAGTTTTTGAATGATCCAAAAATCACTGAACATAAAGTAAATGTATGTAAACTGTTATGGCCTGCATTTGCCTCCCAAAAGAAGATAGCAGATGTTTACAAATTATTTACATCTATTAAATACCAAAATTGTATATTTTTATTCTAATTACTTGACTATATTAAATCCTTCAATTGCACATAATCAAAAAATCAAACTGATTTAATCATCACTAAAATTATTACCTTTCAGAAAACTTTTATATACTCAATTAAATTTAATAATTAATGCTTATTTCACTCCTGATAAACTTAATTTTTCTCACATCATCTCATAATTTTCCAGTATGTAAATATCAGAGCTCATTTACTACATATTTTCTAGAGCTGTAAATGTGCTTATAAACTCTAGTGTTTCCTTAAAATCAAGCTTGAGAAAATGGGATGTACTAATTACCATTTTCTCATTGCTCAAACTCTGTATTACTCAAAACTGACTTGACAAAACAAAAAATGTCCTGGGATGGCTTTAAGCAAACTGCAATGATTTCTATATTGGTACACAATCTAATCATATCTAATCAAAATAAGCATTCTTATTACAAACAATACAGGGCAAATCTATATAACTATATTTTATAATCAAATGTCATATATTTTTATCTTTGAATACACATACGAAATTAACTAGGGTAGCTAGCAATAACAAACTTTCCTCAGATTACCCTGTATTTTATTTGATTTTTTTATTGTCACTAATATCTTGTCTATTACCTACTTATCTGAAGACATATTTAGGCGTTCAGCACATTTGTATATATTTAATGTTGTAGATATGGCCAATCTGTTTTTGTACAATTAATGGATGTCATTAACAAGTTTTCTTAAAAAATAAAGATTTTGGAAAAAGTAATGGTGACATGTAAATGATCAATTCAGCAAATCAACTAAATAACTTTGCTTACAAATGTCCAGCAATTTCTGACTATTTTGTATTTAAAGCATTAGAAACTTTTAAAAGGCACTTCAGTAGGACCAGATAATATTCCCTCTATTATTCTTATGAATTTATATATGTTTAACTATTTTATATAAGTGTATTGTTTGTAGCTCATGGAAGATGTCAACTATTACCTTAATATATAAAAATGTCAGTCATAAAAATATATGTAAACAATTGTATACCTGTTAGTCTACTGTCTGTTCATGGCACATGCTATGCAATATGGCTGTTATTTCTAATGGAGTGAGACAGAAGAGGAATTTAGTGACTATTTATCAACATGAATTTATGAAGGGAAAATCAACTCAGACTAGCCTTACTGAATTCTATGACTTAGAGACTTATGTAATAGACTTGGGTTTAGTAGTCTTGGTCATATTTATGGATATGACTAAGACATTTCATTATGTTACCACATTCAAAAATATATCACACTTTAGTAAGAGATAATCATAAACCCTATTTAATAAATTGGATTATAAATTAGTTAAAATGTATATTTCAGTCTGTAGCTATGAAACGGTGTTTTCAAACTTATGTATGGTATTAAAAGGAGTACCACCATGTTCTGTTTTGGGAGCAGTGCTTTATAGATATTGTAGTTTTTAAATTTGGACTGAATACAATAGGTTGCCACAAAAAATACACAAATGATTGCAATCTGGGTATGGCATTATGTGATAGTAAGGAATATGAATCTACTAATGATTATTTGGCTGAAATAGATACTTGGGCATTGAATTTAGATATTAAATTTAGTTTGATTAAGAATAATGTCATGTATTTTGGAAAGCCCATACCAAGACAACTATTATTGCTACAAGGAATGGAATTAGTGGAAGATGATTAATATAATCACTTGGGTATTCTGAGTTCTTCATCTTTCTCTTTCTCAAAACATATGGATGTTGTTGTTTCTAAACAGCCATGAAGCAACTGGGTATATTACTGAGAAATACAAAATTAAGGGAAGGCCAGTATTGAATACATTTGTACCCAAATAACTGGAAGTGACTTCAGTTTAAATAGTCTATGTACAATATCAACCCATACGTTTGCTGTGAAATAGAGTTCCTCAAACTCAACCAGTTTCACCCTCAGTTTTTACATAGCCCATTAATAACATGAAAAATTAAGCATTTTGTATGGAATTCCATAAAAGGGGAGGTGTCACATTTTGCACTACCTCCTAAATAATCAAACTTAACATCTTTACAATCTACATCTTTAAAATCTCTTCTTTCACCAAACATCTATTAGACCTGAAAATTAGATGATATGATAACTCTCTTCCGTTTAGCACAAGCTTCTACTGAAATCATAAACAGTCTTAAAATTTTAAGCCAACCACATTTTCACTTTCTTGTTCACCTAGATATCAAACTATTCTGATACCCCTTTCTTCCGTGTGTTCTAGTTCAACATACTGCCTCCTATTTTCATGTCAAAATTATTACAGGGGGCTTCTTAAAAATATTTAATCACCTGTGGAACCTTACACATCTTTACATATTCCCTAATCATCACCTCAACCACACTTTGGTCTTGAAACCCACTCAACAACCATATAATTGCAATGATAACTATTACAATAGCCCTCAGTCAATCCATCTTTCAATATCAAGTAAACAAAAAACTGCTAGGGCATAAAGGTAAAACCTGATATTTCTAAAAAGGCTTCCAATCTAACTTTAAGGGTTTACATGAATCTCAGTATTGATGAAGGATTTCCATTTTCTTTTGTCAATAAAGTGATCTTTCACTTTGTCAGCTTTCCAGTGAAAAAAATGGGAAGATGATAGGGAATTGTATATATGATTGTTTCTTTTGATGCAATGCCAGATCAGTACCAAGTTCTAAACAAAGTATTGCAATCCCCACCCTGTATATAAATCATATATTATCCCTGAATATAACCAGATATCATTTGCAGGTTATGATGTGGAAATTTCATTGTTTTCCCTGATGTAGGAAAATTGATATCAATCGTCCTTTGGCACTTATTAGAAAAAGCCTTAAAGTGCAAGTCTTGGACAATTGTGTGCAAACTTCATCCAAGACGGTCAATCCATCCATAAGAACATATATGCAGATAAGGTTGGTGCTGGCCAGACTATTTGGATGAGTCAACAATGCAATCTGTGAAATGTGTTGTTATAAATGCTAATAGCTAGCTGCATAGAATTTTTTATGTTTTATGGTACACATTTGTCCTAGAAACTTCAATCTTATTAAAGAGCAAGTAGAAATCGGAACAGTCATGCAGAAAAATATATCACCTATTACCAGAAGATAAAAATAATAAAGGACCTAATATATATATATATATATATATATATATATATATATATATATATATATATATATATATATATATGGTTTTACTTCATATTACCGAAATACTGAAATATCAAATTCCAGCATTTTGACAGTATAAAGCCGAAACCATCACAACACCGACACTTTACAATCACAAAACCAAAACATCGAACATACACAATACAGCACACAACACACAAACCATAAAACCCACACCACAAAACAATACAACAAAACACCACACAGACACACACCTAGACTACACAAATGCAGGTGGGCAAGCCCCCCGTGCACCCCCCACATGGGGGGGGCTTTGCCTCCCACACCCCCCTACTTATATATACTAACTTCGAGATGGCACAAACAGTAAAGAAAAAATAATCACACACTGCCAACACACACAATCATACCTCCACCTCCCTACCCTAACCCACGCGTACAAGTTAGGAAAACACTCACGCACACTCACTCACCTTAAACTGCAGACACCATCCCAGCCAAACACTTCCGCAAGATAACGTACATGCATAAGCACAAATTCAACATAGTCCTATTCTCCCTTATGCACTTTCATTGTTTTTAAGTTTCGACTTCATGGACAGGAATTTCTGAAATTCAGTATTTCAGCAATTTGTGTTTATGAAGTGAAACCATATATATATATATATATATATATATATATATATATATATATATATATATATATATATATATATATATATATATAAAACTATGAATCTAAATCTATATATATATATATATATATATATATATGTATATATATATATATATATATATATATATATATATATATATGTGTGTGTGTGTGTGTGTGTGTGTGTGTGTGTGTTTGTGTGTATGTTTGCATGTGTGTGCTCGTTCCTGTGCATGCATATGTGTGTATATAGCAGCATATCAGCTACAGTGGGATGAAAGCAAGTATGAAGAGCAAAAAGATGACCCCAACCAAATAGACAAACATACCAGAAAACAGTGACCATATAAAGAAAGTCCAACTTGTACAAAAAACACTCGCACAACAGTCTTGTTTGGTAGGTGGCAAACAGCATGCACGCCCATGTAGGAAAGCCTCCCAACATCCCCAGAATTAAGGGTAACAACCCCACTGTCCCAGCACACTACTAAAAGAAGGGAAATTTCTTACTGAAGGTAGGAATCATGGCAACCCCCAACATCCTCAGACATAGCTGTAACAACCCCTCTGTCCCAGCACACTGTTAAAGAAAGGACATTTCTTACTGAGGGTAAGAATCACTGCAGGTGCACACTCAGAGCTGCACTGGTAGGGATTCTGTACAATATTCTTATCTGCAAGCAAAGAAGCAATAGCCAAAAACACTAATGTCCATGTCCTCAATATGACCCCAAAGCATACAAATGAAAATGAGCACACACTGCATTCACCTAAACAAGTCCACACTGCAGTCAGCATCATTGTCAGTCTCGTACTGCTGTATTCACACTTATGTGCAGCTACTCTACTTTACACCACTAAATTCTGTTTTGCCCAATGAAATTCAGTCAACTAAGGCATATCTTAGTAAATATATACCTTCTTTTTTCAATGTGTCATTCTCAAAGAAATCTGTACCCTCTCCATTTCCATGCGTACTTCTGAAGCGTCTCCAGTCAATTGAGAAGAGGAATTTTCTCCATTTACTTTTGCTCTAGTTTTCTTACGTAACATAATGTTCAAAAGTAACCATGAATGACTCAATATCATATTCATACAACATTGTTATTGGCTGTGTTGTTTTTGGATGTCTCAATTGCAGTGACAATAAGTTTCATTTACTTCAGTAAACTCATTAAGTACTGATCTGTATCTATCCTTCTCTGAACTGAGACATCAACTAATTTCTCCATGTTTTTTTTATCTGTATACACTTCAGAACATGGGTACAGATCTGTATTTAGTAGCTGCAAATGACTCACACTGCCATCAGAGTTATTGCAGTTCACTCACTGACAGCGCATAATATAATTCTTGCACAGACTTACTCAAAACAGGGAAAAAGTGTAGTACACACACACACACACACACACACACACACACACACACTAGCACACTCCTCCCAACACACATTTGCTGAACATACCTGCAGGGTGAGTACTCCCACATGAGTGAATGGGTGACCTCCATATTTTTATGGTGGCAATTTTTACCTGCAGCAGTGAGATTTTACTTAGTAATGAAAATTTGGAGCTGGTGTTATTTCTGAGTGGTAGCACATAGTTAAATAGCACTATCCATTTCCCCTGACTATTGCGTTATCATGCAATGTATGCCCCCACAAGTGGAAAACAGCAGTAAGGCTGCCTAAGAATCAGATTGTCTTAGCAAGATGGAGAAAATTGTCATGTCAAGGACCTCCTCTCTAGATAAACCTTTCTGAAGCCAAAGCTTTGATTTTCTTTTATAGTCTATCAGCATTATCTGCTTTATGGTCACTTTTATATGCAATTAAAACAGTTGCTTCTGTTTGTCATTGCGTTTTGGAACACAATTCTCTCTCTCTCTCTCTCTCTCTCTCTCTCTCTCTCTGGTGAAGATTCTTACCAAAAATATAAAAGCACCTACTTGTAGCATGACTTAAGGATATAGTTAGATGTCAGATAATACAATTGCTTTTGCCCTACTTTTCTACCAGATGCAGTATTTTTATGACATTGGGCACAAAATTATCTATCTCATAAGTTTATCAAACAAGTTAAGTCAAAGTGGCATACAAAAAATGCCCATGTATACATTTCTCAACCAGTCAAATAAAAACACTGAATATAAATCCAACTCCTGTTCCATCTTAGATGAGTTTGTCAAAGGCTCCAAATAAACTGTTCTTACCAAGAGCATCCCACTCCATGCCCAAGGTTACCTGGTCTGCCCAGGTTAGACTCTCCCCCATATGGGGCACAATGACAAATGTAAGTCAGTCTCTTTTTCAGGAAAATGCCTCCCCCAGAGACTCCAGGAAATCAGCCATGGCTTATAAAAGCCCTTCTTTCATACAAGAGTAATTTCTATAACTGATTTCATAAGCATTCATTAACCCAACATACAGAAGTTTGTGCTCTACCTAATACATAGTATGACCTCACTGCTCTTAACAAAATTGCATTATTTTCTTGATTCTACATGCAGCTCTTCCACTGTCCGGTTTTTGGTTATATAGTTTATTTCTTCTGGGCTGGCTCTAGTTGTGTATTTTCATTGCATTATTTTCTTAATACTTAAGATTTCTCAATAGAATTAACACTCTCCAGGATTCTGCAAGCCCTGCACGGTGTGCAGGATTAGTGCAGGAGCTCCAGCAGGCAATATGTCTGCCGTGCAATCCAGGACTAACCTGTAGGGGTGTGCACGAACGCTCTTGCACTAGTCCTGGACGGACTCAGCCCCTCTATGCAAATTACCCTATTTGCAGGAGAAATCCATGCAAATGAGGTGAATTTGCGATCCAGGAATCTAGAAACCGGCTGTGCAGGAGTAGTGTAATCTGCAGAAATGTACTCCACCAGTAATGGAGTACATTTCTGCAAACTACAAAACGGAGCCATGACAACTCCAAATAAAGGGTGGATATCATGTATAAAGCATGTCAATGGCCAATTATAAGGCCATTTGCATGGAAAACACTTGGAAAAAAAATCAACTTTTATTTTTTTTTTTTAGCCAATCTTGGCTGTTTAAGCTTAGGGCAGTGGTGCAAAAATGGGATCGGAGGGAAATAAGAAAATGAACCTAAAATAAGCATTCTACCTAAAATCACTATTCTGCCATTATACTCAAAGGCAGGCAGAAGACAACAGGGCCAGTGAATAGTGGTTGCTAAGGGGGGAGGCTCAGTGTGGGACATGTAACTATGCATTAGCAGGCAATCCTATGCAAATGAGGGGAATGATAGTGAATCCCAGATTTTCCCTGCATGCTAGTCAGCTCCCAACAGTGTAAGAGCAGGAACGGCTTGGTGCAAGCCTAGGAGTTAGCTGACATCATTGGTGGGGGGGGGGGTGCCAGGCATACTGTAAGCAGATTAGAGTCCTGTGGCTCAGGTTTACTCCTAGCTTAGCACAGCTAAGCAAGAGGGTGTGTCTGAGGTTGCCTAGCACTCTTTACATTGCCTAAGAGGGTGGGAGTGCCACACACCGTGTTTTAAAGGAAAAAGAAAAAGTAAACCAGGAAATAGCAGCTCTGTGCACATTTGAGCACTGTGTTTGAGCAGCACGCCCCCGTGCTTAAACAGGAAGGCAGTGAGAGGGGAAAACAGCAGTAGGAAGGTAATCTAGGAGAACTAGCATAGCTGGCAAGTGAAATGTATCAGAATCAGCCAATTACACAGGCAGCAGCCCAGCCCAGAACACTACTATAAATTATGCAAACACCTTTCCCTCTGGTTTTTCCCATACTCTACACCACCGGTGTATACAAGTGGGGAACATTTATCAAACAAAACAACAAAATGATAGGGGCTGCAGCAGGCATCATAAAACAACATGTGGAACATGCTGAGGCTGGTGAGGATGTGAATGCTGTTGACCAACCCTCATTGAGGAGATGGAGAAGAGAGTACAGACCCAGGATAACCTACCAGGGGCTACATGAGATAGAGATAGTGGAGCACTATAGGGTGGACAGGGACCTCCTACAGCAAACTATTGAGCTATGCCAGCCACACCTGTCACACAGAACCAACAGAGGGGAACCCATCCCAGTGGATACCAAGGTATGTGTAGGTCTAGGAATACTAGCCACAGGTACCTCCCAAAGCCCAACTGGGGATATCATGGGGACCTCACAGGCATCAGCATCCAGAGTATTCCACCAGTTCCTGGATGCCATGTGAGCACATGCCAGTGTGTACGTATGTTTCCTCAACACCCGTGTTGGGCAGCAATATGTGTCTCTTCCACGAAATAGCAGAATACCTTGAGGTAGTGGGTGGAATACACTGTACGCACATAAGCATCACAGCACCACCCGGTGATCAGGGTAGGGTCTACATCAACAGCAAGGGGTTCCACTCCATCAACTGCCAGGTTGTGTGCGATGCCCAGAGCATTATAATAAATGTGTGTGCTGGCTGCCCTAGAAGCTATCATGATTCCCACATCTGGCATCTAATGCAGCTGTACCAGAGATTTGCCAATGGGGACATCCCTTGCAGTCACCTAGTGGGGGATGCTAGTTACTCACTGGAGCCGTGGCTTATGACACCCATCAGAAATGCATACACACCCGAACAAGAATGCCATAATGAGGCATACGCACAGACCAGACGTATAATAGATTGTGTGTTTGGGATGCTCACATCATGTTTCCTGTGCCTGGACATAACCTTGCAGTACTCACAAGCTACATGCAATCAAATTGTCATCATATGTGCCATGCTACACAATATGATCCTGTGGAAACAGCTGCAGTAGGAACAGCACGGGGCAGGCCCACACAATCCCCCACCAATGCCAAGGCCTGCACAGGCAGAGAGTGACTCAGAGGAGGAACAATCTGAGCCTGTCCCAGTAGGCAGATGGAGGCATGCCCAGTATGCCCTGGCCTTGGCAAAGAGGCAATGCATAGCACATACACTGATACAGTAGGGACCTAGGGAATGACACCTCTCTCTGACTCGCACATACAGTAAAAGGGATGCCAAACATGACACTACCTGTGCTCAACCATGTATAGGGAGTGTACTATGTGCATCCCACATAGGCAGCCCTCCAGCACCATCCTCAGTACTGGCACACCCACAAGGTAAGTCACTCAACCTACCAATTGCTGAATGGAGTAGAATGTGTTGTTACCTGTATCTTTGGTATGGATGTGAGCATGCAAGGGAATTGAGTGGCTGAATGATATACCAGCAGATAGTAGACACCCATAGTGGCACCATAAGATCTGTAACAAATACTGGAGTCATGATAGTAGCCAGTACTGCACAGGGCAACAAAACCCACCGCATGAAATGTGCTGGGCCACATTTGTGTCCATAGGACTCACACATGCCAGTCATGGAGGTTCACATACCCAACAACAGTCTCAGCCAGTAGGACATGTGTAGACAAACACAAACAGAGACTATGCTATGGCCACTGAATTATGCCTATGGGTAATCCCCCCCCCCCACCAGGCCTACACAGACAGACTACAGCGGGTCAGGCAGTGGGATGTTAGTTCTGAAGTGTAGGAAGTCAGAAACCAGTATGTAGGTCACCCAACGCTGAGACCTGTAGTACACTGATATGCCTCTAGTCAGCATGATAGCTTAGAATACATAATAAAATGGGGTATCTGACATACCATTACAGTCATAGCAAATGTGTACAAGTGCCAGGTGTGACCCCCATCCTATGTAGAAATGAAGAAACAGTCAGGTGTGCCCCCCCAACCCTGTGTAAAAATGTAGTAACAGTCAAGTGTACCCCCCCAATCCTGTATAGAAATGTAGTAACAGTCAGGTGTGCCCCCCAATCCTGTGTAGAAATGTAGAAACAGTCAGGTGTGTCCCACACAATCCTATGTAGAAATGTAGTAACAGTCAGGTGTGCCCCCTCAAAACCACTGTGTAGAAATGAAGAAACATACAGATATGCCCCCTCCCCCAATCCTCCGTAGACATGTAAATCAGACAGGTGTGCCCCCTCCTCAATCCTGTGTAGGAATGTAGACACAGTCAAGTGTGCCCCCACAATCCAACCTAGACATGTAGTAACAGTCAGGTGTGCCCCCCAAACCTATTTAGAAATGTAGTAAGGGTCTGGTGTCCCCCCAATCCGATGTACACATGTCATAACAGTCAGATGTGTCCCCCCACAACCCTATGTAGAAATGTAGTTCATAGGTTCATAAGTAGGTACTAGGCTATCAGCCTTAGGGCCTATACAAGCCTAGCCAAAAAGGCACCCTGACTTTTGCCACCCACAAAAATTATTTTCCTGTGCCCCTGTCGAGCAGAGCCACAGAGGTGACCCCCGGGGTGAAGTTCCTATTTCCCATCCAATCATCAAGATTTTTCTTGAAAAGTGCTAATGAGAAGCTTTGTTTGATATACATAGGAAGTTTGTTCCAGAGTATGGGAACTCTCTGTGAAAGGAATCTATCCCTCCAGCATGTTCCGTTTATTGTGGTGACAAGGTTTAGGTCCCTAGAGTGTATAGCTCGGAGGGAATAAGATTTCTTTAAGTGGAGCATGTCCAACAGCTCTGGGTTTGACATGGCTTTGTATGATAGGCAGAGATCGACTCTGAGTAAAGCTTGAGTTTTTTGAGATGGTCTGCTTAGGGCATCTGTTTGAGGCCGGTAATCCTCTTTGTGAGGTACTTGTGTGGCCTTTCCAGTTGTTGTAGATGTCTTGTGAGGTACATACCAAAAGGGGTGTTGTAGTCTATAATAGGTCTAATGAGTGATGAGTAGAGGGGAACAATGACCTCTTTTTCCCTGGATGAGAAACCTTTTGTGATGAGGTGTGCTACGTAGAAAGATTTCCTGACTACTGTGGCAATGTGATTATCAAAGGAGAGACTACTGTCCACCTGTGTCCCAAGGTCTCTTATCACACTTTCAGTGTTATGTAGACTACCACCTATGTGGTAGCTCATGGGTACAGAGTTTTTACCAAAGGGGATGACAATGCACTTCTTGGCATTGAGCTTGATGCCATGGCTTTGACATCAGGCATCTGTCTCAGTGAGGCCCTTTTTTAGGATATCCACATTGTTAGGAGTTTCAATTAATGCTTCTAGTTTGCAGTCATCTGCATACTTCATTAGCCAAAGTCCTTCTGTGTTAGCCTGTACTTCAGAAAAGTAGATACCAAACAGGAGAGGACCCAGGACTGAACCCTGTGGTACTCCACTTGTCATTGGTCTGAAGTTAGATTTGGAGTCTGCTACTTTCACAGTGTGGGTTCTGTCAGTGAGCCAGTTGGCAACCCATCTTGTGACATAGGGATTTATACCTAGTTTAAAGAGTTTATCTATAATTCCAGAGTGGGGGGATGGTGTCAAAAGCCTTGGCGAGATCTAGATAGGCTCTGTGAACCACCTTACCCTCATCTACAGCTTTGGTGACTGCTTCAAATAAGTCAATCAGGTTTAGGAGACATGATCTGCCTTTTACAAACCCGAACTGGGTGGGGTCCAGAGTTTGGAGATTACCAGTGTCTTTGTTTATAAGTTCCATGATGATATGTTCCATGGCTTTGCAGACCAGGCTTGTTAGGCTAATTGGGCGGTAGTTACTGGGGTCCATGGTGGCTCCCCCTTTGTGGAGTGGGATAACCATTGCTGTGTGCCATTCAGAGCACAAAGCCTGAGGTAAGGATATGATTGAACACGGTGCTTAGGTCTGGTGCCAGTTCATTCTGTTGTTCATGTAGAAAGCAGCCTGGGATGTTGTCAGGTCCCATGGATGCTGTGTTCTTTGCTTTTGAGAGTGTGTTTTTTACCTGGCAGGCATGATTACAGGAACTTTGCATTCTTCCAGTATAGAGATGGACCCTTGTGGGGGTGAGAGGGGGGTAAAGTTAGCACTGAACCTATCTGTCAGGATGTTGGCAATATCAGTTGGTTCTGTATATTTAGTGCCATTGTGCTGTAACTCAGCCGATCTGAGTGTTGCCATTGAGCTTCTTGACATAGCTATAAAATGCTTTGTGGTTGTCTTTAGAATCAGTGGTGATTTTGTTTTCATAACTAGCTTTGGAGGATTTTATGAGGGATCTCAGCTTCTTACTGAGGCTGACAAGGGAGTTCTTCCAGTCATGGGATTTTACTCTTTTTTGCAACAGTTTCTTTCTTCGGTTGTAGAGTTTGTTTATGGCAGGGGACCACCAGATTGGCTTCCTTTATTTGGAGGATAGTACCTTGGTTCTGTTAGGGATAGCACGATCCATGCACTCGTCTAAGTGCTTATAAAATGCATTTGTGTAGGAATCAGCTGTCATACCTCTATTGTCCTTCTGCATGGGTGTTGTGAAGTTTGACACTTCTGTTTTAAGAAGTGTGAGGTTGGCTTTGGAGAAATTTTTTATGGTGGTTTCCCTAATGGGGGGTGGGGCAGGATGTGGATGTCTAGGCTGATTAGCTTGTATTTGGATCTGACCAACAAGGAACTGACCTCTGGTGTGAAATACCAGTCACCCACATTGGTAATGCCAGGTCTAGGATATTGCTGCCCCTGGTGGGGGTGTGGATAAGTTGATCCAATGCGTTGGAATTTATGAATTCCAGAAAATGTTGAGCAAAAGAGTTGGTACATGAGTAGTTTTCCCAGTTAATGGTGGGGTAGTTGAAATCTAGCCCATTATTACAGTGTTGGATTGTACCCTAATATTTTCCTGTGCATCAAGAAATGAGGAGTGAGAATCCTGGGGCATAGTGGGGGATCTGTAGCAAGTTACAATTTGGATTGCGGTCTTGCCCTGAGTTAGTTGCACTTGAATAATCTCAGATACATTATGCTGAGCAACTAGCCTGGAGGTGTGGATATCTTTAATGAATATGGACATGCCTCCATCTTTAGTGTTTTGGTCCAGGTTAGGTGGCCAAAAGGTGTGGTATGAATTATAGCCTGATAATGAAGGGGTTCTCTCTGGAGTCTTGAACCAGGTCTCTGTCACTGCATAGATGTCGATGTTCTCCATTTTAAGGGGTGCCTCGAGTGAATGCATTTTGAGGTTTATATTTCTAACGTTGAGTAGCATTACCATCTTATTTTGCTTGCTTGTACCTGTTACGGTGGTGAATTTGTCATTTGAACCTTGCCTAAAAAAGGCACTATAGGGATGGCAAGAGCCTTAGCTAGTATCCAGAATGCCAAGGGCAACAGGTGCAGGCCATCTCTGGCAAAGCATCATGGTCTGTCGATCATGTCATCCCAGGCAGACAGATACTAGATCCCCTCAGAATGACACCAGAAGCTTAGCCAATTGTTGAAGTCAATCATTTTGTCCTTGTGCTGTGGTATCATTCTGGGTGATGGCAGGATGCTACTCAGGGCTAGGGTCATACCTGCCTGGGCTACAAGATCAGAGAGCTCCTCCATGTTTCTTTTCATGTAGTCCAGGGAGATACATCTCAGGTCATTCACACCAACATGGACAATGACAGAGTCATGTGTGTACTTGTTTGGAGTGACCTGAGTGCATGCATTATGTGGTAGACCCTGGCACCTGACAGGCAGCTGACAGTAACTTTCTCCTTGTTTAGCCTGGTGAGTGGATCATCAGTGTGCCTGACTATAGAGTCACCTATGACTAGAGTGTTGGGTATGTTATTATGCCTTATGGGCTGTGGTTGAGTGGCACAGGGCAATGTGTCATCTGGGTTGTGTTGGGGGGGTGGAGGTTGCATGTGTTTCTGCTTTGGAGGTCCATGTTTTTGAGCAGATTTTTATTGAGAGCCTTCTCAAATGTAGGTGTCTGTTTTGTGTTGCTATGTGTGTGTCTTGGTGGTGTAGGTTTTGAGGGACTATGTAATGAGTGTGGTGTGGTGCAAGTGTTTACCTTCTCCTCTTGACTGTCTAGTTCACTCTTGGGTGAAGAGAGCTTTGCTTCCAGTTTGGCTATATAGGTGTATCTCTCACAGTAACATGCATGTGTAGGTATAACACCAGTGGAGCACAGATGTCCAGAGGTTGCCAAGGTAGCAGGATAGGTTGTAGGATTTGCACAATATGCAGGTCTGTGTGTGTTAGGTTGGTGTGTGTTTCATGTTGTGTGAGAGTGGTCAGTATGTATGCATGTTGAGGTAAGACTTGGTGGTCATTGCCCACTACTGCTGATAACAGGGACAAGCCCTCACAACTGCAGTGCCAAAGACAATTCCCACCAGTATAACACATGCTAGCAGCAAGCCATTGTAAATGTATGGTGATAATATGTGTCACCATCTGAAAGACTGACCTGGCATGGCTGTTGGGTGAGATATACAAGCAATACACAGGGGAAAGTACCCCAGACTTACAGTATATATTGTGTCACTGTGAAATGGAGACACCCTTGGAATTGTACATACAGGTATGTATCACATTATCTGGTCCTGTAGTAGGGGATACTGGTGATGTCTGCCCAAACACTTGCAGATCACAAAGGAAGTAGGACTGATGTATTGGGAAACAGGTGATGTACCTGCACATGTCAGTATAACTGGAATACCCATGCATATCTGTGTGTCAGATGCAAGTAGTGTCTATAGCACACATGCATCCAGCTCACACAAACACCACCCACAGTTACCTCTCTGGTCATATCCCTGCTGTCGTAAAAGGGTACAATATGACCCCATCTGTATATGGCAATAGCGGAAGAATGCAGAATGCAGTGCAGGTGTCCCATGCAGGTGTGTCCCTAGCTGTAGGTAGCACTCTGACAGCATCCACACCACATGATTAAGACTGATAGAAGCTATTGGCATGAAAACCTATCACACCTACCCTGTCACCCCAGGGGAATATACTGTATGGTGGTCTCAGACTGTAGGACTGACAGAATGCAACGGCCTGCCAGATCTGGCCCGCAGCAACAGCTAATGGCCCACAGGCATGTGTCTCACATGTACTGCCAATGCATGTTATGTCATGGACACCCAAATAACATAACACACTCCACATAAGCCATATGCAAGGCCATTTAGACAAACCACAGTAACACGCCCACCATCACCCACTGCATGAACTGTGGACCAACACTAACACACAGCTGTGATGGAGTGATAACCTTAAGGAAAGTATCAGAGAATGTATGCATAACATACTGAAGAGGTTAGCATAACAGGGGGCATGGGAGCATGGGCAGAATGGAATGTGCAGGGTCCGACACAAAGCTGTGTGCACACACTATCCCTGGCTGCAAACACATAAATGGGTGGCTACACACCTGCAAGTACACCACAATAGGGGTAATGTCCTGACCCATGGCCCCTGCCTGTGGGTAACCTGCGGGAATCTGTATAGCTGTGAGGCATTGCCACAGCAAGATAAGGCCATACTGCCATGTTGATGGATGCACAAGTATGGGATCCTCTGCCAGCACTGTACCAAGGTGCTGAACTGGATACACAGACTGAGCAGCAAGTGTCTGCAGCTCCCCCTTCAGAATGGCATAACTTACCATGAATATGTAGGTGTCTGCCCACAATACCGGACACATCTGCAGTCACCCTTGTCCCCCAAGACATCACTGTGCGCAAGGATGTCCATGTGACAGTACATGAGGACAGAAAAAAATCACAGTGTATAACAGTACACATGTCTGATTATCTCTGCTAACAGCAGTACCATGCAGCTGAAGCAGCACAGACACAATCACCTATAGTACACACTATCCCCCGCACAGTTTGTCCCCATATTGCCAAATGATCGATGGATACCCTGCAGAAACAATTTTCTACCTGTTGGTGTACAACACAAAGGTCTGCACTGGAGTACAAACTACCTGGAATCAATCCACACATTCAATACAGAAGGGCATACTGGGCATGCTCACACACACAAACAAATGAAGCCCTTGTCTGCAAACAACAGTAGACCATACATATCTAGCAGTTGCAGATGTTAGTGCATACACTCCTCAGTATGCACCAGTCATGCTTTGCACACACAGTGAATAGGCATACAGACATATATCCAAGGACAACACACTATAGTAAGCCAAAAGTAGACATACATAGATGTGTGGAAGAGAGTGACTGCGACAAGAAGCCATCCATTATGAGGCCTGTCCCACCCAGTACACAGCCAAATGGCTACAACCACATGAGGTGTAAATGTCACTCACTGTAGACATTAGCCACCGGTATCTGTCAGCATTACAGACTACAAACTGATAATTCCAAAGAGCAGCAAGAAGAGGCACACACAAAGTAGTAGTGAAGCGCTTTTCGTTTATGGTACAAACATAAACTTCTTCAGACAATTTTAAAAACTCAGTTGAAAACATTTAAATACACATATCCACCCAATCAAAAATCATCCAATTACAACTAGTTTAAAGCAACAGTATCAAGTCAGAATAAAAACAGAAAAAAGAACATTGAAACATAAAAAATATGCATATATTAAAATAAATGTATTAAAATAAACAACACCTCCTTTTACACTAAATAAATCATGATACCAATAGTGTAAGTTTTAAACTACTCCTATCTTATTTAAATAACTCCAAGAAGGAAGAACTGTAAATGTGTATATGGTATACTAAAATCTGTGAACAATGGCATGTAGATGTTTATACAAACAGTCTTCAACGTTTTAAACTTCTCAACTTTAAAATGCTACTGATCACACATCCTTCATTTAGACCTGGTAAGCTATACGCATTAAGTCTGATTTGCCAACCCAGTTCCAACTCTTCAAGTTTCAAGGCAACAGGGCCACCCCTAATGTCTCTTTGGACCTGATCTATAACTAAAAACTTAAATCTATGGTTAGGACATTGAGCCACATGTTTAGCCAATGCGTTAACCATATTGCCCTTCCTGATTGCGTATAAGTGCTCGTATACGCGGCTACGAAGTTTCCTCTCAGTTTTGCCTACATAAAATGCAGGACAAAACTGGCATAGTGCGAGGTAGACTACAAAGCTAGAGTTACAATTATTTCTCCGTTTTAGTGTGAAGTGTAACTCATTCACATTAAACCTATTAGACTCTAGCATAAATGAACAATAGTTACAGGATTGGCATTTGTACATACCAGGAGTTTTAACTATTAAGTTCTTAGATTCACAGTAATCTTTAAGGTTTCTACCCCTCCTGTATGTTACTATCGGTGCACAACCTACACTACTTAGAACATGGTGGTCACTTCTAAAGAGTACCCAGTTTTTCAACAAAATCTTGAAGCACCTGGCACTGTCTAAACTGTACGTAGTTATAAAAGACAAAGGTAATTCAGAACCAAGTTGTTCTTGTGTGGCAATAGGAGTTGAATTAAGTAGTGAATCAGACGATTGACTAGAAATATTAAGTCTGGTCACATCATTTGTTAAAAGAGGAGTGTAAAATAAGGACTGACGTTTCAACGACACTTCATCAATGATTTCGTTGAACAAAACTACAGGATACCCACGCGCTACAAACATGTTTTTTATAAATTCACATTCATTTGTGAATTCACTATCAACTGAAATCATCCGAGCCGCACGAACCAACTGCCCTTTGATAATGGCTCGTTTTTGGTGGCGTGGATGACAGCTAGAATAGTGAAGCATGGAATTACAATAGGTACTTTTCCTATTGATTTTAGATGTATACATACCAATAGAATCGTCCTTAGATAATACAATATCCAGGTACGCTATAGATCTACAGTCAAATGTGTGTGTAAATTTTAGAAAGTGGGTAGATGAGTTCAAATAGTCAACCAATCTGTTACAGGTTAAAGCGTCACCCTTTAATAGAATAAAAATGTCGTCGAGGAAACGTGTATAAAATATTATGTTCTCTTTGAAAGCACAATTTTGCAAAACATAAAGATGTTCCCAATAGGCCATAACCATGTTGGCCACACTGGCCCCACACGGGGACCCCATGGCTATCCCTATTTTTTGCAAAAAAAGTTCCCCTTCAAACATAAAAAGTTGTTTGCAAGGATGGTGCTTAAAAGTTCCTCAACCAATAAGCATTCATCATGAGGGCAACCCTGCAGTTTAAGGACCTCGTTGCACCACTCAATAGCTATATTATGGGGTATGCATGTATACAGATCCTTGACGTCTATTGTCAAGAAGTTGTGACCCGGGTTGTACTCTATCTCATTTATATTACTCAAGAAAGTCCAAGAGTCCTTGCAAATTTGTTTAATACTGGCCAGATATTTTTGTAGTATAAAATCCACAACTTTGGCACACGCATAAGATAAAGAACCTCTGCTATCCACTAAAGGACGCAATGGTGGATTAGCCACATTTTTGTGGATTTTGGGAATCCCAAATAAGCAAGGAACTCTTGGATAAGAAATAGACATGAAGTTGTACACAGCTTGAGTAATTCTACCTTCTAAATATAAATCTTCTATGAAATTCCTGAATAACCTATATGCACTATTAAGTTCTGAAATAGAACTCGTGGTGTAAGAAGGGGAATTTAACAAGTTGTTCATTCTAGATGAATAGTCAGCATTGTCAAATATAACAACCCCCCCCCCCCTTTATCAGGTTTGCATATTCTAATTTCGTTCATTTTAATAAAATTCAAACAGTCCTTTTCCACCAATGAGTCTTTGTCAGTATTATAAAACCCATTGTTTTTATACATAGCTAAATTACGAATATCTAGCTCACAGAACTGTTCAAAAGTTTTAATAGTAGGATTTAAGGGTGGGTTGAATGTACTAGGAATTCTGAAATCATCCACTATGTTACCACAACCTTCTCCCATTAACAAATTTAAGTTAAGTTTCCTGGTGTACAATTTTAAATCAATAATGGTGTTAACTAAATTCATTCTACGTGGTGGAACATAAGTCTGACCCTTAGACAATAAGTTTACCAAGTCGGAAGAAATTTCCACTTCAGAGAAGTTGTAAACTGTGAAATCACCACTACTGTTATAAACAATAGAAGGTAAACCCTCACTTGAAAACCTAGTAAGATTATTGTCAGACATAATCACATCAGTAACCAAGTGGTCATTAGGTACTACAGTGTTAGAACATTCTAATAGTCCATCTGTAATGCTGGTATCCGAAGAACTGTTGGAACCAAAAAGGTTGCCAGGTACATCCCTGACTATTACTTGTGTCTCTTCCTCTGGTTCGTAAACACTACTGGTTGTTTTTGGCGTGCCCCTAAAAAATTGGAGTTGTTAGATCTCAAATTATAATGACCCTGTTGTTGAGTTTGTTTAACTGGGTCTTTATTGTGAGAAACTTGCTGTGTTACAGACTCTTGTATAGGTCTATTATTGGCCAAACCAGCATCACACTGATCACAATCAGGAAGGCCATTGTTATTATTCCCTTGCCCTGAGTTTACTTCATGTACCGCATTTTGCCATGTTTGAGCTGGAGATGGCTTGGGGTAGGATAAGCCTTCTTTGTAAGCTTTAAGGTCCCTATTAAGTTTCTTCAGTTTATTAGATTTCAATTTGTCTAAGTAAGTGTCAATGCTGGTAAAGGTACGGTTATATTCAAACCGGTACCTTACAAAGTCATTGTCCAAGTTAATTTCTTTATCAAGTTCACAAACCTGTGCTGACAACTCGTCAATAAACAGTAGATAATGTTTACGCATTAAATTAAGTAATTCAAGTCCCTGCCGGTCAAATAAGGAAACAATATCCAGGTGGAATTCGGAATTAGCTACCAAGCCAGTAGGGTACTGCCAGCGTCTTAGGCCTTTAGGAACTATTTTACTATTAATGCACTCGGTGAAGTACGCAACTTCCAGTTGGTACTTTTTTAATTTAACCAACAGTCTGTCCATTTCTTTCAGTTTACTTGAAATGTCACAAACAGGTAAATCTTGGCCAAAAGACCCTTGCAAGTTGTTGTCAGATCCAAAAAATGCATTATTCTTAAGCCAAGAGTTAAAATCAAAGCAATTACCTGCCGTAGCTGTGTTGGTAAAAACAGCCCTGGTGTTCCGACCAAGTTTGTACTGCTGTTAGCGGTGTTTGTATTTAACTGATAACCCGAAGCTGCAACAAGCGGAGTAGTACCTTGAATATGTCCACACGAGTTATTCAAAAGTATTACAGAATTTTGTAACCCTTGACTGGGAACAGAACCGGGAACTGGTGTTGTAAAGTTGGTTCTTTGACCGCATGGTATGCTGTTACGAGAGTCAGAATTAGAAGCCGTCCTCTGCTCCCCAGACAGGCAAGCAAGAAAAACGTTAGTAACTGGACCCTTGATACCTGTACTAGCAACAATACTGGCGTTGGTCTCGCCCTCACGCCCCAAAGGCGGAAGTGGAATATTGCCGTTATCCAAACAACGTTCTAACGAATCTAGACGGCTCAGGAACTGGTCCATCCGTTTTAAAACACACTCAAAGTTGGAATTAGGATTGGAATTGTAGTTAGACAACCCAGCTGATGCGTTAGGAGAAAATGAAACATTAGGAGGTGTTGGTTCATTTATCGTAGGATTTTCTTGCAAAATAGCAGGAGTAACATCAAATGGTGTACCAAGTTATTCCATTGCTGCTGCAGTGGAGTAAAAACACACACGAAAACAAACTGGAAAACGATAAACCACAAACTGATAATTCCAAAGAGCAGCAAGAAGAGGCACACACAAAGTAGTAGTGAAGCGCTTTTCGTTTATGGTACAAACATAAACTTCTTCAGACAATTTTAAAAACTCAGTTGAAAACATTTAAATACACATATCCACCCAATCAAAAATCATCCAATTACAACTAGTTTAAAGAAACAGTATCAAGTCAGAATAAAAACAGAAAAAAGAACATTGAAACATAAAAAATATGCATATATTAAAATAAATGTATTAAAATAAACAACACCTCCTTTTACACTAAATAAATCATGATACCAATAGTGTAAGTTTTAAACTACTCCTATCTTATTTAAATAACTCCAAGAAGGAAGAACTGTAAATGTGTATATGGTATACTAAAATCTGTGAACAATGGCATGTAGATGTTTATACAAACAGTCTTCAACGTTTTAAACTTCTCAACTTTAAAATGCTACTGATCACACATCCTTCATTTAGACCTGGTAAGCTATACGCATTAAGTCTGATTTGCCAACCCAGTTCCAACTCTTCAAGTTTCAAGGCAACAGGGCCACCCCTAATGCATTACAGACTATGTGGTGCAAGTGCTAGCTGTGCAACATGACTGTGCAAGAAGTAGGCACCTAGCAGATGTATACTCATACCTGTGAAGTATAACCCTGCATGAGCCCTCATGTGGTGTGTCAACCTCTAGATGAATGGGTTATGGCCCATGCACACACACTGCCCTCCAATGACAAGACTGCTGATGTCATTCACTGTGAAATACACCTTTGGGGAAGGAATCCTCCAATAAACCCTGTGGCGTGTCCTATAACAGCTTAATGCTGTAGTTCATAGGTTCATAGGTTCATACTAGGCTATCTGCCCTGGGGCAATTATAAGCCTAACCCGATTTTGTTTGGCTTACGCCACCCCTTGATTTGAGTATACTGTGCCCTTTTTACAGTTTAGTTTACTGTGCCTCTGTCTAATAGTGACATGGAAGTAATCCCCGGAACAAACCTACGATCCCCCATCCACTCATCAAGATTCTTCTTGAAGAGATTCAATGAGGTGCTCTGCCTAACATGAATTGGAATTCTATTCCAGAGCGAACGGAGCCTCTGGGTTATGAATCTGTCCCTCCAGCAAGTACTATTTATTTCTGTGCTGAGGTTCAAGTCCCTCGAGCGTGTGGCTCTAAGGGATTTAGATTTACTGAGGTGGAGCATGTCCATTAATTCTGGATTGGGCATAGCTTTATATGTCAGGCATAGATAGCCTCAAAGTAGGCGGTATGCAACTGAGTAGAGCTGGAGTTTTTTAACTGAGCCACATATGGCATCTGTTTGAGTCCCTTGAACCACTTGGTGAGGTACTTTTGGGGTCTTTCTAATTGCTGCAGGTGTCGGGTAAGGTACATCCCAAAAGGGGCATTGTATTCTATGATGGGCCTGATGAGGGATGAATAAAGGGGCACGATTACCTCTCTTGATCTAGATGTGAATCCTTTCATGATGAGGTGGGCCATGTAGAAGGTCTTTCTAACCATTTTGGCAATGTGGTTGTCAAAGGAGAGATTGCTATCAACTTGGGTCCCCAGATCCCTAATTACTTTCTCTGTACTTAATGGTTTACCGCCTATGTGGTAGTTTGTGGGCACATTGTTTTTGCCAAAGGGTATGACTATACACTTTTTGGCATTTAGCTTTAGACCATGGCTCTGGCACCAGTTATCCATCTCTGTGAGACCTTTTTGAAGGAAGTTTGTGTCAGCTAGAGAGTCGATTATGGCGCTCAGTTTGCAGTCATCTGCGAACTTTTTGAGCCATAGTCCTCCCACGTTGGCCTGTACCTCGGAAAAGTATATACCGAACAAGAGCGGTCCCAGGACAGAACATTGTGGGACACCACTTGTGACTGGTTTTGAGTCTGACATGGCTCCAGCAACTCTCACTCTATGGGTTCTGTCTTTGAGCCAGTTTGCAACCCATCTTGTGACATTGGGGTTTATATTTAAGCTGGATAACTTATCTATGATGCCCGCATGGGGTATTGTGTCAAATGCCTTTGCTAGGTTTAGATAGGCTGTGTGGACTATCTTCCCTTCATCTATGGCTTTGGTGACTGTTTCAAAGAAGTCACCCAGGTTCAAAAGGCAGGATCTGCCCTTGACGAAGCCGAATTGGGTAGGATCTAGTGTCTGTAGGTCCCGATGTCTTTGTTTATGAGCTCCATGATGATCCTCTCCATAGCCTTGCAGACTAAGCTAGTCAGGCTTATGGGGCGATAGTTTCCAGGGTCCATGGAGGCTCCACCTTTGTGGAGTGGGACCACTGTTGCTGTACGCCATTCTGTGGGCACATATCCTGTAGTGAGGCTGAGATTGTACAGCTGCTTTATTTGAGGGATTAGTTCTTCTTGGAGTTCATGTAGGACGCAACCCAGGATGCCATCTGGTCCCATGGAAGCAGAGTTTTTTGCTTTGGAGAGGGCAGCCTTCACCTGAGCATCAGAGATGTTTGGGAGGCAGCCCCCTGCCGGGATAGACACTTGCTCTTTTGGGGGGGGGGGTGGAGAAGTTTGCACTGAACCTGTCTGCCAGGATATTGGCGATGTCTGTGGGTTCAGTGTATTTTTTGTCGTTTAGAATCAACTCAGAACAAGTCTGGGAGTTGCATCCCAGGTTCCTAACATAACTGAAAAAAGCCTTATGATTGTCTTTAGTGTCCTGTGCAATTTTTCCTTGTAGGATTTTATGAGGGATCGTAATTTTTTGCTAGTACTGATCAGAGATGCCTTCCCTATTAGGGATTTTGCTCTATCATGTAGTATCTTCCTCCTTCTGTTGTACTGGATGCCTGCCTTTGGATGATTGGGTCTTGGTTTTGTTTGGGATAGCTTGATCCATGCATTCCTGGAGATGTCCGTAGAATGCATTTATATAGGATTCTGCAGTTTGGGCCGTAGTTTCCACTGGCCCTGGGGCCTTGAAAGATTTCACTTCGGTTTTGAGAAGTGAGAAGTCCACTTTTGAGAAGTTTTTCACTGTGGTTTTCTGGGCTGGGGGTGGGGTCGGGATGTGGATATCCAGTGAAATTAATTTATGGTCTGATCTTACCAATGAAGGATATATTTCTGGTATGGAGCATAGAGTCCCCATTTTGGTAATGATCAGGTCTAGTATGTTATCCCCTCTTGTGGGAGTGGTGACTAGTTGTTCCATAGCATTTGAGTTTATAATTTCCAGGAACCGTTGGGCTAAGGTGCTGGTGCTTGAGTAGTGCTCCCAGTCTATGTTTGGATATTTGAAGTCACCCGATATAATGGTGTTCGGAGAGATCTTCATGTTCTCCAATGTTTTCAGGAAAGCCGAGTGGGATTCCTGACTTTGAGAGGGTGGTATGTAGGATGCTATAAACTGAAAAGCAGTTTTGCCCACTGTTAGTTGCACATGGATGGTCTCCGATACTTCATGAAATGCCACTAACCTGGAGGTGTGGATATCCTTGATAAATATGGAAACTCCCCCTCCTTTTGTGGTTCGGTCTGGGTTTTGGGGCCGAAAAGCATGATATGAGTTATAACCTGGTAGTGCTGGGGTGCTCTCTGGAGCCTTGAACCAGGTTTCTGTCACTGCACAGATATCGATGTTCTCCATACTGAGGAGAGCTTCGAGTGCATGCATCTTGAGGTTAAGACTTCTGGCGTTTAGCAGCATTACCCTTAGTTTCTTGTACCTTGTGCTGTCTATGGAGGTGGGTTTGACTTTTGAGCCTTGCCTAAAAAAGGCACTATGGGGGTGGCCAGAGCATTTGCCAGTATCCGAAAGCCCAGTGGTGACAGGTGCAAGCCGTCTCTTGCGAAGCAACGTGGCTTGTCGAGCATGTCATCCCAGGCTGATAGACACTGGATCCCATTTGAATGACACCAAAATTTTAGCCAATTGTTAAAATCGATCATTTTGTCTTTGTACTGTGGCATCATTCTAGGTGAGGGTAAGATGCTGCTCAAGGTCAGGGTCATACCAGCCAGGGCTACATGATCAGACAGCTCCTCTATGTCTCTTTTCATGTAGTCCAGGGAGGTACGCCTCAGGTCATTCACACCAGCATGTACAATGGCTGAGTCATATTTGTATTTGCTTTGGAGTGACCTGAGTGCTTGTGTTATGTGGTGGATCCTAGCGTCCGACAGGCAGCTCACTGTGACCTTCTCCTTGTTCAGCCTGGTGAGTGGGACGTCAGTGTGTCTGACAATAGAGTCACCTATTACAAGAGTATCGGGTGTGTTATTCAGCCTTAAGGGCTGTGGCTATGTGTTGTGCGTGTTTTGTTTTGGGTTGGCATTTGCTTGGATGTCTGCTTTGGAGGTCTCTGTTGCTTAGCTAGATTTTTATTTAGAGCCTCTGAGTATGTTTTAGGGTATTTATGTGTTTGGTTCGCTGATGTGGTGGGACTATGTGATACTGAAATTGTGTTGTGTGAGGTTACCTTCTCCTCCTGACTGGTTATACCAGTTTTGAGATGAGAGAGCTCAGCCTCCAGTTTGGCTATATGGTTGCATCTCTCACATATATTTGAACCTGTTTGGAGGAGGAGAGGGTTGTCCATGTACATGAGACAGTTGTAACATTGCCTCAAAATTCCCAGATTCACCAGCTGGGCTGGGGAGGAAACCATTGACTGACCTTTGGATATGCTAGAGTAATATAGGAAACTGAATTAAGATGGTCCAATAGGGGACAAGGTAATTGTAGAGAGTATAATAGTAAGTAGTGCTTATGGTTTAATAGTGCTAACTTGTAAGATTACTTATTTGGACCAGTGAAGGGCCTTAGAATGAGAATATGGTGTTTAATTTGAGAAATAGAGCAGTTATAAGGGCAAAAGTGAAGAGCAGACTTTGTGGAGCCAGGAATAGTTTAAACCCAATTAGGCGGCGCTACCAGTTATTCCGCTATACACAAAACGCACAAAACTGCGCAAAAGAGGGTTTTAAGAGATGAAGCTCAAGGAGTTTGGAATTGACCCAAAATGGCCAATAAAACTACAGTTTCAAGGCAGTAACCACTCCCACAGGGGCAGGCATGCTGCTCAGTGTTTATCACTGCCACTGATGAACAGAGAGGCTTCCCTTTAGCCCAAGCAAAAAATGGCCTCCAGGAAACTTACAAACAGTTCAGAACAGCAAGCCTGTAACTGAACTTTTTTAAATCTCAGAAAAGTGGAAAAAAAGTAAGATTTTTTTGTTTTTTGTTTTTTTTTAAAGATAGCAGAGGTTCACAAGTATCAACAAGTTATAACAGTGCAGTAAATGACCCCACACTTGAGTGCTAGGCCAGAGACAGATAAAATGCAAGTTTTAAGAAAAAAAAAACGATTTTAAAAATAAGTGCAAACAGGAAATTCAGTAAACAGCTCTAAGTTGTGTTCTAAATGCAGTTACCAATGCAGAAATCAAGTTTAACAAGCCAGAAAATGCTCAAAGTAGGTGGCTATGGAGAAAAACTTAGCAAAATATTCTGAAGAAAATACATAAAATCTCAAAATTGGCTCCTTTCTTATCACAGCATTTTCTCCTCTTGGTGGGTGCTTCACCAACAGCCAACAAGTCTGAAAAGACGCCAAAACCACGAGGCAATCAGGTTTTAAGAAAGGAAGCTCAAGGAGTTTGGAATTGACCCAAACTGGCCAATAAAACTACAGTTGTTTCAAGGCAGTAACCACTCCCACAGGGGGAAAGACCTGTAGTGTGATATAGAACTTTGATAGGGTTTTATTCCCACACATGGAAGTTATGGATATTTTTGTGTGTGTTTCTATGTCTGTGTAGGGAGCAATGCATTTTAGGCTAGTCACACTCACTACAATTCAAATGCCCTACTTTGGCAATCCTACTGATGTCATTCACTGTGAAATACACTGTTGGGGATAGTGTATTCCAGTTATTTCTGTGGTCCATCCTATAGCAGCTTAATGCTGTAGAGTGCTATAGAACCCTGGTAGGGGTTCTATTCCCACACAGGGCAGTTGTGGATGGCTTTGTGTGTGTTTCTATGTCTGCATAGGGAGAAATGTATTTTAGGCTAGTCACACTCACTACAGTTCAAATGCCCTTCTTTGGAAATCCTGCTGATGTCATTCACTGTGAAAAACATCTCCGTGGTGTGTCCTGTAACTGCATTGGGCTGTAGTGTAATACACTAGTTAGGTAGGAGTTCTAATCCCAAACATGACAGGTGCCTGTGCATGTCATTTGTATCCTGTGTGGAGGTGGGTGTGTATAACAACTAGACTTACTGTGGAGTGGGTTTTGCAACTTTCGTATATGGTGGCCCTAGTATATATCACAATGTCCACTGTACAGGGATAACAGATGTGAAATAGCCAAGAGGCTGGGGTACAATACATACTCCTACATGTGACATTAAGGCCAGGCAAACAAAGTTAGCAACCCTTGTATTACCCAGAGAACACTCTCAACCCATGTCTCAAACACACACACTTGCCTAGTCAACAGCTGCTATGTTGGTAGTACCCTGCATATTGCCCACTGATAGTAACCATGGTGTGATTGCAGTGGGCTACAGAGAGCATGGCACCCTGTCCATCAGTCCAATAGGCACAAACATGCAGACAGTGCACCTTCCCTATGTTCCCCAATAGACACCTGCGACACCCGTGGTGCCATCAGATGTGCCCACAAAGGACATACCATGCCTGAAAAACATGCCCTGTATGGATAGATGCTACTGACACCAGAGAATACCTGTACCATGCTATCAGTGTAGGTGCAGGGTCAACCTGCTGTCCATTAACAGTTCCCGCCACATGAGGCCTGGACTGGCACATCTGATGATAACAATCTATGTACACAACATAGACCTGATACCCCAGGTACAGTTCCACATGTCACTGTACATGCATGTGGGAGGTGTGCACATCCCAGACATTGTCCATGTCATGGACTAAGGAACACATACATGGCAAGCAATGCACAGCACTGGCCACACACAATAGTTACCCAGGTGACTGGATGGAGGATACAATACCCACCTGTGTGGGCAAATTCAGACACTACACCCCTAAGCCACACTGCAGACCATTGTCATGTGGCCTGATGCCAAGGTATACCCATCACCTAGCCTTGAATATCCATCTGGCACAGTCGACCACTACACACCCATGAAGCAATGCACCCATGCATGTCATTACTGGTACTCTGTGTATGTGTGTGTGTTGTATGATGTCTATGACCACATTCACACTCACTACAGCCCCCATTGGCATACTGGAGCATGGTGTCTGATGTCAGACACCCAATCTAACTAGTGATGAGTTGTATTCCTGGCCCTACCAAGTGTGTCAATGTATTTGCATCCCTGTGAGAGTGTGGCTGTGTTGACACTGACACCTGTTCATGCAGACAGGCATGTGCACTACATTTACCATATAGCTTCCATATCTCTGTTGCAAATGTCACTCACCATCACATATACGTTTGGAGGACTCCTCAACATGTAATCTATGTGGCACATCCAATAACTGCATAGACATGTAATAGTACTACATAGTTGTCAGGGGTTTGGTATCCTGTGCTGGTAGGTGTGTGACACAAACATGCAAATGTTTTACTCTCCCACCCCTCCCTGAGTTATCTTTTCCTCTGCCTTTCTCACTCCCTCTCTGGTGGATGTGGAGACTTACACCTTCTTTGCTTAGGCAGCAGCATGTGTATTGTAAGTGATGCTCATGATCAGCTGATGGCCTCTGCATGAATTGCAGCCTTCCTCTAGCTGATTGCTTGTGGAACAGCTGTGGTAAAATTCCCATAGACAATTGCATGGAAACACACTCCAATATCTAGGAACATCATGTTGGCGTTGGGCCTATTCATTCACTGTGAGCAGGAACTAGATCTGCTGTTTGTCAAACAGCATAATAGATGGATTGGGGATTTACCTCTAACAACATACACTGTGGAAACAGGCCAACACACAGGGGGGGGTGTGGCTGACTTGACTACAGACTGGAAGTGCTGCTATACTGCAATTGGAGTAATGGTTTAACAGGGTGTGTGTGGATATGGCTGTCCTACATGTTTTAATACCTGTCATGTCAGTGCTATTTTTATGTGAAAACCCCCATCTGTAGGGTCATCTGCAGACTGGGCAGTGTGAGGTGCCTTTTGTTTCTTGTGTTACCCACAGAGCACCTATCTGTGAACTGCAGAAGGTAGTGTGAGGATTGCATTCTGTAGATGGTGACAGCCATGAGAGTTACTGACTTCATATCCCTCATAGGACATATGTTACAACAAACCTTATTACAGCAGTAACTGTATGAGGTTATCACACCAACATGTCAATATTGGCCTTGAGTTTGTGCCTTCAGCCACAACTCTGTCAACCTTTGTACATATGTCATGCAGTAAGAGGTGCACATGTGCTGTACACCATATTTATTGACATCATATCTAATAACAAGCCAGTGAGATATCAGACTGCTACACATGTTATGTATAGTAGAGGTTATATTTGATGACATAGCCTGGACATTCTGTGGTTGTGTGTACAATACTGAGGTCTGTGTACTTATGGTGACTGTCGACCGTGTGTGTTATTGTTAATATGTACCCTGGCCTGTGTACAGACTGTGGTAGATATCATTGCTCATGGTCCTATTCTATCTAATGTTACATGCTGCTCCACTGTATGTTACTCTATAGGCTTACATGTTTGTAGGGCCAAATACACACATGTCCCATACCACAGACAGGCATTGGCCACACTGTGTAACGGCATAGTATATGTACGATTAGTGTGTGAGTGGCACATATGAGGATGGTGAGGAAGAGATAGTCCATATACTGTAATATTACGCTAGCTTACCATATGTGTCTGTGGCTGTGTTCACATTGGTTGTGGTTGCACACTTTCACACAGGTGTCTGTTACTGTGTGCTGTGACATGCCTGTAGACCCTGCTATATATGCAGGTGCATATGTATTCCCCCATAGAAAATGTAGGCCAGTGTTCAGCCAGTCTGCCTGAAGCCTGCACAGTGCTTTGTTACATGACTAGCAGCTTAGTGTACTTATCCAGAGAGAAGTCATGTCCAGATACTTGCCAGATGTACTGCTGCCAGACCACCATAACAGTCATGTATGTCAGACAAAGCAGTGGGATGCTATACAGATGTATGTCAATAACTAGTGGGTAGTATCTGGCCATGGCACCTCTGTACCAGTGGTTATTATGTGTCAGGACAGACAGGGGTGTGTGAATGCATAACCTATGGGGCAAATGTATACCAATAGTTCATAGGTTCATAGGTAGGTACTAGGCTATCTGCCCAAGGGCATTTATAAGCCTAGCCAGAGTGTGTCGGCTTTTGCCACCCCATTGACTAATTAACTGATCCTCTGTCAAGCAGACCCAATGAATGATCCCAGGGGTGTATTTTCTGTTACCCATTCACTCGTCTTGTTACCCATTCACTCATCAAGGTTTCTCTTGAAGAGTGTTAGTGAGGGGCTCTGCCAAATGTAGTTTGGTATTTTGTTTCAAAGCAAGGGGAGTCTCTGTGACAGGAATCTATCCCTCCAGCATGTTCTATTTATTGTTGTGGTGAGGTTTAGCTCACTAGAGGATGTGGCTCACAGTGACTTGGATTTCTTTAGGTGGAGCATGTCCATCAATTCTGAGTTGGACATGGCTTTGTAAGTCAGGCAGAGATCACCTCTGAGTAAGCGATATGCCACTGAGTACAGCCAGAGTTTTTTCATTCAGGCTGCATAGGACATATGTTTAAGGCCAATAATCCTCTTGGTGAGATACTTTTGTGGTCTCTCCAGCTGTTGGAAGTGTCATGTGAGATACATACCAAATGGGGCATTGTACTCTATGATGGGTCTGATGAGTGATGAGTAGAGCGGCACTATATCCTCTTTATATCTAGATGCAAACCTTTTAGTAATTAGATGGGCCAGATAGAAGGATTTCCTAACTACTCTGGCAATATGATTGTCAAAGGAGAGATTACTATCTACCTGGGTCCCCAGATCTATTATTACCTCTTCTGTGTTAAGGGGCTGCCACCTATGTGGTAATTCGTGGATGTTTTGCTTTCCCAAATGGGATGACTATGCATTTTTTTGGCATTTGGCTTGAGGCCATGACTTTTACACCTGGTGTCCATCTCAGTAAGGCCCTTTTGGAGGATGTCCATGTCAGCCAGAGAGTCAGTTATGGCTCCCAGTTTGCAGTCATCGGCGAACTTGGTTAGCCATAGTCTTCCTGTGTTTGCCTGTACTTCTGAGAAGTATATGCCGAACAGTAGGGGTCCCAAGACCAAGCCTTATGGGATACCACTTGTGACTGGTTTAGAGTCGCACCTGGATCCCACTATTCCTACTGTGTGAGTTCTGTCTGTAAGCCAGTAGGCAACCCATCTCATGACGAGTTTTTCTGTAATACCCGAGTGGGCAATGGTGTCGAAAGCCTTGGTGAGGTGAAGGTAAGCTGTGTGAACAACCTCTCCCTCGTCTATAGCCTTGGTGATTTTCTCGAAGAAGTCGGCCAGGTTTAGTAGGCATTATCTGCCCTTAACAAAGCTGAACTGGATCAGGTCAAGTGTTTGGAGGTTCTCAATGTCTTTGTTAATGAGTTCCATGATGATGCGCTCCACAGCCTTGCAGACCAGGCTAGTCAGGCTTATAAGGCGATAGTTACCAGGGTCAGTTGTGGCCCCTCCTTTGTGGAGTGGAATAACCATTGCTGTGCACCATTCTATGGCCACATAGCCTGTGGAGAGGCTGAGGTTGAACAGCATGTTTAGGTGGGGGGGTTAGTTCATTCTGTAGTTCGTGCAAGACGCAGCCTGGGACACCATCTAGCCTAACTGACACTGCATTTTTGGCTTTTAAAATGGCTATTTTCACCTGTGCATCTGTGATTTCTGGGACACTATACTTTTCTGGTATTGTTGTGGGCCCTTTTGGGGGTGAGAGGGGGGTGAAGTTTGCACTGAACCTATCTGCCAGGATGTTGGCAATATCAGTAGGTTCAGTATATTTTGTGCTATTTTGCACTAGTTCATTGCATATCTGTGAGTTTCCACTTAGATTCTTAACATAGCTAAAAAAGGCTTTGTGGTTATCTTTTGAATCCTTGGCTATTTTTCTTTTGAAGTTAGCCCTGGATGATTTTATGAGGGACCTTAGTTTCTTACTGATGCAGCTCAGAGATGTCTTTCCTTCTTGGGATTTGCTTTTTTTTCTGAACTAGTTTCCTCCTTCTATTGTGTAGACTGTTTATAGCAGGGGTCCACCAGACTGATTTCCTTCTCTTAGAGGAGTGAATCTTGGTTTTGCTAGGGATGGCACAATCCATGCATCCTTGTAGGTGCTCATAGAGTGCATTTGTAAAGGTTTCTTCATCTTGGGCAGCATTATCCTTTAGCGTGAGGGCTGTGAAACTTACCGCCTCTGTCTTAAGTAAGGTGAAGTTTGCTTTAGAAAAGTTTTTTACTGTGGGTTTCCTTAGTTGGGGGTGATGGTGGGGTGTCAACATTCAGAGTGATTAGTTTATGGTCTGATCTAACCAGTGATCGGTTGACCTCTGGTGTGGAACACCTGTCACCCATGTTTGTGATGAGCAGGTCCAATATGTTTTCAACTCTGGTAGGAGAGTTTATCAGTTGATCCAGGGCATTTGAGTTGATGAGTTCCAGGAAGCGCTGGGCCTGGGAGTTTGTACTTGAGTAGTTTTCCCAGTTAATGGTAGGGTAATTGAAATTGCCCAATATCAGGGTGTTCAGTAGGACCTTCATGTTTTCCAGTGTCTCCAGAAAGATGGAGTGGTGGTCCTGGGTCATGGAGGGTGATCTGTAGCATGCCACAATTTGCATTGTAGATTTGCCTGAAGTTAGTTGCACATGGCTGATCTCAGAGGTATCATGCTGTGCCACTAACCTGGAGGTGTAGGTATCCTTGATGAATATGGATACACCCCCTCCTTTCGTGTTTTGGTCTGTATTCTGTGGCCAAAACGTGTGGTATGAGTTGTAGCCTGGTAGTGCAAGGGTGCTCTCTGAAGCCTTGAAACAGGTTTCAGTTACTGCACAGATGTCAATGTTCTCCATATTGAGAAGTGCTTTAAGCATGTGCATTTTGAGATTTAAACTCCAGACATTGAGTAGCATAACTCTCAGTTTTTTGTTAATTGTGCTGTTTACAAAGGTGGATTTGACTTTTTAGCCTTGCCTAAAAAAGGCACTATGGGGGCAGCAAGAGCCTTGGTCAGTATTCGAAAGCCTAGGGGTGGCAGGTGCAAGCCGTCTCTTGCGAAGCAATGTGGCTTGTCGAACATGTCCCAGGCTGACAGACACTGGATCCCCTTTGAATGACACCAGAAGCTTAGCCAATTGTTGAACTTGATAATTTTTTCTTTATACTGAGGTATCATTCTTGGTGAGGGCAGGATGCTACTCAGGGTCAGGGTCATACTAGCCTGGGCTACATGATCAGAGAGCTCTTCCATGTCTCTTTTCATGTAGTCCAGGGAGGTACATCTCAGGTCATTTACGCCAACATGAACAATGACAGAGGCATATTTGCACTTGTTCTGGAGAGACCTGAGTGCTTGTGTTATGTGGCGGATTCTGACTTCCGACAGGCAGCTAACAGTAACCTTCTGCTTGTCCAGCCTATTGAGTGGGACGTCAGTGTGCCTGACTATAGAGTCACCTATTACTAGTGTGTTAGGTATTTTACTTCACCTTAAGGGCTGTGATTGTGTGGCACACTGATTTTGTGTTTTATGTGTTGTCTGGTTTGTGACAGGAGGTGCAGGTTGTTTAGGTGTCTGCTTTGGAGGTCTCTGATGCTTTTGCAGGTTTTTATTTAGAGCCTCAGAGTATGATTTTGTGTATTTATGTGTATTTTTTGCCAGTACTGCTTTAGTAGGTCTATGTGTGGCTGGAGGTGTGGTGCAAATGTTAACCTTCTCCTCTTGACTGTCTTTTCCAGTCTTGGGTGGAGACAGCTTAGCCTCCAGTTTGGCTGTATAATTGCATCTCTCGCATATGTTAGTGTTTTGTGTTAGTAGGAGAGGGCTGTCTGTGTACATGAGGCAGTTGTAACATTGCCTCAGGATACCCAGATTCACCAGCTGGACTGGAGAGTACACCTGAAATTGCCCTTTGGTCATACCTGAATAGTAGGATGAGCTGCTTAGTCACTTGGTTAGTGAGGGGTGAATAAAGAGCCTTGCCTTGCTGGGCAATCAAGTGTCAGGGTATATTAGTGCTTGCAATTAGGTCTGGGGAAGTGCTGGGCTGTAGGATGCATTTTGAGTGCTTAGGTTGAGAGTTAGACTAGTTTCAAGGGAAAAACTGAAGAGTAGACCTGGTGATGCCAGAAACAATTTAACCCTAGCAAACCAGCACTGCCCAGCATGCAAAACCGTGCAAACACACTTTTTATAGCAGGGAAATGAAAGAGAGAGAAATTAGCCCAAAATGGACAATAAACTACTAACTTCTGGGCTGGAACCACTCCTCCAGGGACAGATAGGCTGCTCAAAGCCCCCCTTACTCACAGGACAGCAGAGAAACTTCCTTCTATCCAAGTAAGGTATGGGCAACTCAGAAACTTGTAACACAGCCTTGAATTCAGCACTAGCCTGAAAAGTGGAATATACTAGCTTAGAAAGGTGGGAAACAAGGATTTTCTGTTTGTTTTTTTTTGTTTTTTTTGAAAAGATAAGGCAAAAACAGTAAAAAAAATACACTTAAAACAGCTTTAAATGACTACAAACGATCAGAAAAGGCTATCGCACTTTAGTGTGTAGCCGACAACAGTTAAATTATTTAAACAAAAAATGACTGTTTAAAAGTGCAGTCAGTCAGATAAGTACAATATGTGAAAAAAAACAAGCTTTTAAATCACAATAAATGCTGGAACATCAGCGTTTAGGTGGAAAACAGTTCAGTACAGCAAGAAAATACAGAAAACTGATACTTAATCACTCCAAAGTCTCTCTTCTAAGGTAGAAGGCTTGTATCAGTTTAAGGCTTTCTAGTGCTTCCCAATAGGTTAGTTACAGGAAAGATGGGAAACAAGTGCAGATGTGATCTTTTAAACCAGAAAGTTGAAAGAGATGGACAAACTGTCAAAATGGTCAATAAACTACAATTGCTGGGCCAAGAACCACTTCTCTTGTGGTAGAAAGGCTACCTAGTGCTTACCACTCCCACTGATAAGCTAGAAGACTTTCCTCCAACACAGAAAGGCTTGCGGGACTCAGAAGCTTACCAATAGTCCTGGATACAGCAACTCTGTGTCTCGACTAGACTAGTTACAGGAAAGGTGGGAAACAAGCGCAAGTACGGCTTTTAAACCAGAAAGTTGAAAGAGATGGAAAAAACTGCCCAACGGCCAATAGCTACAATTTCTGGGCCAGGGACCACTCCTCTTGTGGTAGATGGGCTACCTAATGCTTACCACTCCCACTGATAAGCTAGAAGGCTTCCCTCCAACACAAAAAGACTTGGGAGGCACAGAAGCTTACTAACAATCCTGGATACAGCAACTCTCTAACTGTACTAGGCTAGTTATAGGAAATAGGAAAGGCGGGAAACAGGTGCAAGTGCAGCCTTCAAACCAGAAAGTTGAAAGAGATGGAAAAAAAACTGCCCAAACAGCCAATAGCTACAATTTCTTGGCCAGGGACCACTCCTCTTGTGGTAGATAGGCTACCTAATGCTTACCAATCCCACTGATAAGCTAGAAGGCTTCCCTCCAACACGGAAAGGCTTGGGGGCTCAAAAACATACAAAGAGTCCTGGATACGGCAAATCTGTACCAGGACTAGACTAGTAACAGGAAAGGCAGGAAACAAGTACAAACACATGCTTTTAAATCAGAAAGTTGAAAGAGATGGAAAAGCTTCCCAAACAGCCAATAAACTATAATTTCTGGGCCAGAAACCACTCCTCCTGTGGTAGATAGGTTACCTAGTGCTTACCACTCCCACTGATAAGCTAGAAGGCTTCTCTCCAACACAGAAGGGCTTGGGGGCCCAGAAGCTTACCAACAGTCCTTGATACAATAAATCTGTACCTGGACTACACTAGTTACAGGAAAGGTGAGGACCAAACGCAAATGTGGGCTTTTAAACCAGAATGTAGAAAGAGATGAAAAAACTGCCCAAACGGCCAATGAACTACAATTTCTGGGCCAAAACCCACTCTTCCCATGGTAGATAGGCTACCTAGTGCTTACCACTCCCACTGATAAGCTAGACGGTTTCCCTCCAACACAGAAAGGCTTAGGGGGCTCAGAAACTTACAGACAGTCCTGGATACAGCAAGTCTGTATCTGGACTAGACTAGTTACAAGAAAGGCAGGAAACAAGTTTAGAATATATATCTATTTTTTTACAGAAAAGCAGCTAAAACAGCAGTAAATACAATTCAAATTGCAGTGCAGACTGGCACACTTGAGTGTGTAGCAATATTACAGCAAATACAGTTTAAATAAATGCAATTAAATTAACAAATGACTAAAAAACAAGTGCAGAAGGCAGTAAATTAGAAGGCTACTAACAAGCAGTAATAAGTGCAGAGTAAGAGTGACTGAACAGATAGCATGCAAAACAGCAACTAAGACAGTTACAGTAAGAGCAGCTGAATAAAATATGTATATATTTTATTTATGCATTTATTTATTTATTTTTATTATTATTTTTTTTTTTGAGGGAGGGAACAGATCAGGGTTAAGAAGCTACAGGGGTTGTCCTTCCCAAATGCTCTCTTTGTACACAGTATGAGTGCCTGAAATCAGAATATGATATCACTGTACTCAGTTGACTGAGCAAATGAGATGGGCACAGAAGGAGTATCCAAATACAAATTTACAAGAGGGGTGGGCAGTTTCAAAGCCACCAACATTAACACCAGAACAAGAACAGGGATGGTGAGTGGAAAACTAACTGTAGAGACACAGCCACAATGTTCAGTTGAGTTAATATTCAAAGAGAAACACAAATAAATTAAATGCAGAACTATATGAAAAAAGAGCAGATAAAAGTGTACTTAAATTCACTTATAGGAAAAAACGCATACAAAAGGAGATACAACACGGCCAAAGTATCTTAATGTCCAAAATAAAACTCCAGTCTTCACTTCAAGAGTTTTAATAACACTTAAAACAGGATCCAACAAACCAGTGAGTGCTTTCACGTACAAAAACGTTTCATCAGACTTCAATTGAAGTATGCGTTTTTTCCTATGGACTTATGTCTGAAGGGGAACTTTACTCAGCATTGTTTGGTTTGTTTTTATTAAATTCACTTATACATCTAGATGATTTCAGGTAGATGTTAGTCAGAGCAAAGCTCAGATATTAAGCAGAAATAACCCAAAATGTACCACTTATATAAGACAGGACATAATATCAGTGATGAGGTGAAACTGCACCCCACTGCTATCAATGGCTACACAGAAATTTTAACAAGTACTCTGTAGAGACACAGCCACAACTTTCATGTTATACTCATCTGCATGGCTGTTAACATCAACATTGTCAGACCTGGTCCACATGTCTTGCACTAAGGAGTTCTGTGTATACCTCTGGACTGTCCAGAGTGTGTCAGACTGTCCACATATATTGGCCATATCTCTGCTGTAGACCACAGGAGCATTACTGTGCTAGCAGTGGTACTGTACTATGATGTCCTTAGGATGTCTGTCAGTAGCCAATGGTGCACATGTTAAAAGCAGATGTTACCTCCTACACACACCATGTCTGTGAGGACAATACCTATTAAAGTAGCAATAGCCTACAAATATACCTGCAATACATACCTGACTTCCCCTTTCACTACGAAGTTGGGACTATTGGGGGTGAGGAAGGGCTCCACTAAATGTTCAGGACATATGGACATATGGTGAACATATATGTATATATAATTATCCATATATCTATATACATATATACACATATACATATCGACATAAATAGATGTGTATGTATATGTATGTATATCCATATATATCTATATATATATATATATATATATATATATATATATATATATATATATATATATATATATACACTCAGATATATGCATATACAGAGCAATGTCTGTCTACACATATACAGATACAAGTGTGGCTGCTCGTTGGGCGACTCCTCTGCCCAATGAACACCTTTGCTTACATTGCTGGGGCTGTCCATATAGATCCACATCAGCCAAGACCTGCCACCTAGACCCATACTTGCATAGTTTCCCCACCTGCCTCTCCTCTATAGCACTCATCCTTACTGTGGGTGCAGCTGGAGTCTAACCACACTACCACACACTGTCCACTCTCCGCGTGTCAGGACCCATGTCGAATGTTGTGTTGACCAATGGGTTTTCAGGCTTGCACAACCTACTGGTCCATGTACGTCTATAGCCTGGTTCGATGACTCATGACAGGAACTGACTCCAATGATCAGTAATTTTTGGGGTGTCCCACAAGGGACATTGATGTCTTTGTTTCAAGATTAGACCTGGTAACCTATCTGTGGTGTGGGAAGCAGTGGTGAGTTTACTTTTATTGTGTGTCTGTATGTTTCACAGGTCTAGCTGGGGGGGGGGGGGTTGATACTACGTGTTTCTTGTTTCTTGCTTGGGGCCCTCACCTCCATTGGCATAGCCTGTGAACATATGTCAGTTGTGTGTGCTGTTTCCTATCTTAGCTGTATATCTGTGTAGATCTACGCACACACACACACACACACACACACACACACACACACACACACACACACACACATATATATACATATATATATATATATATATATATAAATGTATATATACATATATATATATATATATATATATATATATATATATATATATATATACATATATATATATATATATATTTTATATATATATATATATATATATATATATACATATATATATATATATATATATATATATATATATATATGTATATATATATATATATATATATATATATATATATATATATATACATATACATATACATACATATATATACATATATAACTGTATATATATATATATATATATATATATATATATATATATATATATATATATATATATATATATATATATATATATATATATATATATATATATATATATATATATATATATATATTTTATATATATATATATATATATATATATATATATATATATATATATATATATATACGTAAATGTATATGTCTGCAACTATAAATATATATATATATATATATATATATATATATATATACATATTTTATATACATACATTTTATATATGTATATATATATATATATATATATATATTTTTTATATTGACGTCAAGGACCTGTTTTCTGTAATCCCACATGATACTGGTATTGTATACCTATGTCGATATACTGATTTGGGACATTATCGGATCCTTACTATTAGGAGTCTTATAGAACTAATTTTAGATACCAATATCATTGTTGTTGAAGAACAGCTATTTAAACAATGTAAAGGAGTAGCTATGGGGGCTACCTGCGCTCTTATTTTTGCTAATTCTGTTTTAGCATTTTGGGAAATGGAATATATTTTTACCAGTCCCTTTGTAAAGTTTTGGAAATACTATGGGCGTTATTTGAATGACATAGTCATATTATGGAATGATAGTGAAGACACACTTAATGAATTTCTTTCATTTATCAAGGAAAGTACAGATTTTTTAGATTTTTCATATAATATCTCTTATGATAGGATAGATTATTTAGACATCTCCGTCAGTAAAAGTAGACTGAGTAATTGCTTTCAGACTACTATCTTTAGGAAACCCACCTATTCTAACACACTTTTGCATTTCAGCAGTTTTCACCCTCTACATCAGAAGAAGTCATTAGTAAAAGGGCAGGGGGTGAGACTGGCAAGGATGGTGTCGGACAACCATGATTTCCTAGGTCAAATCCCCATCCTTAACGGGATGTTGGGAAGTAGGGGCTACCCACTAGACTTTGTGGACAATATACTACAGGAGGTTGTCATTAAGAGGGAAAATGGATTTTTCTTCCCGTTATTAGGAAAAGGTCTTGATGGTCCTCTTGAAGGGGAACATAGGATTGAGAGTAAAACGTTTAGTAGAGCTGCTATTTTTAAATATAACATGCAGTTTACGAGTATTAGTAACATAATCCAACACAACTGGAATTTATTTAACACTAGTAAAGAGTATTTGTACATAGTGGGAGTGGGTCCCAATATAGTTTATGAAAAGGACACCACTATTAAAAATATGTTAGAAAGATCTCAGGAGGTCTGTTCTGGGACTAGGGGCATGTATAAGTGTGGGTTTTGTTTACAATGCAAATATATAATAGAAGGAACTGAAATTCATATTCCAAATTATGGGAAATTCATACACAAAAAAAATATTCTTGTAGCAGTAAGGCGGTTGTATATATAGGGATGTGTACCCAGTGCCCCTGTTTCTACATTGGTAAGACGATCAACGCTCTCAGAAGTAGAATGTACCAGCATTTTTATGACATCAAAAAACAGGATTAATAAAATGTCTTGGCTGTTCACATTAAAAACAATGTAGGACACAGTTTCAGGTTTTAAGTCCTTGAACAAGTTACATTGTGGGATAGAGGTGGACCCTTAATGATTATTTGGAAACTAGGGATCTCAGGTGGCAGCTGAGAACTAATGCAACACAAAATCCAGGTTTAAGTACTAACATAGCCATTAGTTCTATTCTTAGATTAAAAACAGAAGGCTACCTTTAAAATACATTTTATAATGTAGTAACAATAATTTTTGTACTCTGTGTAACTACTTGATGTAATGTATGGCTAGATGTTTACAAGTTTCAGTACACCTAGTCATTTATTGTACTTATTTATGGGATTTCAACTGTTTTTTATTTATTTATTAATTGATTGTGATGTCACTAATTTGTTATGTGAACCGGGAGGGTGTTTATGGGTATAAAAAGGGTCAGTTCTGCTTTGTTGTTATTCTGATGAAGTTTTTATTAAAAAACGAAATTGCTAAATCTACTGGCAGTGTGGATCCTGGTCTTTTCTAATTTCTATCTCTTTAATCTTTCTGATATAAAAAATGCATTTGTGTGGTTTAGCACGCCAGGCAGCTGTGGTTAGCTAGAGTTAAACTATTCCCGGCTCCACAAAGTCTACTCTTCAACTTTTCCCTTGGAACTAGACAAACTTTCAACTCTAGCACTCAAACCGTTCATTTTACAGTCTAGCACTTGACTAAAACTCATAACAAGCACTAACTACCCCTAGCACTAGCCTCCCTTATACTGTCCAGAAGGACAAGGCTGTCTAATTGTCCCCACCAGTCATTCAGGAAAACAGATCACTCTACCTATTCAGGCATGTCCAAAGGGAAGTTTCTGATGTACTCTCCAGTCCAACTGGTGAATCTGGGCATTTTGAAGCAATGTTACAACTGCCTCATGTACACAGACAACCCTCTCCTCCTACCACCAAACACTAATATATGCGAGAGATGCAATTATACAGCCAGACTGGAGGCAAAGCTCTCTCAACCCAAGACTGGACCTGACAGTCAAGAGGAGAAGGGTAATACTTGCAATACACCACCAGTCTCACATAGACCTAATAAACCAACACAGGCCAAAAAACACACAGATATACACAAAAACGTACTCGGAGGCTCTAAATAAAAATCTGCAAAAGCAACAGAGATCTCCAAAGCAGACAGCCAAGCAAGCTCCACAGCCCATCACCAACCATGAAACACATATTTCACATAATCAGTGTGTCATGCAACCACAGCCCTTAAGGCAAAATAACATACCCAAAACACTAGTAATAGGTGACTCTATAGTCAGGCACACTGATGTCCCACTAACTAGGCTAGACAAGGAGAAGGTTACAGTTAGCTGCCTGCCGGGCACCAGGATCCGCCATATAACACAAGCACTCAGGTTACTCCAGAACAAATACAAATACAACTCTGTCATTGTACATGTTGGTGTTAATGACCTGAGACATGCCTTCCTGGACTACATGAAAAGAGACATGGAAGAGCTCTCTGATTATGTAGCCAGGCAGGTATGACCCTGACCCTAAGTAGCATCCTGCTCTCACCATGAGTGATGCCACAGTATAAAGAAAAAAATGATTAATTTCAACAATTGGCTAAGTTTCTTGTGTCATTCAAAGGGGATCCAATATCTGTCTGCCTGGGATGACATGCTCGACAAGCCACGTTGCTTCGCAAGAGATGGCTTGCACCTGTCACCCTTAGGCTTTTGAATATTGGCAAAGGCTCTTGCCTCCCCCATGGTGCCTTTTTAGACAAGACTCAAAAGACAAACCCACCTCCATAAATAGCACAAGAAACCAAAAACTGAGGGTAATGCTACTCAATGCCAAAAGTCTAAACCTCAAAATGCATGCACTCGAGGCACTCCTCAGTATGGAGAACATTGATATCTGTGAAGTAACAGAAACCTGGTTTAAGGCTCCAGAGAGCACCCCAGCACTACCAGGCTATAACTCATACCATACCTTTCAGCCACAGAACCTGGACTGAAACACAAAAGGTGGGGGTGTATCCATATTCATCAAGGATACTAACACCTCCAGGTTAGTGGTGCAGCACGATGCATCTGAGATCATCCAAGTGCAGCTAACAATGGTCAAAACTGCAATCCAAATTGTAGCCTGCTACAGATCACCCACCTTGACCTAGGACCCCCATTCCACATTTCTGGAGACACTGGGAAATATGAAGGTCCTACCAAATACCCTAATACTAGGTGATTTCAACTACCCAAACATTAACTGGGAGAACTACTCAAGTACTAACTCCCTTGCCCAATGCTTCCTATAATTTATAAACTCGAATGCTCTGGATCAACTGGTCAACATCCCCACCAGAGGGAACAACATACTGGACCTGGTCATCACAAACATGGGCGACTGGTGTTCCACACCTGATGTCAACCCCTTGCTGGTTAGATCAGACCATAGACTAATCAATCTGGATATCCACATTCCGCCCCCAACCCCAATCAAGGAAACCACTGTAAAAAACTATTCAAAAGCAAACTTAAAATTACTTAAGACTGAGGTGGAAAGGTTCACAGCCCCCACACCAACAGACAATGCTGCTAAGCTGCTGAAACCTATACAAAGGCACTCTATGACCATCTGCAGGAATGCATGGATTATGCTATCCCAAGTAAAACTAAGACTCACTCCTCTAAGAAAAGTAAACCAGTCTGATGAACCCCTGCCATAAACAGGCTCTACAATAGAAGGAGGAAACTAGTACAGATCAGAGCAAACCCCCTAGAAGGAAAGACATCCCTGTTCAGTATCAGCAAGAAACTATGATCCCTCATTAAATTATCCAAGGCTAACTTTGAAAGAAAAATTGCCAAGGGCACCAAAGATAACCACAAAGTGTTCTTTAGCTATGTCAAGAACCTAAGTGGAAACTCTCAGATCGGCTCTGAGTTGGTGCAGAATGGCAAAAAATACACTGAACCGACTGATATTGCCAACATTTTGGCAGACATGTTTGGTGCAAACTTCACACCCATCTCACCCCCTAAAGGGCCCATAACCATACAAGAAGAATGCAAGGCCTCAGCAATCACCGACACACAGGTTAAAACAGCCCTATCCAAAGCCAAGAACACAGCCTCAAAGGGACTGAACGCTGTCCCAGACTGTGCCCTACAAGAGCTCCAAAACAACTAACCCCCCACCTAAACACACTATTTAAACTCAGCCTCTCTACAGGCTACGTACCCACAGAGTGGCACACAGCAACAGCTATCCCACTCCACAAAGGTGGCACCACAATGGACCCCGGGAACTATCGCTCTATAAGCCTGACTAACCTGGTCTGCAAGGCTATGGAGCACATCATCATGGAACTCTTTAACAGAGACATTGGGGACCTCCAAACTTTGGACCCCACCCAGTTTGGCTTTGTTAAGGGCAGATCATGCCTCCTAAACCTGGTGGACTTCTTTGAGACAGTTACCAAGGCATTAGATGAGGGTAAGGAGGTCCACACAGCCTACCTAGACCTCGCAAAGGCATTCAACACCATTTCCCATTCTGGTATTATAGACAAGCTTACCAACCTGAACATTAACCCCTACATTACGAGATGGGTTGCAAATTGGCTCATGGACAGAACCCATACGGTGAGAGTTGCAGACTCTAGGTCTGACTCTAAACCGGTCACAAGTGGCGTCCCCCAGGGCTCAGTCCTAGGACCCCTACTGTTTGTTATATACTTCTCAGAGGTATAGGCAAGCACAGGAGGAGTTGGGCTGACCATGTTTGCAGATGACTGCAAACTAGGGGCCATAATTGATTCTCTGGCTGATACAGACACTCTCCAGAAGGGTCTTACTGAGATGGATACCTGGTGTCAAAATCATGGCCTCAAGCTGAATGCCAAAAAGTGCATAGTCATCACCTTTAGAAAAAACAAAGTACCTGTGAACTACCACATAGGTGGTAGTCCCCTAAATGCAGAAAAAGTAATAAGGGATCTGGGGACCCACGTAGATAGTAATCTCTCCTTTGATAATCATATTGCCAAGGTGGTTAGAAAATCCTTCTATGTGGCCCACCTAATCTCAAAAGGGTTCGCATCCAGATCAAAGGAGGTTATTGTGCCTCCCTACTCATCACTTATTAGATCCATTATAAAATACAATACTCCATTTGGGATGTACTTTACAAGACACCTGCAACAGCTGGAAAGACCACAGAAGTACCTCACCAAGAGGATTACTGGTCTCAAACAGATGACTTATGCAACCCGACTAAAGAAACTCCAGCTGTACTTGGTTGCATACCGCTTACTCAGAGGTGATCTCTGCCTGACATACAAGGCCATGTCCAGCCCAGAATTGATTGATATGCTCCACCTAAAGAAAACCCAATCCCTGAGAGCCACATGCTCTAGGGGATATAAACCTCACCACAGCGGTAAATAGGACATGCTGGAGGGATAGATTCCTGACCCAGAGACTCCCCATGCTTTGGAGCAAAATTCCAATATACATCAGGCAGAGCCCCTCACTAGCACTCTTCAAGAGAGACATTGACGGATGGATGGGAAACAGAAAATTTACCCCGGGGATCACTGCAGTGGCTCTGCGGGACAGAAGCACAGGGAACTAATGGTTCTGCTGGTCAGAGTCACAGGGAGCTAATCTAAGGGGGGTGGCAAAAGCCAACACACTTGGGCAGATAGCCTAGTACTTACCTATGAACCTATATATACATTTCCTATGCTGGGCACTGCTTACACCCACGCAAGTGCACTCACACTTGCTTAATGGTACTTATATATGTTTACTGCTGCTTATTTGTGCTTACACCAGCTTACTAGTACCTTATTCATTATGGCAGTACCACTTTGTTTGAATGAATTTGGTTAAACATCTAATGCAATATTCAAGTTCACACTTACATGTTATGTCGGTTTTACAGCAAAACAACATTCATTCCACATGGAAAATGATATGTGCTATAGTTGGACTCGAACTGTGAATGCCTGTTAGTTAGGCAGATGCTCTACCCACTACACTATAGATGTTTACATTGATTCCACATGTTTTTCTCTGTTTGAATGATTTTGATGTGTAAGCTTTGCTCAGCGGAGAGCAGCGATGTACAAACACGCTGCACTTTGCTTACACTTAAGATATTGCAGCAATACAAATGTAAAATAGGGACACAGGGAATCTAATTGTGAAAGTTCTAGGGACTGGGCTCAATATTCCACTATGTGCTTGTGTGTTTACTACTTAGTTTTTATTTCACTCTTCGTGGACGCTCTTGTATGTTTAGCATACATTTCAGTAATTGTGGACACTGAATTACTAGCTTACTATTAGAGGCGGCCTCTAATAGTAAGCATACTAGGTTGTACAGCTGTTGGGGCATGTTTACACCTCCGTAGAGCATTTGTACTTGCTCCCTGCACTGGCACACATTCCCTGTGCACGTCGAGGGTGCGGCAGCACGCCCTCATACATATTCATATGGTGCTGCTGTGCCTTCTGTATTGAGGACGCTCGGACAATGCTAAAACCATCCTTGTGCCTAGCTTCATGAATCCCAGGGCGAGTCTTAAAGTCAAACAAAGTTGTGTTACAATATTCAGCAACCAAAACTAAAACCAAGACAATTGGTTTGCTTGGAGAAAACAAATAAGGGCCCAAGACTGAGTTGAAAAATTATCCAAACAGTTTATTCGATAGCAAAGACACAGAATCACTTTCACAATATTCAGCACACAAAGTATGGCCAGAGAGTTCAAAGCTGCTAAGGTGTCAATATAAAAGTAAAAAGTTAAACAGAATTCTGAGTATTGCAGCATTTAAAAAGCAAATTATTCTAACATTTGAGTTATTCAGCATACGAAAAGTTACAAATGAAAAAAAAAATTCTCATTGTGAAAGCAGAGTGAGTGTATACAGCAATAGTCACAAAAAAAAATCACAGAGCCATACCGAATACTGAAAAATTCAAAACCAAACAGGAGTAAAAGTAATAAATCCACAAAGATCACTACCAAACTGAGAGAAGCTATGAAATATGTTTATTACACACAAAAATATTAGCACTTTCATTTTAAAATTAAACCTTTGTATGATATCCAAATGAAAAAAGATACCAATGCCCTTTTGAAACATGTTCAGGAACACTCTGGTCAAAAATTTAAATCATAGAATCATTGGATCATAGAAGGTTACTAGGCTAATGGTGTCAGGGCCCTTACAAGCCTAGACAAGTAGTATTTTAGAAAAGGTAACACTGAATATAAGAGTTGGTCCTTGGTCCCTCTTTTTAGAAAAAAAGAGTTGTATTGCCAGCCCTGTTTTAATTCAGGGAGTATGCCCAGTTTAAATGAACAAACATCCATTATGTGTTTACTTAAATTAAAAGCACTAACTAGATACATTTTTCTTGTGTTTTTTAATAAAAATAGTTTTATATTTTGATAGTGTAAACAGTTTTAATGAAATGTGGCATCTCTTTTTAAATCGGTCTTATTGTAAGGGGGGTTGGTTTATCATGTGACTTTTTTATTGTTGTTTTTGATGGAGCACAGTTTAGCTGATGAAGTTTTAATTTTAAAATGAAAGCACTGATATCTTGTGTGTAATAAACTTACTTCATGTCTTCCCTTGGTTCTGTATCATTCTTTGTGGATTTATTAGTTTTACATAATATTGTTTAGAACCACATAAAAGTTATCTTGTGTAACTATGGTGATATATTTATAAACATAGGTAGTTTATTAGAAGGCTATCACTTTCAATTAATTGTAATTAAATGCTAGTGATGCAAGAAAAATGCCAATAGCCTTCAGGATTAGAGCAGAGATGGAAGTGAATGTAAGGTCGAAGTATCATTTGAATGGGTCAAATGGTGGTGATATTACTGCAAATAACGAAAATAAGCATCTCTGTATTGAGCCACCATTTTCCAAAGAAACATTTCCCATTGGATGCAGATGAGGAGGTGATCATACTAATGGCAGATGCCAATTTCTTTTCAGTGCTAGATGCAAAGCAGGGTTTTTTGGTAAATAACACTAAACAAAGAAAGCTTGGCATTGTGTTGCTCTATTCAGTGTCCATTTAGTGCTGCTTTAAGAAACTCCTGATCCCTTAGACATTTGTTCTCTTTCATAGGAGTCAATGAAGACCTTTAAGGTGTTACAAACATAAGATCATAGGATCACTGGAAGTTACTAAGCTATTGGCCCTGAAGCCCTTACAAGCCTAGTTAAGAATTTAGCCCATGTTCTGACAAGTCAGCACCCGATGCCCCTGTCCAGCAGGCACACAGGTGGAATCCCAGGGATATATTTTCTGTTCCCCATCCAATTATCCAGGTTATGCTTAAAAACAGCTAATGAGGTACTCCGCTTGAGATGGAGAGGGAGCCTACTCCACAGAAGGGGGAGTCTCTGGGACACAAATCTGTCCCACCAAGTTCTATTGATGTGACAGACCAGGTTGAGGTCACACATGTGGATTACTTGAGTGGAGCTTGACTTGTGGATATGCAACAGTCCCATCAAGGTGGGGTCTGAGATTGCTTTGTGTGCCAGACAGAGGTCACCTCTGAGGAGTCTATATGAGACTGAGTAGAGGGACAGAGCCAGCCTTTAACCTATCTGTGTAGGATAGATATTTGAGGCCCTGGATTTTCCTGGTGAGGAACCTCTGTGGTGTTGCCAGCTGCTGCATGTGCTTTGTAAGGTACATGCTGAAAGGGGCATTGTACTCAATAACTGGCCTTATAAGGGAAGAATACAGGGATGTTAAGATCTCCTTGTCTCTGGCTGGATGATATTCCCTTACTATTGAGGTGGGCCACGTAGAAAGTTTTGTGTACAACGGAGGCAATATGGTGGTCAAAAGAAAGTTTGCTATCAGCCTGGGTGCCCAAGTCACTCATGACTGATTGCATGCTTAGGACCTTGTCATTAGTATGATAATTTGTGGGGACATCACTCTCCTCAAAGGGGATGATGATAATGATGCATTTTTTGGTATTTAGTTTGAGGCCATGTTTCAGACATCTGTCATTTGTTTAGGTGAGACCCTCCTGGAGGATGTCCACATCATTAGGGGAATTGATGACAGCGCCCAGTTTGCAGTCATCTTCAAACTTGGTCAGCCATAGCAGACTGGTTGTGGCCTTCATCTCAGAAAAGAATATCCCAAACAACAGAGACCAGAAGACCAATTCTTGTGCTACACCACTCATTATGTGTCTACTGCTTCAGGTGGGTTCCCCTGTTTTGACTAGGTGGTTTCTATCAGTGAGCCAGTTTGCTACTCATCTGTTGACATATGGATTGATGCCTAGTTGAGAGAGTTTATCTATTATGCCTGAGTGGGGAATAGTATTGAAGGCTTTGGCCAGGTCAAGGTAGGCAGTGTGCACCATCTTCCCCTCATCTATGGCTTTGGTGACTGTCTCATAGAAGTCGACCAAATTTAACAGGCATGACCTACCCTTGATGAAACCAAACTGTGTGGGATCGAGTGTTTGGAGTTTGTCAATGTCTTTGTTAATGAGTTGCATGATAATCCATCTATGGCCTTGCAGATCAGGCTAGTTAGGCTAAAGGGTCTATAATTTCCTGGAACAGTGGCTGCTCCACCTTTTTGTAAAGGGATGACAGTGGCTATCCTCCACTCAGCTGAGATGAAGCCACTACTCAGGCTTTGGTTGAATAGGGTGCCTAATGGTGCTGCAGTTTCCTGTCTGAGCTCATGTAAGATGCGGCCTGGGATGTTATTGGGTCCAAAATAGAAATCCAAAATAGAATTGCATCAGTTATACTTGGGTAGTGGATTTCTGCATGTTATTGGGTCCCATGGAGGCTGTATTTTTTGCCTTTGAGAGGGCAGTTATGACTTGCTCCCTAGAGATAAGGGGAGGGGGCAGGTGCTGGGGATGTCTTGATTTACTAATGGGGGGACAGAGAGGTGAAGTTTTCACTGAACCTGTCTGCCAGCAGGTTGGCTCTATCTATGGCATTTGTGTATGTGGTGTCCTTGACCACCAGTTCTGAGCAGATCTGAATGCTTCTTTTGAAACTGCGGACATATGTGAAGAACACCTTATGATTTCTTTAATAGTTGTGGCCAGTTTGGACTCGAAGTGTGCTATAATTGCTTGCTCAAGCTAAGGAGAGATTGCTTCCAATTAGGCATCTGCTCCTTTTTGGTCCTGGACAGCAATTTTTTCCTTTTTATTATAGAGTTTATTGATTGCAGATGTCCACCAGACAGGTTTACTCTTCCTTGAGGAGGATGATTCTGTCCTGTCAAGTATTCCTGATTCCATGCAGATATATACATGCTTGTATACTACTTTTGTGTAGGTTTGGACATATTTGCCAGTTTCTGTGGAGGTGGAGGGGGCTCTGAATCTTGTACCTTCCCTCAGGAGGTAGTAATCAGCTTTGGAGAAGTTATTTTGTTTGACCCTAGCTGCGGGGGGGGGGGGGGGGTGACTTTGAAAGAGAAGACTTTGTAGCCGGATCTTACCAGGGAGGATGACACCATAGGGATGCTGCAGTGGTTACTCATGTTGGTAATACCAAGTTTGAGATATTTTCACCACTTGTGGGGGTGTCGAGCAGCTGGTCCAAGGCATGTGCATTGGCAGAATCAAGGACTCTCTGGGCATTTGTGTTTTGGCAAGAGTAGTTCTTCCAAACTATGGTTGGGTAGTTAAAGTTACCCAGGATCAGGGTAAAAGGCTGAATCTTGATAGATTCAAACAGGTCCAGATAGGTGGAGTGGACATCTTCAGTCAAAGTTAGGGGCCTGTAACTAGCTATGATTTGAATAGGGGTCTTGTCAATGGTTAACTGCACCTGGAGAGTCTCCTGTGGATCATACTGTTTGACTAGCCTGGAGGTGTGTGTGTCTTTTATATATATTGCAGCTCCACCTCCTTTTGCTTTGATGCCCATGGTCTGGGGGTTGAAAGTATGATAAGATGAGTAACCTTGTATGGCTGGGGTGCTCTCAGCAATTTAGAACCAGGTTTCTGCTACTGCAACATAAATTATGACATACTGGTTTCTGGTCCTACACAAACAGCTTGACAAAAACATAAAATAAAAAAAGAAAGCTGCTAAACACAGTTTCAAGTAATGCAAGACTGAATGTAAAATAAGAATTAGAAGTATAAAATACATGGATCATTTTCTAATGTTACAGGGACCAAAGTGTCATACAGGCAATCTCAGAGCAAATGTGCACTGCCAAGCTTAGCAACTTGGGAGAGATTTCTAGGAACAACACAGTGTTTTGTAAAGTTTCTACCTAATATATCTGAGATATGTCTCAGATTACTATGTAAATGGCAAAGCTGTTGGATCAAGATGTAGACTGATCATGGTGATAAGAACAAAAGAAATGTTTTGAAATACTTAAGAAGCCAGACACCAATTTGACAGCTTTAAAATATTATTTTCTGAAAAGGTGAGGTGTGTTCCATGCAAGTGCCAGTCAGAAGGATATAGGAGTTATAATCTTACAAGAGATCAGGCCAGGTACATATCGGACAAAAAATTTGCAGGTACAGAAAACTAATCAATCAAATAGAAAATAAGCTATTGAGTAGTATATGATGTCAACATGGAAAGAGGAAAAAAAAAACTTACTAAGCACATTTAGAAATAACTATGCAACGCACATTCATGAATGTCAAGCGTTTTAGTTAAACTTGAGAAGCAGAAGATGTCTGAATTACAGGCCAGGCAAAATACTACACATAGCTGATATGTTCAGTTAACTGCATACTTGCCAGAGGACATAACATTGATAGAATAAAAATCAATCACTACCTGATTATTTATTTATTTTACATTTGTTAACTGGGGTGGTCCGACTGAGTGCATGTTCATTTTCAGCGAAGGCCCGGGGAGAAAAGCTCCAAGGTACATGTACACATTACAATTATTAGAACTATTAGTGAATGGCAATTGCACACAGGTTACAGACAGGGCAATACAAACAATCACATGACACGTGACTTACAAAGCATTGTGAGTATGTATATACAGGTAGTAACAACATATTACCTTCAGGAATAAAATATATTGAGTAGCATTAGACACAGTTTTCCCTTCGTGATATGGAGAGGAGTGGCCAAAGAAAGGACATTTGTAGAGGAATGCGAGATGGACTGGGCACTAGTCAGTGTTGGTACAGAGACATATCCAGTGCAATTTGAGGTAATTCTGAAGCTTGTTTTTGAATAAGGTTGATGAAGGCTCTTGAGTCAGTTCGGCTGGTAGTGAGTTCCAAATCTTTCCGACCGAGTTGGCAAAGAGTGAGTCACCAGCAGAATGATTGGATTTGACTGTCAGAACTAGGAGTTTGGTAGAGGAGCAGAGTGGTCGATTGTTAATGTAGGGGCAGATCATGTTTTTATAGCAGGGGTATTTTCTGGCCGATAGAGGATTTTGTGGGTAACTATGAGCTAGTTGAGCTATAGAAGGTGAGGTAGTTCCAGCCAGCCTAGGAGATTTAGGTTGTGGCAGTGGTGGGTTTGGTTGTGTGAGCCAGTAGTAAATCTGGCAATATGGTTGTAACATGATGATAATTTATTAAGATTAGTTTTGCTCAGGCTAAAGAAAAGAGGAGAGGTATAAAGAAGGGTAGATAGTAGATGGGAGCTGGCAATTGCAATTCAAGCAGGTGGGGTGAGGAATGATTTGATCCTATAGAGAGAGCTGAGTTTTTTATTGATAGTTTTTATAGTTTGATTGATGTGCACATCAAACTTGAGGTTGTTATCAGTTGTGACACCCAAAAGTTTAGTTTGGGTTTCTGGGGAGATGATGGTCCCATTATTAGCTGTTATGTTGAGTGGTGGGGTGGTCCTCCGTGTAGGTGAGAAGAGGAGTAGCTTAGTTTTGTTGGGGTTTAGGATTACATGTTAATTTAATAGCCATTTTTCCTCCAACTTAAAGGTGTTTTGGGTTAATGTAGAAATATTTGCTGTGGAGGTGGTAGAACAAATCAAGGTGGAGTCTTCTGCATATTGAATGCAGGTAGCCTCCAGTATGACTGTGCTAAGATTATTTATAAAGATGAAGAAGAGAAGGGGTCCTAGTATTGAGCCCTGGGGAACTCCTAGGCTTTTGGGGAAGCATGAGAATAATTTACCCTGCCACAGGGCCACCTGTTGCCTGCCTTATAGGTAGGAATCAAACCATTGGAGTGCCTGATTGTTTAAGGTGAAGGCCTTCAAGGTGTTCCTTAGCATTTTGTGATTGACCATGTCCAAGGCCTTGGAAAGGTCTAGAAAGAGTGCGGAGGTTAGATTGTTATTGTTATGGTTTTTTTTTTATAACATTAGTAAAAGAAAGGAGGGCTGACGTAGTGCTTTGATTTTGCCTAAAGCAATGTTGAGAGTTAGACAGTAGTTTGTTCTGTGTAAGATATTTCATGAGCTGAATATGTACACACATCTCCATCATTTTAGCTAGTGGTGACAAAATAGCTATGGTCCTGAAGTTAGACAGTTCGGTGGAACTGCCCCCCTTTTGAAGGGGTATGACATGTGAGATTTTCCATATGGCAGGGATGGAAGCTTCTGATATGGTACGGTTGATGAGGACTGAGATGGGGTATGCAACTGCATCTGCAGCCTTTTGTAAGTAGTCTGCAGGGAGGTGGTCAGCAGCCATTGTGGTAGGTTTTACTTTCCTAAGTAGGATCTTAATGAGCTGAGTGGACACTGGTTGGAAAGTGAAAGATGTATTGGTACTGGCAACATTTGGATTAGAACCGGTGGGAGTAAGTTGGGTGGCCAAAGACTGGATAGTTTCAGTGAAGAAGGTGTTAAAGATGTTAGCAATATCTTCTGGGGATTTTTGTTTGGAGGAGGGGGGTGGGTGGTTTGGCATGGGTGGAGGAGTGTATTTATTCCTGCCAATAATTTCTGTGGTTTATTGTGGTGTACTTGCTGCAGGTGGTAATAGTAATTCGTTTTGTCTAAAGTTATGGATTTTTTGGCATAATTTCTTAGCTGCCTAAATTTAAGTTGGTCAGGTAGGGTTTTTTGTTGTGTGGTAGGTGGCCCACGCTTTATTCCTGAGTGTGATTTTGGATTTTTAGTAAGCCATGGTGCAACATTGACCTTGGTTCTAATAGTACGACTCGGGGCATGATAGTCGAGAACAGCGAGGAATTTGGCATTAAATTATGTGACCGCTTCATCTAGGGGTAGGTTTTTTTAGGGCTGACCAGTTACGTGCCTTTAGTTCATTGTTAAACTTATTGAGATCAAATTTTTTGTTGCTTCTTATAGTTCTATAGGTGGGTTGGTAGCAGAGGTTTACCTTAAGCTTGAATATATAGGTGAAGCAGTGATCACTTAGATCATCAGGTATGGTGCCTGATGTATAGAGTTGTGGGGAGTATTTGACAAGTACCCAGTCCAGGGTACTGTCTTTATTTTGTGATTTACCTGACCTAGTGGGTGAGGATATGGTTTGGGTAAACCCATGGAGGTTTACATGAGTTGTGGGGGATTTAGCAGGGGTGGCCCATGCTACTGGACTGCCGGACTGCAGCCCCCTCAACTTTAAAATAAAAAATAAAAAAGAAGTAAATAGAAAAAAAAAATTTGCAGACTTCGCACTAGTCCGGACTGCTGCTGAGACAGTCTAGGGCATGCGCAGATGTCTCAGCAGCAGTCCTGACTGGGAAACGTGGACAACAGAGCTCCCAGAAGTCTATGCAGTTTTAAACTGCATAGACTGTCCTGGGGAAACACGTCAGGGTCAGACTGCAACGTCGGCAGTCAGGAATTTAGGATCTCATGACAGGCAGGGTCTGGATTCAAGTTTGCTGCAGTCTTGTCGGGGGAAGATCTCGCGACAGGCAGGGTTGGATTTGCACAGGTTTTGGACAGGGATCGGATGTGTGGTGGATTTTACTGTGGGTCTATGGACAGGATTTGACAGGTAAGGTGTGTGTGTGTGTGTGTGTGTGTGTGTGTGTGTGTGTGTGTGTGTGTGTGTGTGTGTGTGTGTGTGTGTGTGTGTGTGTGTGTGTGTGTGTAAATGCCCCAGGTGCAATATACTGGTGGTTAGACTCATGGTGGTGTGGTAGGGAATACCTCAGGCTTGAACCCTGTACCTTGTATGCAGGTGTTAAAGACCTGAATTCCCTACCCACCACCATTTGTAAAAAAATTGCAGATTTTTGCCTCATATTTTATTTATTTTTTTATTTTACATTTGTTGATCGGGCTAGTCTGGCTGGATACATGTCCATTTTCAGCAGAGGCCTGAGGAGAAAAGCTCCACTAAATACTAAGTACATTACATAAACAAATCATCACTTTAAAAAATAGCAAAAATTGGAGTTAAATCAACCGAAGGACTGAAAGATCATTTCAAAAGAGAAACAAGTTTACAATATGCAGTTTGTTGGAAGATAACAAATTGTACATAAAATGTATATACTTAAATCTATACAGTGAAAGGAAGAGAAATGAGAAAGGCAGAGATGAAAAGAGTGAAGAAGAAATAGCGTATGAGGAAAAGGTTAGTCAGGTGTACTGCAGGAACAAAGCCAATGATTTTGGTAGTACAGTTTAATTTTCTGTTTGAATTGTGGCAGGGATGTGGTCAGAGTTATGTCACTAGGTAAAAGATTCCAACTTCTACCTATTGTGTTAGTGAAAAGAGAACCACCTGCTGTGTTGTTTACCTTTATTGATTTTGTCATGAGTTTATTAGAGGAGCGAAGTGAGTTAAGGTTGTTGTAAGGGATTAGAAGTTGAGAGAGTATTGGGGTGTTGTCAGGAAGGTGTAATATGTTGTGAGCTATAGTGAGTTGAGGAATTAAAAGGTAGTTTTGAAATTGAGCCAACCAAGTTGTTTTAGGTTTATACAATGGTGGGTTCTGAAGGGGTTGCTGGTGGCGAAACGAGCTATGTTGTGATAGCAAGTTATAAGTTTGTTAAGATTGATTTTCTTAAGGTTTGTATAAATGGGGGAAGCATATAGGAGAGTCGATAAGAGGTGAGATTGAGCAATTTTTGTTCTAGTTGCTGGGGTTAGAAAAGGTTTGATACGATATAGGGATCCAAGTTTTCTGTTAACAATCTTGATGGTGTTGTTAATGTGCTGTTCGAAGGAGAGATTATAGTCAATGGTTATTCCTAAAAGTTTTGTAGTTGGGTCAGGTGAGATGATAGTGCCGTTATTTGAGGAGATGGTAAAGTTTAAAGGGGCGGACCTAGTGGTGGGGGAGAAGAGGAGGAGTTTAGTTTTTTTGGCATTTAGTAGGAGAAACCATCTAGAAAACCAGGTTTCTACTGTGTTAAAGGTATTTTGGGTCAGTGAGCTCAGTTCAGTAGAGGAAGGTGCTGAGCAGATAAGGGTAGAATCATCTGCATATTGTATGCAGGTTGCTTGTGGGATTGCTGTCTGAAGATCGTTAATAAAGAGGGAGAACAGAAGTGGACCAAGAATGAAGCCCTGGGGAACTCCGATGGAAATGGGCAAGAGAGATGAGATATGGTTTTCCCATATTACTGCTTGTTGTCTGTTGTTGAGATAAGATCTAAACCAATTAATGGCTAGCTTATCACAGGAGAGAGATTCAAGAATGTTAATTAAGAGAGAGTGGTTGACCATGTTGAATGCTTTAGAGAGATCAATGAAAAGAGTGGAAGAGAGAGTATTGTTGTTTCAATTTTTGTTGATAGTATCTACAAAGGATAGAAGGGCGGTGGTGGTACTGTGGTGGGGTCTGAAACCATGTTGGCAGTTTGCTATTATGCTGTGAAGAGAGAGATAGTGTACTAGTTGCTGATGAATACATTTTTCCATGATTTTTGCTAGGGGTGAGAGAAGGGCAATTGGTCTAAAGTTGGAGAGGTCAAGGGAGTTACCACCTTTATGTAGTGGGATAATATAGGAGACTTTCCAGATATCAGGGATGGTTCCTTCTAGGATAGTTCTGTTGATAAGTAAGGATATAGGATATGCAATTTCTTTGGCAGCTTTCTGAAGGAAAAGAGAAGGGAGCTTGTCAGCGGAAGGGGTACAGGGTTTCAGTTTATGAATGAGTTTGTAGATGAAAGAAGTAGATACAGGTTTTAGAGAGAAGTTGTAGGAGGAGGTAGTTATGTTAGATGGAATATTAGAGTTGTTAGAGTTCATTTGTTTGGCTAGGGATTGAATAGTTTCAGAGAAAAAAAGAGTTGAAAGCATTAGCAGTTTGGAGAGGGGTTTCTGGGTCAGCATTTAGAGAGGAAGGAGTTTTAGCAACTCCTGGGGAGAGAAGTCTATTTACTGATGAACAGAAGTGTTTACAGTTGTTAATATGAGTTTCCTGAAGTTTACAGGAGTAGTTTTTCTTGTCAGAGATTATTGATTTTTTAGCTAGATTTCTAAGCTGGCGGAAATTAACTAAAACAGGGTCATGTCTATTGCATCTCCATTTTGTCCATACTTTGTTTCTTGCATGAATGAGTTTTTTAGTATTATTGGTCAGCCAAGGGGCAGATTTGGTCTTTACTCTAATGGAACGTTCTGGAGCATGTATATCAAGTATGGAGAGGAATGTAGTATTAAAGAATAATACTGCCTCCTCCAGGAGAAGTGTTTTTAAGCAGTTCCATTTGCATGCTCTCAGTTCAGCTTTAAAAAGGTCTATGTTAAAATGCTTGGTAGATCGAATGAGCCTAGTATTTGGGAGGTTAATATATTGAGATTTTTGTCTGGTAATGTAGGTTAGGCAGTGGTCGCTGATGTCGTCTGGCATAGTACCTACTATATACTGTTTGTTAACTGTATTTGTGAGTATCCAGTCTAATATACTCTCTTTCTTACTTGGTTTGTTGACTCTAGTAGTTGAGGTGATGGTTTGGGAGAAACCATGTAGGTTAATATGAGAGGAGGGATTGTTAGCATTAATAGTATTCCAGTCTATGTTAACGTCGCCTAGAATTATGGTTTCTTGGGGGTAGTTGGTAGATACCCAGTTTAGAAAGTCTTCTAATATTGGAATGTTATTACCTGGGGGAATATATAAACAAATGATGTAAATGGATTTTTTGGCATTTAGTTGGAGTTTAATGATGATGGCTTCAGTTTTGCTATTTTGGTTTGGGCATAGTGGTTGAGTAGAGATGTTAAGTTGATTTTTGAAAAGTATTGCTACTCCACCACCCTTACGTTTTAAGCGGTCATGTCTTACTATGTTATAACCTTGAGGTATAATCTCAGCATTTTTTGTGCCTGGGTTAAGCCAGGTTTCAGAGAGGCAAAGAATGTCAAAAGAGTGGATATCTAAGAGGGCATGGACGAAGGGTATTTTGTTATTTATGCTTTGGATGTTAAGGTGTCCTATGAGGAAGTTATTGTTGTGGTTAGGTGAGCAGTATTGGGGAGGTGGTGAGATAGGGCCAGGGTTGGGGTGGATGTCACCATCTTTTAGGGTAGGATTAACTAGCTTAGTTAAGTAGTTGCTCTTTTGAATTGTTAGGGTTTTTGTTTTTTTGTTAGATTGTGTGGGGTAGGTGAGGTGATGTTGCCTGTGGAATTTAGAAAGATGATAGTTAGGGGTGTAATTAACATTAGAGTAAGGTGTAAAACTGAGTTGTGTAGAAGTGTGTTTTTGTGAGGAGATGAGATAGTTGCTAAGTGAGATTTCAAAGAAGGTGAGATGGTATGTAGAGAGAAGGGTTGTCGAGATTAAGACTAAGAGTAAAGGTATAGTTAAGTAGGGAGACATATTTTAGTAATCTGAGAAGTGAGGAGTAAGGAGGTAGCTGCTGTAGAGAGAGAATGAGTATGGTAAGCAAGAGAGGGGGTAATAAATTTATTTAATATAGTTGGTAGTTGAGAATGGATTCTAAAGGGAATGGAGAAAGGAGGCTGGAGAGGAAAGAGGAAGTGAACAGAGAAAAGTATAAGCAATGAAGAAAGGTAATTGAAGAATTATGGTAATAGGGCATAGAGAGAGAAGGGGGGAGTGGAAGGGGTGTGTTATGGCAAGGCAACAATTTGGAGGGAAGGAGAGTAATTGGATAGGAGGGTTAGGGGTGTGGTTATAGAGCTATAAGGGTAGGACCCCTGGGGGTGGGTGGGAATTGGGGGTAGGGAGGGGAGCGGAGTGAGCCCGCAGGGCGAACGGAGCGGGGATAGACCAAGAAGTAAAGAAAAAGTATCAGTGAAATCTAGGTAGGTCAGGGTAGGAGAAAGGTAGTCTAAGGAGGAGAGGATAGGGAGGAAAAGTCAAAAGAAAGAAGGGTGAGATATGAAAAGGTAGGCAGAGATAAATACTACTACGGAGAGTATAAGTGGAGATGTGGTGATATTTAGTGGGCAAAAAAGCAGCAGTGCAGCAAACATGCACTAGGGCCCTGCTTTGGAAGTCGAGCTAGAGTAAAGGGAGAGGGAGCACAGGCTGAAAAGCAATCCAGAGAGAGTGGGAGGAGGGAAGTAAAGGAGTAAGGGGGGGTTGCTGCTGTTGGCTAGCTTAGCTGGGGCAGAACTAAACAGTTTAGCAGGGTTTATCTAGTTATAAGTTTGACGTCTTGATATAGGTAGACATACTTTCTTGCAGTTCAGAGGTAGTAGGTTGCAGCAGATGGCAAAGTCCAGAGCCTTTCACGGGCAGTAGGCTGAGAGCACCCTAGTAGAATATATATAGTGATTTAACCCAGGTACAAACATACAAGGTAAAATCAGAGGAATAGCTAGTATAAGAAGAAAAGTAGGGAGAAAAAAGATAATGTTAGAGAGAAACCTAATAAAAATACAATGTTCCTAATACAGTGCAGTTAAGACAGTTTAAATAAACATAAAACTTTACTTAACGTATTAGATTTACTTTCAGGCAAGGCTAAGCAATTGCATTAAGGAGAATTGAGCGGTTAAACATTGGATTTACTTTAAATATAGTAGCCTTAAGGGCAACTACAAGCTATGTAGTAAACACTGATACAGTAATTATTACAGAAATGAGTGCAAGCATATCAGCAACATAAGCAAGGTTGAGTGAAGGAGACTCCACATGGGTCCAAACAAAGTAAAAACAGGCTATGGAGAATGCCCTTTGCAAGATTACAGCCAAAGGACTAATAGTAATCAAACAAATTCGTAACAGATGCAAGTGAGGGAACCAGGCTAGATTAAGGAGTCACAGTCACTACACAGTACTAAACAGCGCTAATCCAGCAAATACTAAAGACCAGACAACAGTCTAGAGGGTAACTGAAATAAAGTGATATATTCACCTTAAATCATAGTAGACGCGCAGTCGCTAAACTGCACTACTATGGTAAAACACTATGGAGTCATGTATCAGTCGCTACACAATAAAAAACAGCACTATCAACCAAATACTCAAAACCAGACAAAAGTTATGAGGGAAACTGTATAAAAGTGATATATTCATAGAAATCTTAGCAGACGCACAGTCGCTGAACTGCACTGCTATGGTTAAAATACAGCAAACTAGGATAATAAAACAACGCTAGTATTAAGAAGACTAGCCCTACACAATAACATGAGTAAGCTTTATTTAAAGAAAAAGCACTCACACTAGCAGCAAACCACGCTGTCGCTATGGTAAAACACTATGGAGTCATGTATCAGACGCTACACAAATAAAAACAGCACTATCAACCAAATACTCAAAACCAGACAAAAGTTATGAGGGAAGCTGTTTGAAAGTGATATATTCACAGAAATCTTAGCAGACGCACAGTCACTGAACTGCACTTCTATGGTTAAAATACAGCAAACTAGGATAATAAAACAACGCTAGTATTAAGAAGACTAGCCCTACAAAATAACATGAGTAAGCTTTATTTAAAGAAAAAAGCACTCACACTTGCAGCGAAAACACGCTGTCGCTAAGAAAGGTGCACAGTGCTGAGACTAGGAACGCATCACGCAGCCTTGTCGTCTCCGACACAGTGCAAACCGTCAAAATAAACAAAACAAAACAGAGAATAGTACAAAACACGTATAGTTGCACCACTAAGAAAGGCAAATCTACAAGGCAGTCGCTACAAGCAGGATACAAGGCAAATGCAAGCCTTTGTACATAGAGAGCATTGGGAAAATACCACAGTTCAAAACGAGCAGATATGTACGCATCTACAGGGATATCGACAATGCACAGTTTAAAACATGAAGGCCATACAGTACATACACAATATCTTAGCGAACAGATACAAACTTACTGCAGAGAAGGAGCACACAGCCAAGCACGCTCAGCAGCAGCGAGGAGAGCTGAAGTCAAGATGGCGTCCCAGGGAAAGTGGAGGGAATATAATAACTTCCAGGGGAAGTACCTAGGGAGGGGGAGGAGTAGGGATAGCAAGGAAGTAGGTACGACTGGAAAGGATGTAAACAGGTTAGATAGGGAAGGGGAACACTGAAACGTAAGTGTGAATGGATGGGAGGTATCCAGTATAGTAGTGTAGTCTGTATGGATCAAGAGGGGAAGAAAGGTTGGTTATAATAGGTAGATAGACCAAGAAGGAAAGAAAAAGTATCAGTGAAATCTAGGTAGGTCAGGGTAGGAGAAAGGTAGTCTAAGGAGGAGAGGATAGGGAGGAAAAGTCAAAAGAAAGAAGGGTGAGATATGAAAAGGTAGGCAGAGATAAATACTACTACGGAGAGTATAAGTGGAGATGTGGTGATATTTAGTGGGCAAAAAAGCAGCAGTGCAGCAAACATGCACTAGGGCCCTGCTTTGGAAGTCGAGCTAGAGTAAAGGGAGAGGGAGCACAGGCTGAAAAGCACTCCAGAGAGAGTGGGAGGAGGGAAGTAAAGGAGTAAGGGGGGGGTTGCTGCTGTTGGCTAGCTTAGCTGGGGCAGAACTAAACAGTTTAGCAGGGTTTATCTAGTTATAAGTTTGACGTCTTGATATAGGTAGACATACTTTCTTGCAGTTCAGAGGTAGTAGGTTGCAGCAGATGGCAAAGTCCAGAGCCTTTCACAGGCAGTAGGCTGAGAGCACCCTAGTAGAATATATATAGTGATTTAACCCAGGTACAAACATACAAGGTAAAATCAGAGGAATAGCTAGTATAAGAAGAAAAGTAGGGAGAAAAAAAGATAATGTTAGAGAGAAACCTAATAAAAATACAATGTTCCTAATACAGTGCAGTTAAGACAGTTTAAATAAACATAAAACTTTACTTAACGTATTAGATTTACTTTCAGGCAAGGCTAAGCAATTGCATTAAGGAGAATTGAGCGGTTAAACATTGGATTTACTTTAAATATAGTAGCCTTAAGGGCAACTACAAGCTATGTAGTAAACACTGATACAGTAATTATTACAGAAATGAGTGCAAGCATATCAGCAACATAAGCAAGGTTGAGTGAAGGAGACTCCACATGGGTCCAAACAAAGTAAAAACAGGCTATGGAGAATGTCCTTTGCAAGATTACAGCCAAAGGACTAATAGCAATCCAACAAATTCGTAACAGATGCAAGTGAGGGAACCAGGCTAGATTAAGGAGTCACAGTCGCTACACAGTACTAAACAGCGCTAATCCAGCAAATACTAAAGACCAGACAACAGTCTAGAGGGTAACTGAAATAAAGTGATATATTCACCTTAAATCATAGTAGACGCGCAGTCGCTAAACTGCACTACTATGGTAAAACACTATGGAGTCATGTATCAGTCGCTACACAATAAAAAACAGCACTATCAACCAAATACTCAAAACCAGACAAAAGTTATGAGGGAAACTGTATAAAAGTGATATATTCATAGAAATCTTAGCAGACGCACAGTCGCTGAACTGCACTGCTATGGTTAAAATACAGCAAACTAGGATAATAAAACAACGCTAGTATTAAGAAGACTAGCCCTACACAATAACATGAGTAAGCTTTATTTAAAGAAAAAAGCACTCACACTAGCAGCAAATCACGCTGTCGCTATGGTAAAACACTATGGAGTCATGTATCAGATGCTACACAAATAAAAAACAGCACTATCAACCAAATACTCAAAACCAGACAAAAGTTATGAGGGAAGCTGTTTGAAAGTGATATATTCACAGAAATCTTAGCAGACGCACAGTCACTGAACTGCACTTCTATGGTTAAAATACAGCAAACTAGGATAATAAAACAACGCTAGTATTAAGAAGACTAGCCCTACAAAATAACATGAGTAAGCTTTATTTAAAGAAAAAAAGCACTCACACTTGCAGCGAAAACACGCTGTCGCTAAGAAAGGTGCACAGTGCTGAGGCTAGGAACGTACTACGCAGCCTTGTCGTCTCCGACACAGTGCAAACCGTCGAAATAAACAAAACAAAACAGAGAATAGTACAAAACACGTATAGTTGCACCACTAAGAAAGGCAAATCTACAAGGCAGAAGCTACAAGCAGGATACAAGGCAAATGCAAGCCTTTGTACATAGAGAGCATTGGGAAAATACCACAGTTCAAAACGAGCAGATATGTACGCATCTACAGGGATATCGACAATGCACAGTTTAAAACATGAAGGCCATACAGTACATACACAATATCTTAGCGAACAGATACAAACTTACTGCAGAGAAGGAGCACACAGCCAAGCACGCTCAGCAGCAGCGAGGAGAGCTGAAGTCAAGATGGCGTCCCAGGGAAAGTGGAGGGAATATAATAACTTCCAGGGGAAGTACCTAGGGAGGGGGAGGAGAAGGGATAGCAAGGAAGTAGGTACGACTGGAAAGGATGTAAACAGGTTAGATAGGGAAGGGGAACACTGAAACGTAAGTGTGAATGGATGGGAGGTATCCAGTATAGTAGTGTAGTCTGTATGGATCAAGAGGGGAAGAAAGGTTGGTTATAATAGGTAGATAGACCAAGAAGTAAAGAAAAAGTATCAGTGAAATCTAGGTAGGTCAGGGTAGGAGAAAGGTAGTCTAAGGAGGAGAGGATAGGGAGGAAAAGTCAAAAGAAAGAAGGGTGAGATATGAAAAGGTAGGCAGAGATAAATACTACTACGGAGAGTATAAGTGGAGATGTGGTGATATTTAGTGGGCAAAAAAGCAGCAGTGCAGCAAACATGCACTAGGGCCCTGCTTTGGAAGTCGAGCTAGAGTAAAGGGAGAGGGAGCACAGGCTGAAAAGCAATCCAGAGAGAGTGGGAGGAGGGAAGTAAAGGAGTAAGGGGGGGGTTGCTGCTGTTGGCTAGCTTAGCTGGGGCAGAACTAAACAGTTTAGCAGGGTTTATCTAGTTATAAGTTTGACGTCTTGATATAGGTAGACATACTTTCTTGCAGTTCAGAGGTAGTAGGTTGCAGCAGATGGCAAAGTCCAGAGCCTTTCACGGGCAGTAGGCTGAGAGCACCCTAGTAGAATATATATAGTGATTTAACCCAGGTACAAACATACAAGGTAAAATCAGAGGAATAGCTAGTATAAGAAGAAAAGTAGGGAGAAAAAAAAGATAATGTTAGAGAGAAACCTAATAAAAATACAATGTTCCTAATACAGTGCAGTTAAGACAGTTTAAATAAACATAAAACTTTACTTAACGTATTAGATTTACTTTCAGGCAAGGCTAAGCAATTGCATTAAGGAGAATTGAGCGGTTAAACATTGGATTTACTTTAAATATAGTAGCCTTAAGGGCAACTACAAGCTATGTAGTAAACACTGATACAGTAATTATTACAGAAATGAGTGCAAGCATATCAGCAACATAAGCAAGGTTGAGTGAAGGAGACTCCACATGGGTCCAAACAAAGTAAAAACAGGCTATGGAGAATGCCCTTTGCAAGATTACAGCCAAAGGACTAATAGTAATCAAACAAATTCATAACAGATGCAAGTGAGGGAACCAGGCTAGATTAAGGAGTCACAGTCGCTACACAGTACTAAACAGCGCTAATCCAGCAAATACTAAAGACCAGACAACAGTCTAGAGGGTAACTGAAATAAAGTGATATATTCACCTTAAATCAAAGTAGACGCGCAGTCGCTAAACTGCACTACTATGGTAAAACACTATGGAGTCATGTATCAGTCGCTACACAATAAAAAACAGCACTATCAACCAAATACTCAAAACCAGACAAAAGTTATGAGGGAAACTGTATAAAAGTGATATATTCATAGAAATCTTAGCAGACGCACAGTCGCTGAACTGCACTGCTATGGTTAAAATACAGCAAACTAGGATAATAAAACAACGCTAGTATTAAGAAGACTAGCCCTACACAATAACATGAGTAAGCTTTATTTAAAGAAAAAAGCACTCACACTAGCAGCAAACCACGCTGTCGCTATGGTAAAACACTATGGAGTCATGTATCAGACGCTACACAAATAAAAAACAGCACTATCAACCAAATACTCAAAACCAGACAAAAGTTATGAGGGAAGCTGTTTGAAAGTGATATATTCACAGAAATCTTAGCAGACGCACAGTCACTGAACTGCACTTCTATGGTTAAAATACAGCAAACTAGGATAATAAAACAACGCTAGTATTAAGAAGACTAGCCCTACAAAATAACATGAGTAAGCTTTATTTAAAGAAAAAAGCACTCACACTTGCAGCGAAAACACGCTGTCGCTAAGAAAGGTGCACAGTGCTGAGGCTAGGAACGTACTACGCAGCCTTGTCGTCTCCGACACAGTGCAAACCGTCAAAATAAACAAAACAAAACAGAGAATAGTACAAAACACGTATAGTTGCACCACTAAGAAAGGCAAATCTACAAGGCAGTCGCTACAAGCAGGATACAAGGCAAATGCAAGCCTTTGTACATAGAGAGCATTGGGAAAATACCACAGTTCAAAACGAGCAGATATGTACGCATCTACAGGGATATCGACAATGCACAGTTTAAAACATGAAGGCCATACAGTACATACACAATATCTTAGCGAACAGATACAAACTTACTGCAGAGAAGGAGCACACAGCCAAGCCCGGCCAGCAGCAGCGAGGAGAGCTGAAGTCAAGATGGCGTCCCAGGGAAAGTGGAGGGAATATAATAACTTCCAGGGGAAGTACCTAGGGAGGGGGAGGAGTAGGGATAGCAAGGAAGTAGGTACGACCGGAAAGGATGTAAACAGGTTAGATAGGGAAGGGGAACACTGAAACGTAAGTGTGAATGGATGGGAGGTATCCAGTATAGTAGTGTAGTCTGTATGGATCAAGAGGGGAAGAAAGGTTGGTTATAATAGGTAGATAGACCAAGAAGTAAAGAAAAAGTATCAGTGAAATCTAGGTAGGTCAGGGTAGGAGAAAGGTAGTCTAAGGAGGAGAGGATAGGGAGGAAAAGTCAAAAGAAAGAAGGGTGAGATATGAAAAGGTAGGCAGAGATAAATACTACTACGGAGAGTATAAGTGGAGATGTGGTGATATTTAGTGGGCAAAAAAGCAGCAGTGCAGCAAACATGCACTAGGGCCCTGCTTTGGAAGTTGAGCTAGAGTAAAGGGAGAGGGAGCACAGGCTGAAAAGCAATCCAGAGAGAGTGGGAGGAGGGAAGTAAAGGAGTAAGGGGGGGTTGCTGCTGTTGGCTAGCTTAGCTGGGGCAGAACTAAACAGTTTAGCAGGGTTTATCTAGTTATAAGTTTGACGTCTTGATATAGGTAGACATACTTTCTTGCAGTTCAGAGGTAGTAGGTTGCAGTAGATGGCAAAGTCCAGAGCCTTTCACGGGCAGTAGGCTGAGAGCACCCTAGTAGAATATATATAGTGATTTAACCCAGGTACAAACATACAAGGTAAAATCAGAGGAATAGTTTCTTGCAGTTCAGAGGTAGTAGGTTGCAGCAGATGGCAAAGTCCAGAGCCTTTCACGGGCAGTAGGCTGAGAGCACCCTAGTAGAATATATATAGTGATTTAACCCAGGTACAAACATACAAGGTAAAATCAGAGGAATAGTTTCTTGCAGTTCAGAGGTAGTAGGTTACAGCAGATGGCAAAGTCCAGAGCCTTTCACGGGCAGTAGGCTGAGAGCACCCTAGTAGAATATATATAGTGATTTAACCCAGGTACAAACATACAAGGTAAAATCAGAGGAATAGTTTCTTGCAGTTCAGAGGTAGTAGGTTGCAGCAGATGGCAAAGTCCAGAGCCTTTCACGGGCAGTAGGCTGAGAGCACCCTAGTAGAATATATATAGTGATTTAACCCAGGTACAAACATACAAGGTAAAATCAGAGGAATAGTTTCTTGCAGTTCAGAGGCAGTAGGTTGCAGCAGATGGCAAAGTCCAGAGCCTTTCACGGGCAGTAGGCTGAGAGCACCCTAGTAGAATATATATAGTGATTTAACCCAGGTACAAACATACAAGGTAAAATCAGAGGAATAGTGCAGAGAAGGAGCACACAGCCAAGCACGCTCAGCAGCAGCGAGGAGAGCTGAAGTCAAGATGATTTGATCTGATCTATTCCTCATAATGTCTGTGGTTTGTAAATATTGCAATGCTTGATATTTGATGGTGCAGTGGTAGTATTCTTGCCTCACAGCTGCAGGTTCTTGGGTTTGATACTTGGCTCGGGTGCCTTTTTTGTGTGGGGGGGGGGGGTCTGTATCTTCTCCCTGTGTTTGTGTGGGTTTGCTTTTGTGTCCTCCAATGTTACAAAGACATGTCTGCATTATTTCTTCCTGGGCCTCTGCTGAAAATTGTTTTTTTTTGTTCCAAGTCAGACTGTCCTGATTAACAAATGTTAAATAAAATTGACAGGCATTTGAATTTCAGACTTCAGGTTTCTGAATGTTTACTTCCTTACATATTTGATGGTGCAGTAGCAGTATTATTGCCTAGCAGCTATAGGTTTTCTGGTTTGATTCTTGGCTGGGGTGCCTTCTGTGAGGAGTTTGCATCTCCTCCCTGTGTTTGTGTGGATTTGCTCTGGTGTCCTGCCATTTTACAAAGACATGTGTCTACAGTATTTCTCCCTGGGTCTCTGCTGAAAATTGTTTTTGTTCCGTCAGAAGTAAAATTGACAGTCATTTGAATTTCAGACTTCATATTCTTCAGAAAATACATAGTAAAACAACTTTTTATTCTATCAATAAATATATAGTAACACAACCTTTTATTATAGCAATTTTTTAAGTTTATAAGATGACTATTTGAAATTTGTCCTTATTTTTGGGACTGTAATACCCTGTTATTGGCTTTGTCCAGGTTTTTTGTGCTAAGGTTGACAGCTATGGCAAGACCTTGAATTCACTGAATATGTTTGAGGGCTGTATTCCCTCATTACTGGGTTTGTCCAGGTGTTTTGTGCTAAGAGGTTGACAGCTATGGTGAGAACTGAATTCATTAAATGATAGCCATTTTAGTTTCAGTCTTCCTTTCTTTCACAAAGCAGCCAATCTGGCGTAGTGATATGTTGCTCTTGACTGTTTTGCACAGGAACCTTGGCAGTAAAATGTACGGTGGTAACATAACATTTTTCTTTCACAAAGCAGGTGATTTGGCATAGTGGTATGTTGTTCTGACTCTTTTGCCCGGGGATCTTGGCAGTAAAATGTATGGTGGTAACACAGCATTTTATTCTAGCAGTTTTCCAAGATTATACAAGCAATGTTTAATGTGTCCCTGGTTTTTGCCATTTTGACCCACCCCAATAAATTTGGCTTTTTCCAGACTTCTTGTGCTGCGAAGTTGAGATGCAGTTGAGTATTGAGTAGATTTTACAAGGAGCTAAGAGCTGCAGGGGAACAGAAGTTTAGTGCTGATTATGCTCGGTCAGCTCACATTGCTAATAGCATAACAGGTTGTGTACTTGCTTTTGATGCAGAAGGTTGTTGGTTCTACTCCCATAAGGGGTGAATGCTGCCGTACTGAAAGTTAAGATACTAACTATGAGCCTGTTATCAGTTTGCCATCCATTTCCTATTGCAATAATACTAGCTTATTTTTAATGTAATTTAGGCAAGTTATTACTCAGGGGCATCAGACACTATTTTTCGATGAAACCATGAAATATAAAGGTGATTGCTAGCAGCAACCTCTTCATTACAGATTTATTTAACGTGGAATTATTTAGATGACTTTTTTACTACTTCAGAGATTGTACATATTTACTGATAATGGTGGACTGTAGAATTGTGCATATTTACTGATAATAGTGGACTGTAGAAGTTTGAGTAGACTTTTATTTTTTTTTTTTTATTTATCATTTGTTGACCGGGAAAGTCTGACTAGGTTCCACAGAGCCTATTTTCAGCGGAGGCCTGGGAAGAAATGCTCCAGATGCATGTCTTTGGAATGTGGGAGGAAACCGGAGTACCCGGAGGAAACCCACGCGAACACAGGGAGAACATGCAAACTCCACACAGAAGGCACCCCAGCCAAGAATCGAACTGGAGAACCTCTTGCTGTGAGGTGACAATGTTAACCACTGCACCACTGTGCCGCCTTCATGATAGAAATGTTCTGAATTGGGCAGTTTTGTTTCATTGTTTACTGGAAAAATGTTCAAAGCAATAGGAAGGTGTATCAAAGAGCACATGTATGTTTCATATGCAAGGGGCCTATGATTTGAAAACAGCCCAGAATTAATTTTTATCTGCCACGGGTAAAATGTATTTTCTTTGAATGTGGGTTTTAATGTTGTTTCAATGAATGTGAGTTTCAAGGGCAGAGAAGTTTTAATGCCAAGTTTGTTTAACAGAAGTCTTAGTGTTTGTGCTGTAAAATGCAAAATAAAACTTTCAAATGAACTTCAAATCATCATAGAAGTAAATCAGTATGCACATTAGTGTTTATGGTAAATGGAGTGAAATAGCAAAGTAATGGATCATTGGAATGGCTGCAGGGGGAGGCTTTATTTGACCATGGTTTTGTGAGGGGGAAGGGCGGCAAACTTAGGCAGCCCTAGCTGAACAACACCTCCCAACTGTCCAGATTTTCAAAGAATGAATAGATTTTTTGCTTCTTATTTTTGGTTTGTTCCTCATAAAATGTGTGGTTTTCTGCAATCATTTAGGAATTAAGTCACTAAATAATGACACACTAGTTTCAGACTTCATAACCTTCAGAAAAATGCATGCTAAAGTAAGACCTGTTCTATCAACGGTCCCAGTTTATACAAGAGCAATTTTTAGTACTGTTTATATGTTCCCCCAATATATTTGGCCTTGTCCAGATTTATTGCATTAACAGGTTGAGAGGTACATGCAAATAAATTGCTTCATAGAATTAGGCATAGCCAAACCTCTCAACTGTCCCGGATTTTGGCTCAAAATGTTACTCTTCCCCTAATGATCCCCCTGCAAAATAGCAATTTTGGAAGAAAACATGGAGGGTTTATAATTAAGAAATAACTGTAAAAATCAGATTACTTTTATTTCAGAAATGCATGTAGATTATTTTATTTTGTCAGCTGTTTAAGTTAGCAGTACTAATATTAAAGTGTCCCTTCTTTGACAGGTTCCCAGCTGTATTGTGTTGCTATTTTATATTTTTGCATCACGTTTTTGGTCCATTTTTCATAAAATTGTGTTTTTTTTGGCAAATTAGTGACAAATAATTAAAGACTGAAGTTAGAAAATAATGACAGACATTTGAGTTTCAGATTTCATACCATTCAGAAAATTCATACTAATGCAAGACCTCTATTAGCTTTCTAAGTTTATAAGAGCAATATTTTAAAAATTCTCCTTATTTTTGGGCCTTTGTCCCATTTCTTTGTATGGCTTTGTCCAAATTTCTTGCTCTGCGGTTGAGAGGTATGACAAATGTGTCAGGGCCATCACAAGTCACTCAGAGACATTTCAAACTGTGACATACTTGTTGCACCCCACTCCCCCATGTAGTGACTCTGGATGTGTCGAAGCAAGGCAATGAGTAGTTATGCAGTGTGAATGTGCAGAGAATCCCACCCATCCAAGGTAGACACAAGTACTAGAGTGGCTTTTCATCTGTCCTTGATTTTTACAGAATGGTCTGGTTTCTGTCATATTTTTTGTACTGTTGATGTATGCTTATTATTCAAAGTGCCTGTTGCTCTGTGTTTAAGTAGCAATACTTTAATGACCATCAGGTAAGCTTGGCTGAGATTGCAAGATGCAAGTAAGCTTTAATAAGCATACTGTTAAAGAATTGCCAACATTGAAAGCCTTTCTGTTGCCATGTAGAGAATACTTAACTAGATAATGTATAAGCCTTGGGTATTGAAATGCATATGTCAGTATTTGTAATAAAGGACAGAATTACATTATTTTAAGAGTCTCATTACACTTGGAGACTTCCAGTCATCCCTGCAGGCTTTACCCGTAAACTGAATGCCAATCGCGTGGTCCATAACCTGTACAGTAATCCTTTTAAGCAATGTATCTTGAGCTTATTTCTTGTTTGCTTTTCATTTTTTACTTTGATCATGTTTTCCCCATGAAACAAGTAGATGTCAGGCAGCAGGTCTTTTTTTGGATAAGGAACATTTTTACAAGTGGGGGCATCATAGATTTCTACTTTCAGCATGTTATTTGTTACTTTAATAAAGCTGAACATAAATTATAATTAGAACTGCAGTGCAAGAAGTGGTTTGAGTTGAGTGCTGCTTGTTTCTCTTATACTTGATTTTGACTGGCATTCCATTAATGTATTAAAAAAAAAAGTAATTTATTTTTTCATGCCTCACAACCTTTTTTGTTTCCATCTAGATATTAAGCTGTCATGCAGCCAATGCATTGAAATATTTTTATTCTTCTACACTTCATTTTGTCTTGGTTGGACTCTCATAATGACAGTTTGGCACCCAGGGCAGTATATTCAGTTTTTGTGGTTTGCTACTACAGGTGTGTGCGTGTGCGGTAGGGAATACCTCAGGCTTGAACCCTGTACCTTGCATGCAGGTGTTAAAGACTTGAATTCCCTACCCACCATCATCTGTAAAAAAGAAAATTGCAGATTTTTGCCTCATATTTGATCTGATCTGTTCCTCATAATATCTGTGGTTTGTAAATGTTGCAATGCTTGATATTTGATGGTGCAGTGGTAGCATTGTTGCCTCACAGCTGCAGGTTTTCAGGTTTGATTCTTGGCTGAGTTGCCTTCTTTGTGGGGTCTGTATCTTCTCCCTGTGTTTGTGTGGGTTTGCTTTTGTGTCCTCCCATGTTACAAAGACATGTCTGCATTATTTCTTCCTGGGCCTCTGCTGAAAAATTTTTTTTTTGTTCCAAGTCAGACTGTCCTGATTAACAAATGTTAAATAAAATTGATAGGCATATGAATTTCTGACTTCAGGTTTCTGAATGTTTAATTCCTTACATATTTGATGGTGCAGTGGTAGTATTGTTGCCTCACAGCTATAGGTTTTCTGGTTTGATTCTTGGCTGGGGTGCCTTCTGTGAGGAGTCTGCATCTCCTCCCTGTGTTTGTGTGGATTTGCTCTGGTGCCCTGTCATTTTACAAAGATGTGTCTGCAGTATTTCTCCCTGGGTCTCTGCTGAAAATTGTTTTTGTTCTGTCAGCAGTAAAATTGACAGGCATTTGAATTTCAAACTTCATGTTCTTCAGAAACTACATAGTAACACAACCGTAACACAGCCTTTTATTCTAGCAATTTTCTAAGTTTATAAGATGAATATTTGAAATGTGTCCCTATTTTTGGGACTGTATTCCCTCACTATTGGCTTTAGCCAGGTTTTTTGTGCTAAGGTTGACAGCTATGGCAAGAACTGAATTCACTGAATATGTTTGAGGGCTGTATTCCCCCATTACTGGGTTTGTCGAGGTGTTTTGTACTAAGAGGTTGACAACTATGGTGAGAACTGAATTCACTAAATGATAGCCATTTAAGTTTCAGTCTTCCTCTCTTTTACAAAGCAGCTGATTTGGCGTAGTGGTATGTTGCTCTGACTGTTTTGCACAGGGACCTTGGCAGTAAAATGTATGGTGGTAACGCAGCATTTCTCTTTCACAAAGCAGCTGATTTGGCGTAGTGGTGTGTTGCTTTGACTGTTTTGCACAGGGACCTTGGCAGTAAAATGTATGGTGGTAACACAGCATTTTATTCTAGCAACTTTCCAAGATTATACAAGCAATGTTTAATGTGTCCCTGTTTTTTTGGGCTTTTGACCCCCCCCAATACATTTTGGCTTTTTCCAGTTTTCTTGTGCTGCAAAGTTGAGATGCAGTTGAATATTGGGTAGATTTTACAAGGAGCTGAGAGCTGCAGGGGAACAGAGGTGTTGCTTGAGTGAAGTTGGTTTGCCTTATTAATAGCACTACAGGTTGTGTACTTGCTTTTGATGCAGAAGGCTATGGGTTCTACTCCCACAAGGGGTGGATGCTGCCGTACTGAGAATGTTCTCCTTGGTGAAGATACTAACTATGAGTTTGTTATCAGTTTGCCATCCATTTCCTCTTGCAATATTACTAGCTTATCATTTTTTTAATGTAATATAGGCAATTTATTCCTGAGGGGCAACAGACACTTTATTTTTCGATGAAACCATGAAATATAAAGGTGTTTGCTAGCAGCAACCTCTTCATTAGTTACAGATTTCTTTAATGTGGAATTATTTAGACGACTTTTACTTCTTTAGAGATTGTGCATATTTACTGATAATGGACTGTAGAATTGTGCATATTTATTACTGATAATGGATTGTAGAATTGTGCATATTTACTGATAATGGCGGACTGTAGAATTGTGCATATTTACTGATAATTGTGGACTGTAGAATTGTGCATATTTACTAATAATGGTGGACTGTGGAAGTCTGAGAAGACTTTATGATAAATGTTCTGAACTGGGCAGTTTTGCCATTATGGGTGCATGCGTTTTGTTTCATTGCTTACTGGAAAAATGTTCAAAACAAATTTAAAACGCCCTCTAACAACTGTACTGTATTGTATAAGGAATATAATTTAGTACAAAGAGGAAGGTGTATCAAAGAGCACACGTATGTTTCATACGCAAGGGGCCTATGATTTGAAAACAGCCCAAAATTAATCTTTATCTGCCACTGGCAAAATTTATTTTTTTGAATGTGGGTTTCAATGCTGTTTCAATGAATGTGAGTTTCAAAGGCAGAGAAGTTTTAATGCTAAGTTTTCATTGTGAGACTGCATTGCTTTATTTAGCAGATGACTTAGTGTTTGTGCTGTAAAATACAAAATAAAACTTTCAAATGAAGTCCAACTCATCATAGAAGTAAAGCAGTATGCACATTAGTGTTTATGGTAAATGGAGTGAAATAGCCAAGTAATGGTTCATTGGAATGGCTGCAGAGGCTCCATTCAACCATGATTTTGTCAGGGGGGGGGGCAGCAATCTCAGACAGGCCCAGCTGAACTATACCTCCCAACTGTCCAGATTTTCAAAGAATGAATAGATTTTTGCTTCTTATTTTTGGTTTGTTCTTCATAAAATTTGTAGTTTTCTGGCAAATCATTTAGGAATTAAGTCACTAAATAATGATACACTGAGTTTCAGACTTCATAACCTTCAGAAAAATGCATGCTATTCTATCAACTGTCTCAATTTATACAAGAGCAATTTTTAGTACTGTTTATATGTTCCCCCAATATATTTGTCCTTGTTCAGATTTACTGCATTAACAGGTTGAGAGATACATGCAAATAAATTGCTTTATAGAATTAGACATAGCCAACCTCTCAACTGTCCCTGATTTTGGCTCAAAATGTTGCTGTTCCCCCTAATAATCCCGCCGCAAAATAACAATTTTGGAAGAAAACATGGAGGGTTTACAATTAAGAAATAACTGTAATAATCAAAGTTATAGATTACTTGAAATGCATGTAGATTCTTTTATTTTGTCAGCTGCTCAAGTTAGCAGTACTAATATTAAAGTGTCCCTTCTTTGACAGGTTCCCAGCTGTATTGTGTGTCTATTTTATATTTTTGCATCACATTTTTGGTCCATTTTTCATAAAATTGTGTTTTTTGGCAAATTAGTGACAAATCACTAAAGACTGAAGTTAGAAAATAATGACAGACATTTGAGTTTCAGATTTTATACCCTTCAGAAAATTCATACTAATGCAAGACCTATTCTATTATCTTTCTAAGTTTATTAGAGCAATATTTAAAAATTGTCCTTATTTTTGGGCCTGTGTCCCACTTCTGTGTATGGCTTTGTCCAGATTTTTTGCTCTGAGGTTGAGAGGTATGACAAATGTGTCAGGGTCATCACAGTCAGCCAGAGACATTTCAAATTGTGATATACGTGTTGCACCCCACTCCCCCATGTAGTGACTCTGGATGTGTCCAAGCAAGACAAGGAGTAGTTATGCAGTGTAAATGTGCAGTGTGTCCCCCCCATCCAAGGTAGACACAAGTACTACAGTGGCTTTTCATCTGTCCTTGATTTTGCAGAACGGTCTGGTTTCTGTCATATTTTTGTACTGCTGATTTATGCTTATTACTCAGATTTATGCTTATTACTCAGAAAGTGCCTGTTGCTCTGTGTTTAAGTAGCAATGCTTTAATGACCATAAGGTAAGCTTGTCTGAGATCGTAAGATGCAAGTAAGCTTTAATAAGCATACTGTTAAAGAACTGCCAACATTGAAAGCCTTTCTGTTGTTGCCATGCAGAGAATACTTCACTAGATAATGTATAAGCCTTGGGTATTAAAGGACAGGATTCCATTATTTTAAAAAGCTCATTACACTTGTTGGACACTTCCAGTCATCTCTACAGACTGTACCCGTAAACTAAACAGAATGATAATCATGTGTGGTCCATAACCTGTACAGTAATCCTTTAAGCAATGTATCTTGAGCTTGTTTCTTGTTTGCTTTTCATTTTTTACTTTGATCATGTTTTCCCCATGAAACAAGTAGATAGTTGTCAGGCAGCAGGTCTTTTTTGGATAAGAAACATTTTTACAAGTGGGGGCATCACAGAGATTTCTACTTTCAGCATGTTACTTGGTACTTTAATAAAGCTGAATATAAATTATAATTAGAACTGCAGTGCAAGGAGAAGTGCTTTGAGTTGAGTGCTTCTGGTTTTTCTTATACTTGATTTTGACTGGCATTCCAGTAATGTATTTAAAAAGTAATTTATTTTTTCATGCCTCACAACCTTTTGTTTCCATCTAGATATTAAGTAAGCTGTCATGCAGCCAATGCACCGAAATATTTTTATTCTTCTACACTTATTTTTGTCTTGATTGGACTCTCATAATGATGGTTTGCCACCCAGGGCAGCGTATTTAATTAAAGTTAGTTTTTTTGGTTTTAGCCCCTCCCCTTTCTAGTTGACCACATCCCGTTCCCCTTGACCACACCCATTCAGCTGTCTCCTGCAGTCCCCTTTTGATTTGAAGTCACCAGCTGCCACTGGGATTTAGAGGAACAGGCATTCCAGTCAATGTTGAAATCACTGAGAACAATGGTTTCTTGTGGGTGGTTATTAGTCAGCCAACTTAAGAAATCTCCAATGGTGTTTGTGTTCTTCCCTGGGGGAATGTAGACATAGACAATGTTTATGCTTCTGTGGTTATTAATATGTAGCTTTGAGATAATAATTTTGGCGTTATTGAATTGGGGTGGTTGCTGAGTGTCCAAGATGACAGATAAGGTGGACTTATAAAGTATTGCTACCACTGCCATTTCTCGAGGTACGATCCAGTCTGTACATATTGTACCCTGGTGGCAGGACTTTATTGTCCTTGGTAACAGGTTTTAGCCACGTTTCTCTGAGGTATAGTATACTGGGTGAATGCACTGTCAAGAGGGCATGTAGGTGCTGGATTTTGTTATTTATGCTCCTGATGTTTAGATGGCAGACCAGCAAGGAGTCTGGGTGTCTATTTGATGGGTCTATGTTGATAGGGGAGTTAGAGGGGGGATTAGGGTCAGTAGGAGGGGTTGGGCATTGGTTTGGGTGGATGTCACCATCCACAATGAGGTTATTATATAAGCTGGTTATGAGTTTCCAGATTCTGAATAAAGTACAGTGATAGTGCCTGGGTTTAGGACAAATGTATCTGGGTCTAATAGGAACATAGTTGTTTAGGATTGGTGAGTTGGGTATTTGGGAAGGGGGAAGGTGAGCATTTTTGTGTATTAGTGATGGAGTTGAAGTTCTGAATCTAGGGTAGTGGAAGCCAAGGAAGCCCTTGTTCTCATAAACAGAGAGAAAATATGGGTTGAGCAACAGGGATGATAGAAGGGTTAGCAGTAAAATTTTGGGGTTCGACATATTTACTTGACCAAGATTTGATAATAGAATAAGGTAAAATAGTAGGGGGAAGGGGACAATTAGTAGATTGGAGTAGTGGTTGTTGCTGATTGGTTTGTAGAGGAGCTGGGGTGTTTTTAGGTTGACTTAAATTTAGTAGTACTAGGGATGGGTGGAATCTGGGGGCAGGGCGGGGCATGAATCAAGGGGGAGTGGAGTGGGGTTTAACCAGTTGTCAAGTTGCCAGCAATCAGAGGTTACAGGGTAGGGTGCACAGTTTACTTCCTAAAGTTCTTTATTTTTAAGCCCTTTTTCTTGGTATAAGGCAAGCTGAAGTTGTTTTTTAATGTTTTAATTTAGTATTTTACAGGAGGGTGGGCTGTAAGTTAGTCCCTAGGTTAAAAACCACTAGTGACTGAGGGTTTGCCTGAGTTAAACGTTAGTTACATTAATAGTAGTTTGTGTGGGGCTTTAGAGGCTATTTCCAGTGCTGAACACAGTCGCAGTACTTTTTTAATACAATCAGATAAATGTTAGGGTTAGTTAACCTTGCAAAAGTCTGCTTTAGATTTTGGCAGTACAGGAGTGGGAGTTAAGCATTCCACGTGCTTCTCTGTAGAGTTTCAGTAAACTCTCTTTCTTTTTAGGGAGCCTTCCGGGAGCTGAAGACAGGAGAACAACCTTACAAAAGTCCGCTTTAGATTTTGTCAGTACAGGACTGGGAATTCAGCGTTCCGTGTGCTTCTCTGTAGGGTTTTAGTAAGTTATGTTTCTTTTTAGGGAGCCTTTCAGAAGCTGAAGACAGGGTAACAACCTTACAAAAGTCTGTTTTTTTGGCATTACAGGGCTCAGAATTCAGCGTTCCTTTTGCTTCTCTGTAGGGTTTTAGTAAATTCTGTTTCTTTTTAGGGAGCCTTTTGGGAGCTGAAGACCGGTGACAACCTTGCAAAAGTCTGCTTTAGATTTTGGTAGTACAGGGCTGGCAGTTCAGCATTCTGCATGCTTCTCTGTAGGGTATTAGTAAGTTCTTTTTCTGTTTAGGGAGCCTTTCTGGAGCTGAAGACAGGGGAACAACTTTGCAAAAGTCCGCTTTAGATTTTCGCAGTATAGGACTGGGAGTTCAGCGTTCCTCATGCTTCTCTATAGGGTTTTAGTAAGTTCTGTTTCTTTTTAGGGAGCCTTCTTCCTAGAAGTGAGAGTATCTGCAGCTGTGAATCAGAGATGGAACATGTTTGTTCTTTGTGTGCCAATTTTTATTGCATTTTCCCTGAAATAACCAGAAGGATGGATTTATGTGCAGGTATGATTAGTGCCTTTAAAGGCTTTATTCTCCTGGTTTAACATCCACCTTTATAGGGTTTTACATACCTTAATAGAAATGGACTCTAGTCCTATGTCAGTGACTAATTAAAGTTCATGATTTCTATATTACTTCAGTCTCAGATGTTAGCCAAGAGCACTTTTGTCATCACCTGTAATGTGTTGCTTCCTTCTGTAGTTCATAGATTAGTATTAAGCTAACTGCCCTTGAAAGCCACTTAAAGCCTAGCCAATTATCCTTTGTGAGACTCAAACCCTGCACCTTCTGTTTGTGAGGCAAACACCTTAACCATTAAGCCACCCTCCCAACAGAGTTACATGCATTTCTGATATATTTAAATGCAACTGTAAATTCTTTTTGTTAGTCCTACTACTACTATTGGAACTGTCTTGGGATCTTTCTTCCACACTGCTGTCATTTGTGCTTGCAAATCCTGGTAATTTATTACTTTATGTTATAAGGCATACATAAGACATGATAATTGCTGGGTGTAGCAATTTCAAAGATCAAATTTAAATTTATCTTTTTTTATTGAATTACTATACCTTATTTTCTCACCTCTGTTTTCTGAACTGCGGGTAGTGGGTGATCCCATGTGATATGAACTCCGTTACTATTAATAATGCTATCTGTTTCATGTTTCCAAGGCTTCTCAACTACTCCTATTTTGTTATGTTTATATAATCGCTAGTGAAGCAGTTTTGCCATGTTAATCTGTTTTTCAGTGTACATACCCTCCACCATTGGTGTACCACACTCCACAACAAGAGGTCAAACTGTTACAGTACTAATTTATAGAAACTGTATTTGTCTGGTTCTCCCAGTTTTTCCATAGGATTTGTAAACTAATGTGTGCATAACCTACTGTCTTGGGCCACCAATATGAGCCTTTCCTCTTTTGGTTTAAATTCACCATTCCATAGCCTTTTCTGTATCAAATCTTAATCAATATGTGTTTGTTAAAGAATTTATCTATACTTGCTAGAATATTTATGGACTTTTCAGTCATCTTTCCCTTTCTTTTGGTCCTTTTCTTTATATTCTTTCTTTTACTTTTCTCATTTCCAGTTGTCATCTGACATTGTTCTGAAATGTTTCTGCTAAAGTTAAGTACAATGTCATCTTAGAATTCTTCTCTTCGTGGCTTAGAAGTTTCACTATGAAAGGATCTGAAGAGGTCAGAAAATATATACGCAGTCCCATGATGGCACACCTACGGATGTAATCAATTTTAAGGAGGCCGATACCTCCATCAGAGATAGGTATGTTTTCTTGTCCACATGATTCTATGCTGTTTGGGTTAAGTTAATCACATCAAAACAACAAATTGATTTTTAGCTTGGACTTTAATCCTAGATGTCAAGGCAGTTTTCAGTATTAACTTTAGTTATCTGATACATTCTACATTATTTTATTGCCAACTATTCATCTAATCTAATGTATTTATATACTCCCCACTGTTTAAATTCATTCAGATCATATCACATTCTTGTTATATGCTGATATTTTTTAGTGCTACAGTTTTCCTTTTATAAGTGTTGCTTTTGCACATTTATCAAGACCAGATGTCATTCTTGTATCATCTGGAAAAGTTTTAACAATTTGTACTTGTGCTTTCAGATCCTCATCTAATGAATTATGCAAATTTTAACCATCCATAAACTTAGTTGAGATGTCTTTAAACAACATTTGTTTCTGGGTGTTTACCTGTAAGCATAGCCTAATATTGAAGGTAAACAGTTTAATGGGTCAAGAGCAAGAGAAAACAACATTGGTGACAAGGAATTACCCCAGAATACCCCCCCCCTTTAATTTTTTTATCCCTGGGATAATAATTTCCCCTTTGTCATAGTTAAACTGAAAATTGGTTTGACCTTGTTTTATAATCAATGCAATGTAATTTATCAATGTAGGGTGCATCCTATACATCTACAAGCATTCCGTTATCCATGAATGTGGGATGCTGTTGAATGATTTTTGTAATCTATCCATGTAATAGTCGGATTCTTCCCCTTTTTACAGCTCTCTGTAATGGATTTGTTTAACAACTGATGGTCCTTTGTTTCATGTGACTTTTATTTTATTATCTGTCTGCTATACTGCAACAACTGATCAAGGCAAGTTATTAGTCTATAGTTCTTATGATTGCTTACAAGTTCAGTCTTATTGGGGCTCATTTTTTTTTCTTATTGTTAACCAGAGTTGCTTTCTGCTTGGGATGTGTGTATAAAAGTTATTCTTCCTTGGGACTAAGTCTTTATGTGAAGATGTTAATATTTTTAGCCAGCCATTAGGTACTACATGTGGGTTTATGATTTTCCATTTTGGAGCTTTTCTTAATATTGTTTCAGTTTCTCTGGCTGTTCCTTCACCCTATTCCATGTTTTCTACATTAGCACTCCTGATTGTTTCTTCTAATTATTTGATATATTCAGCATTTTTGTTATGTTTAACAAGATCATTCTCTTAATAGACCTGATTACTATACTCATCTTTTTTCACAAATCTTCTAACATTTTTGATCTTATTTACTTTCTAAATCTATTTATTTCATCTGTGCTAATATGTCTATCCATCCCTATTAAATCAAGCATGTCTTTCATTAGATCATTTTCTTTTGGACTGAGACCATCACCTTTGGTCTGTTTCTTGCAAGCTTTCTACAGAATGATTTTAGCACAGCTGTTCAAATGCATCCTGCTTCATCTGTTGAAACTCCATATGGTGATTCACTGGCTCATCACTTCACAAAATTATCTGTGTCAAAGTCAGTACTGTTTCCTGCTCCTTCCTTTGCTGGGCAAATTCAGCCAGACTTTCATGTGTGCCTCCTACAGAAGGTTACAGAACATTGGCCTGTGGCATATCTTCTTCAGATGTATACTTTTCCATCCACTGCTCCTCTATCTGGGGTCCCACTGGTCCATCACATTATGACACTGTCTGATTTGAAGTTTCTATGCTAAATCCTTCACTTTGTTGATGGCCTATCACTTCATTTTCTCCTTGTTTAATTTCAACCTGTTTATATACATACATATATACAAATACTTCAAGCATGGGCATTAATGCCCTTCTAGCTTGCCAATGTACCAAAACACTTGTTCCCATAATTAGTGCCCAGGCTGTTCCTAAAACTATCTAAGCTAGTACTTCCTTTAATGTAACTTGGTAGTCTGTTCTGTGCATCAGCTGTCTCTCAGTGAACCAATTAGTACACTTCTCTTTCCTGTAGAATCCTCTACATAGGTTGTCTGATGACTTCCTACTACTTTTTGATAGCCCCAAATATTCCCAGAGGTAGTTGTATACCTGAAGTAGATCTCCTTTTAGATATCTGTGAGAGACACTGCACAAGTTCAGATATTTTAATCTTTCATAATAACTTAAATTTTCACATCCATGGATGCCCTTGGTATATTTCCACTGTACTCTTTCTAGTTTACTCATGCATGTTTTCTTAGAAGGTTTCCAAACTGTTATTCCATACTCAAGGTTGGGTCTGATATAACTAACAAACAATGACTTCATCATTTCTGATCTCCTAGATTTTAAATCTAAAGATAGAAATAAAGATAAATATAAATCTTTTTATACAACCTATAGTTCTATAACTATCGTTAACTAATTGGTTGATATAATTAGAAAAACTCAAAGCTGGATCTACCCATATAAACAATTCCTTAAATGACTCTACAGTTTCAATGACTGTGTGCTGTATTAAATATTCACCTATTGATTTATTTCTCCCAAATCTCATAAGCTTAGTTTTTGATGTATTTATCAGCATATTATTCTTCTGTGCCCAAATGGTCAATTTAAATGTCAAGTTCTTTTGCAAGCATCCCTTATCTGTAACACATAATCAGTTTAGCTAATTTCTGGTCATCTGCATATAGACTGTAGAACACATCAGATGAAAAAGTTATGTATGTAAGATGTAATCTAAACAAGTAAGGGCATAGGACGGAGCCCTATGGGACACCCTGACTGTAACCAAGAATTTCCCCTAGCCAATCACTCTATGATACTTGCCATGTCCTATTTTTAAGTCATGCAGCTATCCATCTTATCAAGAGTACATTGATATCTAGTTGTTGTAATTTATTGATCAGTGTTTTGTTTATGGCCTGTCAAATGCTGAAGTTAAATATATATAAATTTCATAACAGCACAATTTTTCATTCATAGATGTTATTATATTGTTATAGAACATCATGTTACAGATCGTCATAGATCTGTTTTCAACATACGCATGCTGATATATGGTTTCAAGTGCCAGCCTATGCAATTCTGACAATAACTTCTCCAATATTACCTTCTCCATTATTTTTCCACAACATTAAAGTAGAATTAAGGGTCTGTATGACTCTGGGGTTGTCTTATTCCCCTTTCCCTTACAGATAGGTTTAACAAGTGCATGTCTTCAATCTTGAGGAATCTCCCTATATTTATATGACCTAGTGAATAATAGATATAATGGTACTGTAAGTTCTTGCTGAAATGTTCTCAGGTCATTATTACTAATTCTGTCTCCTCCCTGTGCTTTGTTTGGATCCAATTTGGGCAGCTCTTTCTTAATATAATATAATTTGATTCCAGTATCTGAGGTTACCTGGATGTCACTAAGACAACCTATTACACCCTTGTGGAGTCAAGCTGTTTTGTATAAGATTTTGTAAATATATCTATAATCTTGATCTTATTTATTTATTTGTGAAATTTGCCATATCTGGGTGCCTTTGCTTATATTTCTTTCAAATGTCTTTGGTGTTCCTTTTTTTGAAATAATTAGTTTGGCTTTCTCCTCTGCATTAATACAGCACCATATCAGATCTACCTTCTGTTCTCGTGTCCATTTCTTTTTGTACCTTTCAAAAACCTCCATTTTGAATTCTTTGTTATTTCTCATTTCCTCTGTCACTACTTTTTCCAGCCAACCCAATGTTCCTTCATCTGTGCAATGTTTTTCCTTGCTCTGTTGCATTAAAAAAACTTAATTTCTTCGTTTTTATTTGTAGATTTGGACAGTTTTATGCAAGTATTTTTCTTTCCTCTAATCCCACTCCTACGATTGCTTCATAACGTCTGTCCGGAAATTCTGGGCTTCTTGCGTAATAGTAACAATACATCATTTCTTCCTTAGTCTCTACAGTCCCAATTATCATCTCTATGCCTTTTGTTTGTCCTGTCAATTTTTGTTGAGTACTACTTCCTGCTTACACAGGAGGGCACCTCCCACCAGGGTCTGACCTAACTCTAAAGTAGGAATGTTTCCAAGTCTTGGGGATTCTACACTGCATTTTTTCAGTCCTAGACCCAGTCCATGCACCATGTGTACTCACTTTTTAATCTGGGACCTGTACACCCAGTATTCTTTTTTTATTGTTTGCCCTACCTTTCCACATGATATGTAAAGTACAGTCTATATATGTGTCATCTCTGGTGAGATTTTGCAAAAAAAGGGTCCACCACATGAAAGTACTCACAAAGACATAATAGTGAAATAACTTCCAGTAATACTACTCTCATTTTCTTCCTGCTTTTATTTTTCCCTTTAGACCTCCTATTCTGCTGATAGGGGATACTTGATGTCATATATTATAATGGTCTGCAATACCAAAGTCATGAATTCAAAAAGTATGTGCAACAGAGGAATTTTAAGCAACAGTGATTTTGACTAAGCCACCATAAACAATTCATTATATACATAGCTGAGAAATGAATGTCAAGAAATTTGAGGGGAGCAAAGTGAAACCTGAGTGGCGAATTTTGTCATATACTTTGAGAAAATGGTTATGATATGAGAAACTGGATCATAATTGTTACTGGATGAAATTTTACCTTCCTCAAGCATTACCTGTTACAAACAAGGAGAAAAAGTGTAGGACTATTAAGGGTTGTACAGCTTTTGAGGCTGTATCACATTTGCCCCAGAATTCATGAAGCTCAGCACAAGGATGGTGTTAGCCTTGCACTGAGTGTGCAGCATAGAGATGGTACAGCAGCACCATATGCATATTAATGAAGGCGCGCTGCCGCACCATCCACGTGCACAGGAAACGTGTGCGAGTGCAGGGGGCATGTTTAAGCGCTGCACGGAGGCGTGAACATGTCCGCTACAGTCGCGTGACCTAAAATGCTGGCTAGTACAGCCTGCTTCTAATAGTAATCAATCCTGTCAGGGTCCGTGGATACTGAAATGTATGCAAAGCATACACGAGAGTTCCGCAAACACCAACATAAAATCACAGGAGTAAACACACAAGCACATAGCTGAATGTTGAGCCCCCATCCCTAGAACTATTACATTTAAAATCCCTGTGTCCGTATTACATTGTTGTGTTGCTTTTTATACCAAGTGGAAATGAAACACAGTGTGTTTGCGCACCACCGCCCTTTGCTAAGCTTAGCCCAATGTTTAGAGCATTTGCTTAAAATCTGGCCATTCGAGGTCTGAGTCGTCCTTGTCTGGATGGCCCAAAAGTGAATGGGTATTACCTGGGTCAACTTACCATGTCATGAAAGAGAAGTATTTGCGTGTTCCTATGTGTGTGAACTACAGCATATGGAAGGCCAAATATGCTAGGGTTGGCCTCACAACCATATTGGTTCAGAGATATGTAGAGGAGGCAATGTGTACTGCTGTCTGTGCTATGGGCCAACAACCAGAGAAGGGATGGATGGTGTGTATGTGGATTTTGGGGAGTGATGAGTAATGTTATAATTTGCCAAGGGGAGACTGGGTCGGATGTCCAGTAGGTGAATGGGAGGTGTATGAGGGAGCATTGGGAGAATCAAAAAGGAAACTAAAGAACATACATTCACATCCCCAATACACCCTGTCAGGTCATATTGCAGAACACAATCCCACAAACATATGAACATTAAAATGTATGATACACATGTACAGAAACGGTACTGGCTCACACTCTCATAATGGATTGGCCTGAACTTAGCCATCCAACCCCTACACACCTGGATACATAACTGAATACCCGTTGTCCTGTCCACAGCACACCACCACCCCCCTTGCTGAACGTCCACCAAAACCACCCATTCTTGGGCTGCTAGCCTGGCCCAGCCATATCTGCACATAGTGCCCCGTACCCACATCTAGTAGGCTGTCTCAGGCCTACAAACTATGTAGCCCATGCATGTATAACCCTCCCTTATTTTCATATAAACAGAAGAATGGAGATCATCAGCGTCCACAATATTTGGACATCCCTCATGGGATAAGTGTCTGTTCTCAAGATTAGACTTGGTGGCACAACACAATTTCCACCCCTGTTGACATCAGGACACAAGTTGGATTAGCAGTACACCCTGCTCAGCCTCCTCCCGGTCCTGCAGAACCTAGGACCAAGGATTAAACACCTGACCGTGATGCACGTCTCACCATGTGCATTATCGGGAATATTTACCTTTCACATGTTCCCTAGAAGCTTCCCCATAGCCATTTCCAAATAGTACACATCCACAAATTGTATACCCTGTCCAGGTTCCACGTCGTAATGATGCAAACAACCCCTGTATACAAACGGTACAGGTCCCTCCCGGATGCAGGTGTTCATATACATGGCCATGTATAATCCCAAATATGTAGTCATATATCTATAAATGTACATACTTATATTCGCATAGCTACAGCTACACATCACACATACATGCACATAAGTAGTCAAGTATGTGTCCTATTCATAAATATGTATACTTGCAAATGTATACATATGTCTCTCAGAAACATATGAACATTAACATGTTCTATACATATGTACACCAACCGACTGTCACATTTGTTGCCAGTAGTGTGGAATGCCTGTAGTAAAGTCATATATCCTAACTACCATCCATACAGAATGTATCACGAATGGTTTAGTAGTCAAACCAGTGACTATGGTGTTTCTGTTCCTGGGTCCAAGCCATGCAAGGGCTGCTAATTTTATATGATGCCCAGAATAATGGCTGTCGGATATAAGGTGATTAAGGCACTTTCAAGCAGATGTAAGTGGGTATGCGTGGCGGTAAGTTTTCAAGCAGATATAAGTGGGTATGCGTGACGGTAAGTGGCGGTCATTCAACATTATGGGAAATGTAAATAAGTATGTAGGTGTATATGCATGTGTATGTACAGACAGATATATATATATATATATATATATATATATATATATATATATATATATATATATATATATATATATATCCATGAAGAATGAACATGGTCACAATAAAGCATTCATAATGAATGTGAAGGAAAACAGCAGCGAAGCCCCCGTATTATTTAGTGCTGTCATATCAAGCTGGCCAGAGGTGAGCAAACCTCCTGCATCTCCAACCACATGTAGGATGCTAACAGTTGGACTAACTTTGTCCATGTGCTAAGTCTGACTTTCAAACAAGTACAGGGCAGTCCCAGTCTCCAGTCGGATGAGCCGGAAAACTGTTTGAACACCCTGACCATTATATGACCGTATGTTCCAGGACTATAAGCTTGGGATGTTGAATATACTTGGAGTGAGCCAACATATGGGACATGTCTAGAGCAGTAAGGAGTGACACGTGTAGTGGTGTGTTTTTTTTCCAACTGGAGAATGGATGACTGCTGTGTTAGTGAAGTGCTGCGGCATGTGTTTGGGTAACTATGAACCATGGGTATACATGCAAATGAAGCAGCACAGCAATAGTGTAGTGGTTAGAGCATCCGCCTAATGAGCAGACATTGCTGTCTCGACTGCAGCACACACAATTTATGAAGCAGAATCCATATATGAGCATATTCTGACATATTTATGCTGTATAACGATATAATACCATTGAAATGTAAACTGGAGTGACGTATCACAGTAAGAATGGAGAAGGTGTTTGCATGACGGGAAGCGGTGGTTAAACATGGCGAAACAGAAAACTGCTGCTGAAAAGTGTTGTAATCACCCTTTATCCAAAGGCCCTTGTTCTGCCCAGCAGCACAATAAACCACCTCGGCAAGGCTCGACATCAGGACCCTACACACCACAACCAATGTGATTTACCACTAAGCCATGGCAGTTATACTTAACTCTGATGTTATCACAAACATAGCAGACAGCACAGTCATTCAACAGTATGATCAAAGTAAATAATCATGTAGATGTATATGCATGCGTACGTATATATGTATATATATATATATATATATATATATATATATATATATATATGCATATATATATATATATATATATATATATATATATATATATATACATATATATATATATATACGTATATATATATATATATATATATATATATATATATCTGTAAAGAAAGAACATGATCACAATAAAGCATTCATAACGAATGCAAAGGAAAACAGCAGCGGAACTCCCGTATTATTTAGTGCTGTCATATCAAGCTGGTCAGAGGTGAAACAACCCCCTGCGTCTCCAACCACAGGTAGGATGCCAAAAGTGCGACTAACTTTGTCCACGTGCTAAGTCTGACTTTCAAACAGGTACAGGGCAAGGCAGTCCCAGTCCCCAGTCAGGCAAGCTGAAAACCAGAAGACTATTTGAACACTCCTGACCATTATATGAACGTATGTTCCAGGACTATAAGCTTAGGACTTCTGAATATACTTGGAGTGAGTCAACATGCGGGACGGGTCTAGAGCAGAAGGGGGTGGTGCATGTATAGTGGTGTGGTTTTTTCCAACTGGAGAATGGATGACTGCTGTGTTAGTGAAGTGTTGAGGTGTGTGTTCGGGTAACTATGAACCATGAGTATCCATAAAAATGAAGCAGCACACCAATAGTGTAGTGGTTAGAGCATCCGCCTAACGAACAGGCATTCACGGTTCAAGTTCAACTATAGCACATATCATTTTCCATGTGGAATGAATGCCATTTTGCTGTAAAACCAACATAATAACATGTAAAAGTGAACTTGAGTATCGCATGGGACTTTTAACCAAATCCATTCAATCAAAGTGGTACTGTCATAATGAATAAGGCACAAGTAGGCACAAATAAGCAGTAGTAAACAAGCAAATCTGAGTGCGCGTGCACGGCTGTAAGCAGTGCTCAGCATAGGAAATGTATATAAGTATGTACAGATGTAATATATACATAGATATATATATATATATATATATCTTTATCTATCTATCTATCTATCTATCTATATATATATATATATATATACACATATATATATATATATATATATATATATATATATATACATATAGATATCTGTACATATCCTATGCTGGGCACTGCTTTATACTTATATTATACTTATACTTTATATATATATATATATATATATATATATATATATATATATATATATATATATATATATACACACACACACACACACACACACACACACACACACACACACACACACACACACACACACACACACACACACACACACACACACACACACACACACACACACACACACACACACACACACACACACACACACACATATATATATATATATATATGTATGAAGAATGAATGCCGTAACAATAAAGCATAGAAAAGGAATGAGAAGGGAATCAACAGCAACTATAGTATTGTATAGTGCTGTCAGCATATGTCATATCAAGCTGGCCAGCAGTGAGCAAAGCACTGCTGCTCACACCACAGGCAGGGTTTTACCAGTGGGAGTAACATTGTTGATCTGCTAAGTCTACTTTACAAACAATCAGAGGGTAGTCCCCAGTGGGACTACCAAAAAGTGATATTTGGATCTCCATGCATTACACAAGCAAGGGCAGGTATGTTCAAGGACTAAATGGTGGGAGAACATGATAATACATGTGTTGGGACAACATACATGTAGGGCCCCTAACGCTGGGGAGAGGGCAATGTAAGAAGGTGTGTCATGGCTGTGAAAACAACTGGATAATGGTTGGATTGCGTGTATGTCGAACTCAGGTGGGGTCGAGGGACCATGGGTATGTGATTATGGATCCAGGCGTGTCATGGTTGGATGGCCTTGTTCTAACTGGACCGCCTCATGGAGGCCAGTGAGTTAGTTATAAGTATGTATGCATACACACATGCATACATCTATATGTAGAAGTACATTCCCTGTAACATGTCCATTCCATTTGCAGACATAAACACATGATTGTGCCCTTACAAACATCGATAGTAGATAGAATAACAGGAAGAGCATAAGAGGTAAGGGACGAAATTGCTAAAATGCAGAAGTGTGTACAATGTCCGAAGTCAGTGCTGAATAAATCAAATGTGAGGACTGTCTCACACAGGGAATTATCCCTGTGATCTGCCTGCAATGGCAAAGCCAATTACTAAACCGGTCTTTTTATAAAAAATTCACGCCGAACATGTACATAATTAGTTCTCTTGTGTAACGTCTAGGTTACCATATAGTCAGACTAATTAATTCATTGTAGTGTTATGTTAACGGGAGTAATGATGTAAGGAAGTAAGAGTCTAATCTTGACATAAAGATGTGTGTCCCATGTGGGACAACGCAAAAAATTGCGAATAGTGTCCTACTGGTCACTCAAGTCACCAATGTTTGTGGACTAAACGTTAGGGATTCCTGAGGATACATCTAGTGAGTCAACCGATGGATGGGTCTACAGGGGAAGGGAGCAGCCAATGTGTACTGGTGTGGATACACCGTGAATCCAACTGGAGAAAGGATGACTGCAGTGTTAGTGAAGTGTTGGGGTGGGTGTTTGAGGAAATAGGAGACATGGATATATGGGTATATATGCAACTGAAGCAGCACAGCTACAGTGTATTGGTCAGAGCATTTGCCTAACGAACAGGCATTCACGGTCCGAGTCTCACACTAGCACATATCATTTTCCATGTGGAATGTGTATATAAACATATTCATACATCGTTTTGCTGTACAACCTACATAAGAACATGTACATGTGAATCCGAGTACTGCATGAAATGTTTAATTAATGTCATTCAATCTCAGTGTTAGTGACATAATGAATAAGTTACTATTAAGCAGGTGTAAGCACAAATAATCAGTATTAAACATAAATAAGCACCAGTAAGCATGTTTAAGTGCGTTTGCGCAGGGGTACTTTTCTGTTATTGGGGCAACACTGTTAATGCAGTTGTTGACTTCCAAATCCAGTGTCAAACCGTGTATATATGTTAGTCTTAATGTGTGTGTAAAATGTAGAAGTTACAGGTTGTTTTCATTTTGCTTTGACATTTTGTCCATTTAACTGATTTATACACAACTGTTAACATTAACATCCAAACAACATGGCTTGAGCTTGGAGTCGGAGCTCAGCTACCACATTGAAAGTGTTTGCCCAAAAGCAGAATAGTGCAAAAAAAAAAAAGACAAAGACCTACTATTACAGCAGTCTATCCATTATAGGGAAATCAGGCATTGTAGAAAACATTTTCTTTTTCAAATACCCATCCTCAACATCTGTAATTATACTGACTCGGCTTCTTTAAGCCGCGAGGATACGATTACAATCAGTAAACAGTGATCGTTTGTTTTTTAAGAGTGTCAGGCATGGATTTAGGAAGGCATCGCTGAGCCGGAAATAACTGTGTTTACGATGTATACATCTGTTGCTGTTGTACAAGGCTTTTACATAATTAATCCAAGTTGAAGCCTGATCTTAACAATTTGTCTTGTAAGCCCTTCATGGCAAACGTATACATAGCAATTTCACTGTCTTTTAATCATCATTTCACATGCCTCACAGAGGACTGAAAACTGCCTGATTGCAAATGGTCGGCAGGACTACATCTTTGTAAACTGTAAGCACAGGCAGTTACATCATGTTAGGCATTTCATGCAGTGTACATATCACCATGTCATAACTAATTAACAGAAGAAAGGAATGTCATGTTATTTGCAAGCATTTTCTTATCAATGATTTTCTGTCTGTGTGACTTACCGGGGCAACACTTTAAAGCGATCTCCCCGCTGTAATACAGTACCTTAACATGTCTGTCAGGCAGACGTGTGTAAAATTAGATTAGTTACTTGGTTAAACATTTAATTATTAACACAAGCATTTTTTACCGACGTGCTCAACAGGCATGTTAATGAGCTGCATTACACCTGAATGATTGCATTAATAGTGTTGCCCCGATAACGGAAATGTACCCATTCGACAGTATAGGACAAGTATTCAATTACGTAGAAGTATGTGTGTTAATGTCCATATATATTTATATATATTTATATGTGTATATATATATATATATATATATATATATATATATATATATATATATATATATATATATATATATATATACACATACATAGATATAGAGTATATATCCCAAGAACAAACCTCATGACACCAAAGCATTAGAAAAGAATGAAAAAGAAAACACCAGCTGCTCCTGTATTATGTACTGGTGTTAATCCCAAGGCAAGTGTGTTTCTGTGTGACACATGGGTTCAGACTGTATTCTGGGTAATATTAGAGTTGCTGACGTTACTCACCAGGTCTATTGCCAAATGTATGGGTATGTCTTGCCAACCCAGTCACTTGGCTGATTGTGACATATTTGGCCACTATATAGGAAAACTATGCTCCCAACACATGCAGTGGCTAGACACTTGCAGCCACCAACACACAGAATATAACAGACAAACACACACACCTGCTATGCCTCGGAATAGAACACCGACCTAACTACTTTAACACACTACAGCATTACACAGTTACAGAACACGCCACTGAGATTACTGGGTTACAGCAGTCCGAGAGGTATATTTCTAGGTGGGTGACATCAGGATTGCCATAGTTGAGTATAGGAATTGTACGGAGTGTGAGTACTCTAAAAGCATTGATCGGTCCTTAGGCAGACTGACACACACACACACAGTTGGCAAGTCTGGGATTAGAACACTGACCTAACTACTTTGTCCCACTACAGCAACACACAGTTACAGAATGCACTACAGAGACTACTGGGTTACGACTTTCCCAGAGGTGTATTTCTATGTGAGTGACATCAGCAACCTTGCCAAAGTTGAGTATAGGAATTGTACAGAGTGTGAGTACTCTAAAAGCATTGTTCTGTCCTCAAGCAGGTGGAGACACACACACAGTTGGCAAGTCTGGGATTAGAACACCAACGTAACTACTTTATCACACTACAGCATTACGCAGTTACAGAACGTGCTGCCAAGATTACTGGGTCACAGCAGTCTGAGAGATGTATTCATAGGTGAGTGACATCATCAGCCTTGCCAAAGTTGAGTATAGGAATTGTACGGAGTGTGAGTACTCTAAACGCATTGTTCTGTCCTCAGGCATATGGACACACACACACACACACACACACACACACACACACACACACACACACACACACACACACACTTGGCAGGTCTGGGATTAGAACACCGACCTAACTACTTTATCACACAACAGCATTATGCAATTACAGAACGTGCTACTGAAATTTCTGGGTCACAGTAGTCCAAGAGGTGTATTCCTAGGTCGGTGACATCATCAGCCTTGCCAAAGTTGAGTATAGGAATTGTACAGAGTGTGAGTACTCTAGAAGCATTGTTCTGTCCTCAGGCAGATGGAGACACACACACACACACACACACAGTTGGCAAGTCTGGGATTAGAACACCAACCTAACTACTTTATCACACTACAGCATTATTCATTTACAGAACGCACTACCGAGATTACTGGGTCACAGTAGTCCCAGAGGTGTATTCCTAGGTGGGTGACATCATCAGCCTTGTCAAAGTTGAGTATAGGAATTGTACAGAGTGTGAGTACTCTAAAAAGCATTGTGCTGTTCTGAGGCAGATGGACACACACCAGTGGTGGGATCAGAACACCTGCCTATCTACAGAACACTATTACAGAACTATGCAGTTAGAGTCACACCACAGAGATTACGCATTTCAAGGCAGTCATCATGACCTTCTAGGATTGCGGACATCAACAGGGATGCTGCCAGTTAAGATGTACATAGCTATGAACCGGTGTGTTTAAAGTAGGAGTCCATCCTGAACTGGAGTATGCCCATCTGTGGAATGGACGACTACTATCACTATACAGGGTTACAATGGCCATGCCCATATACATAAAGGCACATAACTGACACAAGGTGTAAGTGGGTATGCTCACACACTTCGTAGCACAGGGCTGTTTGGAATGCAGTATGACTGCAACTACACAAGGTTATTCTGGGCATGCTCATACACTTAGTAGCACAGGGCTGTTTGGGATACACTCTGATTCTAAACACGGAAGGCCACAATGGCCATGCTATTACAGTTAGATGTACAGAACACATTGTAATGGACTCTGGTTTTAGTAGTTGTCATTGTTAGCAGGAACGCTGCACTACATATATCTGACACTGGTCATCTACACAACATCTGCTGCTGTCTGTCATCTTAGATGTACCATTCTATACCAAACACAATACTACCACCCGCAGTGATGTCATGCTAGGAGTGGCAACTGCTTGACCAACACAATGAGCCAATGTCCTGCTGTAATTATGAGGTTGTCCAGTGTCTGTCATTCTGGGATGACATGACTCAAAGAAGACAAGCCTTTGCCACAGATCACATGCATCCATGATTCAAGGGAGTGGGGATAATACCTAGGTCACAATTGCCCATATAGTGCCATTCCAAGGCAAATGTCCTAAACACAAGATAACACCCTGACACCTAGAAGACAGTTGCATTGTATGCTTATGCTGACCAGTACTAGATATGTAGCATTCGTAATCACAGCTGCTCACTGTAGAACCAACAATGGGGAATACTGACATCTGTGCAGTGAGGAACACCTGGCTAAAGGCTCTGTAGTGCACAATAGCACTACCACCATATAACTCAGAACCAGACATGTGGGCCATAACACTGGTACAGACCACTCCAGGTGGTGGTGTCCCCACATACATAAAGGCCACTCACATGTACAGACCAGTACTCCAACAAAAGTCATCACAGATGAGTCAGGTGCAGGTCACAATGTCAAAAGCTGAATTCTAGGATGTAATTCTCAGACACTGCCATGTCCTCAGATCACCAACACACATCCATACATGTGGTATGACATATAATGGTACAACACCATGTAACATTTGACTGGTGGACTGTACCTAGCTTTATGTCAACTGTGCAGACTACCCATGTTCTGACACAGTTGCATCATGTGTTATGCAGTGCAATGATACCACTGTTTGTAACCAGGTCAGCTGTACACATACCAGGGTCCCTCGGATATTGACAGCATTAACAGATGACTGTTACTGTACACCAGTAAACAACACCCTCATGGTTGGATATGACATACATGTACCTGTCCTGGATATGTACATGCCACACTCATGCAACATATATGTAAACAGCACAGCTGTTGTTGTCCTTTGTACAGACAGGTGGCTACAGTCATTACACACATGCACATGGAAGATAGGTCCATGGCTGCTGAATGCTAACAGTACATAAGGTGTGATATCAATGTTGACAGAGGTAATATTCCCTCTGTACTGGTCACCCATGACACCTATCATATCATACAACATTCCATGTGTCATGTATGTCATTACACATGTCCACCAAATGCAATGCCTACAAACATGCTCAAATGACAGGATTGTAGGACCTACAAACATGTACATGTAGTGATGTGCGTTCAGATACCATGCGTGTGCAGTTGCTGATGTTTGTAGGTGACGTGTCTTAGTCATCATGCAGTTGCAATGCAACCTCAACATTGCCAACTGTATATGGTGATATGCTGAAAGTACAGTATGCTGTACTTCAGATATGGACAGATGTGTGGACATAACTAAGTGGTGGGGCATCTTTGCAGATGGATGTTTGCTGAGGATAGCTCACAGGTGTGTTATAGCCATTCCTACAATAACCTGTGTAACTGCTAAGCTATGGTTTTGTTAATTGAAGGGGAACACACACAACTTAGACAGCAGTCAGGGTGACACTGAAGGTAAATCACTTGACACCTGTAACAGTTAAGACCTCATGTGTGCATATATTGTGCATATATCAGCACAGTTGACAAAGGAAGAGTCAGTACACTTTGTAGTGCATTTAATACTGTTGTAAGTCTGTCATACTTATCAAGAGATAGGCAGGTGTTTGATTCACAGTACTGGCATGTGTGGTTGTGTGTGTGTCCATATATGTCACGTATGGTGGGGAATACATCACAATTGTTATTCACTCTCCTGTACACTGTTGACATCTGTACAGACTGCAATGTAAAAAGCAGGACATAGGCAGGAGTTTAGATCTCACACATGTCAAGTATCTGTATGTGTGTGACATAGGTGTATTCAATTGTGAATGCCACTGTGTGTGTGCGTGTGTGTGTGTGCGTATGTGTGTGCGTGTGTGTGCGTGTGTGTGTGTGTGTGTGTGTGTGTGTGTGTGTGTGTGTGTGTGTGTATGTATATGTATGTATGGTTGTCTGGTCACTGGATTGAGGATGTATGTTACCATAGTGAACTGATAAGACCCCTCCCCCATCCAGTCAATGCAATCTAGTATCCCTGTTGATGTCCTCGATCTTAGGCCACTCTGACTACCTGTACAAGTGTAATCTCTGTGGTGCATTATGTAATTGCACAGTACTGTAATGATTATTTGCATATAGGCAGGGGTTCTCACCTCAACACTAGCAACTCTGTGTGTGTGTGTGTGTGTGTGTGTGTGTGTGTGTGTGTGTGTGTGTGTGTGTGTGTGTGTGTGTGTGTGTGTGTGTGTGTTACTGTGTCTATGAATCAGTGAGTGTGTGGGTGTGTTACTGTGTCTCTGAATACCTGTGTGTGAATACTTGAGTGTGTGGGTGTGTTTGTTTGTTTGCATCCTGTCATGGGAACGTGTATTACTGCTTCCCAATGAGGCAACACACTTTCCACTGGCCTCTACCTTTGACATCAGCTAGATCACTCTCTAACCTCTCCTCTCCATTTAACTGTACCTGTGATGTCACCCAGTATGGATGTGACATCTCTAGCCACAGTAGCTTAATACACAGCTATCGTGCTCTTGGATCAGTGGATCAGTAGATCAGTAGACGTGTTTGGAAAGTGGGACTTTTTAACTGCGATGTGGAAGCTACAATGTGCTAGTATTTTCATACAGACCTGTGAGTAGTCTACGTTTACATATGGGACACTAACTGCAAATACTGACATCCCCCAGCACATGCAATTAGACCTGAAGGAGGAAGGCAGAACAAGACCAACATGCAGTTACTGTTGTTACACATGACACATACTGTTAACAGTACAAAATGCATTCTAAACCTGTAGTACATGGTATGTCTGCTGCCTGTCAACAGTACACAACAACTGTAATCTACAATTATCTTCCTAGTCTGTTCACCCTGTGCATCAGACCATGTGAGCATGTCCCTGCACTGATGGTGTGGATGACAGGGATCATCATATGCACAGGGTGATAATGTTTGCCAGAGGCCTAGGCTGCACCATTGGATGACATCATGTGTGTGGGTTAGGGCCTTTGATCTCATTGGGCATGTGTGGATATTATGCATGTGTGTGTGTTGCGGTGCCCTGCATTTGTTTCTGGTGTGTGTATGCACACAATTCTGTCATGTGTCTGGCCTACGCAGGGGTATTATTGACAGCTGCAGACTGTACAGGCCAGGTTTTACAGTTCACGATGTCCGGCCACAGCCACATGACCTGTGCCTGCCAGGGGTTGCATGGGCACTACCAGGCAAAGGTGCAAATTGGGTACTGTCTGATGACACATGTCCACTGGAACTATGTCCCTGTTGGGACCATCCAGGGCCCCATACACGTGGCCTGCTGTGTCCTGGTGTGGACGGCACAGCACCAGCTTCAGTGCTACTGCTACTGTCACTATGGGAGCGGGCATGTGAGGTAGCACAATCATGTAGACCTTCAACAGGTGATGCAGCTGGCCTACGTCCATGTGCCCAATGCCTCACTCCTACCAGATGTTCCAGCACAGACATGCCATGCTCAAGGATTGATGTGCTATGGTCAAGGACTCCCACCAATTCACCCAATCATCTATCCAAAACATCAGCAAGATGATGGTGAGCATTTGCCATTGCCTGGATGTTGTTGGTTAAAGAACAGACAGCAGCCCTCTGAAGCCACTGACCTTCTCTGTTGTGCCATTCAGTACGTGCCTGTGCCTCTATTACAGCCTGAAACATGCATCTGGTGACACCAGCTGCTGTGCTCTGTCTTGCAGGGGCATGTTGGCCAGAGGTTCTACTATGACCAGCACTGGCCAGATGCCTGTGTGGGACATCCACCCATCAGTTGGCTGACACTATGTTGTGCAGGCACACCTTCCATAGCCTCCACACTTTCCTGTTCCATGCTACACATGCCAACTGTCCTTCCTCTATGGCCACTGGTGGTGGGGTATGTGTAGGCATGAGAACTGTGTGCAGGGATGAGGGGGATAGAGGTGGAATGGCAATCAATGGCACAGATTCATCCCCTGACAACCCTGCCTTACCTCAATCATACATTCATCATCACTGCTAGAGTCTGTGGGGACACTAACATCAGATGGACAGCAGGAGGGGAACGCACCTACATCAATACACCTGTGAGGGGCAGACAAGAACTGTACATTACAATCTATACAACAGGCACACACACACACACACACACACACACACACACACACACACACACACACACACACACACACAGACACACATAGACACACACACAAAGACACACACAGACACACACACAGACACACGCTATGGCACCCACCATGCATGTGATATGGCAGACAGCATTCAGCTCAAGCAATAATAGTGGTAATTAGCATACATCCCTGGGTTGCACACAACAGCATGCATGTGTCATAGCAGAAGACATGCACATTACACAATACAGCATGCATGTGTCATAGGAGAAGGCATGTACCTTACACATTTATAGTAGTAGTTAACATACATCCCTGTGTTACACCATGTAGACCAGCACAGCTTAACAGTACACCAGCATGATGTGTGGCATATGACCTTGACAATCACATGTAGTATGACATGTGATCTGCTGACGTGTGGAATGACATGCATACATGTTTAACACAATGGTGTGGTGTCCTGTCAAATATACAGTGGAGTAATGGTGTCCCAATGCAGGGATGTGTTATACTAACATGGACTATCCGCTGATGCAATGTTGTCCATCTGCCCTACAGATAAACAGTGACATACTGCACATTTAAATGATGTGCATGGTCATTGCAGTGAATCATGTGGCTTCTCTATTGCTATACAGTGTGAGTTACAGACACAGTTCATAGCCATGACTGTGTTCAGATACAATACATTTATACTGTGGAATGTGACCCACGACACTGAGGTGTATAGACACTAAACCATAATCTGGAATGTGTGACACAGGTCACTGAAGGGTATATGGATGACACTCCTGCACATCTGCAACCATATTACTGATGCCTGGCAACTATGGCCAAACATGGCAAACTCATCAGTACTCCATGTCCCACATGACATCTGTGTACCACACACACATGAGGAGCAAGGATGACAGTGATGTCTGATACCAGCAAGGGAAATGTACTGTATCTGTGGCCTGATGTGGTTGTCTGTGTATGTTGTGCAGCACATGTATGCATGTGGATACTGTACAGGTGACTACTGTCATGTCGTGACACACTCAAGATGTTCAACACATCTTATGTGGTGGTTTGATGTCATGCCTACACAAGGTGTGCACAGGCCTGTAGGATGTTTAGTGTTTCACATCTGCAATATCACCATTACACAAGAGCCATAGTTGGATCATGTGGAGCCAATGTACAACAGAGTGTACACACATGCACATCACTTCTACTGTGTGTGTTGCTTCATGTCTCTGGTCATCCTCCATGGCCATGTGTGAACATGTGTTGCCCAAATGGTTGTTATAGGTGTTTATTTCACATCTCAGTGTCATCCCATATGACATACACCCATAGATGTCATATGCTCCACTAACAACAGGGTGGTATGTTTGGGATATTAGATACGTTTTGCAGGATAGTTAGGCAGTATTGCAGTCAGCCCACTAAATGTCATGGACATGTCAGATAGCACATAACATTGTGTGACATTCATAGCAGGGGTATAATCCACACAGGTGAATCCTGTGGGCTGGCCATACTCCAGCTCACTGTGTAGTACTGTTTGTATTCCCCACATGTGTAGTTCTGATCTGTAGTACATGTCTCTAGAGTGAACCACACCTCCACCATTGTATGCACAGCTGTCCACACATCTGGCAATGACAGTTTGTGAGGTTTCATGTTGGTGTTTCACATAGTTTTCAATTATTGCACATGGGTAACCATTGTGATGCATTGCAGGTCCAACCTGTATATTTTGACAGGACCATACATTATGTGCACATGAGGTAAATGGCCACATGGCAGATAGATCTATGCATTATCATGCCTGATAAATGATAACAGTCTCACCTGCAACGGGCTGCTGTTGCAGCAGAATGCCAGAGGTACCTAAATAGGAGTGACACAGCAGTATGATCATTATCCACACCAATATGATAGCTACAGGGTGCAATGTGCATGTTAACACATAAGCCAGTACAATAGACTATACTATGGGAGTATGCACATGTGTGCATACACAGAGTAGCAAACTACAGTATGCGGCATGTATGTATACATGCCTTGCATATGATGTTACATTACATATTGTACAGTGACACATGTAACTATATAAAATATAGTTGTTATATGTGCAGTAGTGACTTACTAGGCAACTCCAGGCTTGGTGGTTGAGAGACACCCAGCTCCACAATATCAGCTAAAGCTTGTGGATGTTGTTCTGCAGGTGTCCCCAGGCTGGCCAAGTAGCTCCTCAGTACCTGAGAGTTGGGGCTGGGTTGGTGGCCCACCACCTGTTACACCTTATTCCCTGGTGATTGCATTTGCACGCTGTTTTGCCCATCTAATTAGGTCTGTATAGTGTCTGCGCACCTGCTGATAGGTGTGATTGTGGTCACATACATCATTTACCCACCTGCAAAGTTCCTGCCACTGGGCATCCTGCTGCTGTGCATCCTGTGGCACATGGCTGAAGAGTACATGATGATTATCGAGGAGGTATGGGATGAGGACCTCATCCTCCAAGCAGGTATAAGGTGGCAGCCTTGCACGCAGCATTCCTGGAAGACATAATGATGGAGACAAGTCACAGTAACTCACAGAGAAGTACAGAGGTACAGCTGAACATACATGTGTATCACATTTATTACGATTAAATATTTGTCTTTGCAAATCTACATAACACTAACAGCACTGACATGTTTGTGTCACACACATATGACACTCAATGGTGATTGGATATTATCACCATATATGTGTGTGTCAAGTGATGACATTGCTCATACTCCATGTAGATGCTGTCTTGATGTGGGCATGTCTGTTTGCCTGTACTGGTGTTCTCACTTATCAGCACATGCTTGGATGTGTTCACATTAATGCAGTAGACCTTGATGCTGTGTATATGTCACATATATAGACTTACACTGCCTTAACGGACATGACCTGTGACCCTGCAGACTTGCATGTATGTGTTTTGCCATATACATATACACATATACATATACACGGCACTGTACAGCAGTTCAACATCCTGCCATGTATTACCTGTGTTGCACATGTGATACACATGGGACACTGGCTAGCCTGATGGTATTTTCAGAGTTGGATATCAACTATAGCATGTATGGTCAAAGTCAACTAGCAGACTATATGCCCTGGGCCATGTATGAGTTTAGGATGAAAGGTTACCTAGCTGTAGCTGACAGGCAGGTTTCTGGGGCCAGGTCAAGCAGTGCCACATAACTGATCCACAGGGTTAATGATATATTTACCATGCTGTCATCATACCATGTCTGAAAGTGGGGCAATGTTCAACTTTGCTGGACAGGGATGTATAGTATAGCAGGAGTATGTAAAGTGTATGAGACAAGGATCTGTCCAGCATGTGGTTATCCTTGTACTAGGAAGGTGGATGTCCATGAAGTATGCGTTTGAGATCAGGATGTGTAAGTGTAGCATGTCCAACATCACTGGGTTGGGCATGGCTTTATTCAGGGTAGGCATCATGCTACATAGTGGATATAGGGATTAGGAAGGCTAGTGTAGGCCATCTGAACATGGCCAATACCCCTTAAAGGAAATATGTGATCTGATATGGGTCACTTGAGTGTTGGGTATGGCTGGACAATGATCTCTATATTCATGGATGGCACCCTGTCATGATTAGGGTTGCCTCTTATGACTACCTGACAGGTGTGGTGACATAACTATCACAGGAAAGACAACTGTCCACCTGCATCCCATACACACAGTGTCCATTATGTTGACCGCTGCCTAGGTGGTAGTTCATGGGTGCAGAGTTTTTAACATAGGGGTTGACAATGCAATATGTAGCTGTCAGATTGTGGCCATATGTCACACACCTCACCCACAAAGCCCCATTCTGTATGCTGACCGCAACACTCACTGAGTCAACTATTACTCCTAGTTCATATTCATTTGCATACTTCAATAGGTAGATGCCTTCTGTGTTAGTCTGTGTGGCATAGACTACAAAGAGAGTGAGTAGAATGAATTAACCCTGTCTTACTGTGGCTGGCACTGGTGTGATGTGCATGTATTATTCAGACACCTTCTGTAGTGTTGGTTCTGCCAGCAGTCCAATTGCAAATCACTCCTTGTGACATAGGAATGTACATCTAGTATACTGAGTGTAGCTGGAACACAGCATGGGTGATGATATCCTATGATCTGGCAAGGTTATGATAAGCTGTGTGAAATCAACCTTACTGTCATCTACAACTGTACTGCTGACATCAAATAAATTGATGAAGATTCATGGCCTTTCAGACCATTCTCAGCAGGGTGGTAGTGCAGTAATTCCCATTATCAGTGGTATCTCTCCCTTTGGGGGTTGTGATAACTGTTGGTGTGCACCATTCAGTGTGTACACAGCCTGACATGAAGCTATGATTTTACATGATGTTTAGGTGGAGAGCAAATTGTTTTGACATTTGTGTAGGATACAACCTGGGATGTGGACAGGTCCCATGCAGCCTGTATGTATGGCATTGGAGAGTGCAGCTTGTACCTGCATAGTTGCGATCACAGGGGCTCTGTAGTGTACACAGATATATAAATGTGTACCTGTTCAGGTGGGACATTGTGTTTATGTTATCCAAGACCCTATCAGGATGAACAGGTGCTATTTCCGTAGGTGCAGTACTTCTCATGCCATAGTGCTGTGAAGCATAGCAGGTCTTGCTGTTGCCATTATGTTTCATGACACAGCTATGGAATCCTTTGTGGTTGGCCTCATAATATGTGGATGATTAGTTTCACAGTAACTTTGTGTGGCATTATATGGTGTATCTGCATCTTACTGAGGCTGACCATGGATCAACTTCCACTCATGTGTGTTGATTCTTGCAACAGTTACTACCTTCTGTGGTACAGTTTAAGGCAGAGTACCACCAGTTTGCCTTCATGTTTGTGTTTAGTTGAATCCTGTTCCTGTTTCAATGGCACAATCACTGCACATATGTGAGTGCTTAAAGTGCATGTGTGTAGGACTCAGCATTTGCACATGCATTGTACATCTACATGGGTGCCATGACAGTCACCACTTCACTCTTAAGGAGCATAACATTGGATTTGAAGACTGACCATGTGTGGCATACTGTTAGCCCTGTTTGTGTGACTATGGTGATCCAGGTCATTGGTGTTGCTGAAATCCAACATGCATTGAGCACAGGTGTTGGTACATGATGAGTCTTCCCAGTTCATAATGGGATAGCTGAGTGGTCATGATTATGGCTTCCTGTCTCAAAACTGGTATTCCCCATTACAGGACAATGACAGTTGGGAATTCTGAGGCATGGTGGATGATCTGTCACAAGGTGCAATTTGGATTAAACTTTGGCATAAAGGTAGTTGCTCAGCATAATGCATCTTACGTTTTGCAAGTGCAACTAGCGTGGGGGTGTACATATCCCTCAGGAAGTTGGACACACCTGTGGCCCATGTGTTCCAATAAAGGATGATGGCCAAGAGGTGAGGTATGTGTTATAACATGGTCATGCAAGGGTGCTCTCTAGAGCATTCAGCCATATCTATCACTGCACAGATATGTTCTCCAGGTTTCAGATTGCCGTAAGTGAGCCCATATTGAGTACCTGATTTGTATCATTGAGTATCAAGACCCACAGTTTATTTCTTGGCTGTCCCTGTTGCACCAGTGGACTTTCACTTGAACTTGGCATGATGAGGGCACTATAGGGGCAGCATGGGCCGTTGCCAGTATCCAGATTCTCAGGGGTGACAGGTGCAGGCCCTGTCTGGCAAAGCATCATGATCTGTCAACCATGTTATACCACGCAGAGAAATGCTGGATACTCTTTGAATTACACCAGTACATTACACGATTGTGGAATACAATCCTTGTCCCTGTACTGCTACATCATTCCGGCCAATGGCAGAATGCTACCCAGGACTTGGGAAATACCTGCATGGGCTACAAGACCTGCCAGTTCCTACATGTGTTTCCATGCAGTCAAGGCTATTGCATCACAGGTCCTGTACAACAACATAGAATATGCCAGAGACATGTGTATAGTTCAAAAGGTGGTCTGAGTGTATGGGTATGTGGCTAATCATGGCAGACAGGCAGTTGACAGTATGTTTGCCCTCATATAGCTTGGTGTGTAATATAGTGCTAGAGTTTGCATTCACAAATGAGTACTGTTGGCCATGTTTCTGGCCACGTGTTCTGGAGTGTGACACAATTATGCAAACTATGTTGTACAGTCTTTGTATTCTGTTGTCTGTCCATTCCAACTTTGGAGGCCTCTTGCTTGGCCAGATACTTAGAGGCCTCTGTGGATGTGTGTGATTTCTGGTGGCATGTGTGTGTGTGTGTCCTTACTGTGTTCTGGTAAGGGTATGTGTTGGTTGCGGTGATGGGATGCATGTGTTAACCTACACCGCTTGACTGTCTAGTCCAGTCATGGGTGTAGAATGGACTGCCTCCAAGCTCACCCCTGTAGCTGCATCCCAGACAATGTGTGGGGTGTGGTGTTAGGCGGGTTTGGCAGTGTACATGGCATAGAGATTGCATTCCCCTAGAATGGCCACATACACAAATCTGACATTAGTAAACACCAGTAGCTGACTAGTGGACATGCCTGTAGAAACATTCAGTACTACACATGCCTGTATGAGCATTCAGTACTACAAGTACCATGTACTGTATTTAGTTAACTTACTACTTATGAAGATGTTTTAGACAGTGATGCTCACAAGTAAATATTTGTGTTATGGATGTGGCAACGCTAGCTATTACAGGAACATGGTATCTACCTTTAGTAGCAATCCCCCTCTGAGGGCCACATTACATCCTGATAATTGATTACAGATGATGCACATGTCAACAGGGCTGTATCCTTGTCTGGGTATATGCTCACATACCCACTAGAACCATGAGCTCTGTTGGGCACAGACACCCACTCCCCACACAGAGTCAAATATCAATAGACTCTGCTGCCACTCTCGACATGATCAGGATATAATCAGATAGTGTAAGCCATCATCTATGAAGCAGCTATTACACATGGGCAGTGGTTTCCTACAACTTACACTCCTACTGCAGATGTCACACTGGAGTTAAAGATGATATGCACCCTGTTTCTTTACCAGTACTGTCCACATATTTCCAAGCAGCTGTTAGTCTGCCAATGAGAGGTTAGGCTACACAAACCTAAATGTTCAACCAGTGTGTCTCTACTGTCTATATCCACTCTATGTAGGTGTGCACATAGCCATTTGGCACTGCCCTGTAACAAGGGCCAGTACACATTTGCAGAACATGTACACATGTACAGCTGTCATTGCTTGCAAACAATACTAGAGAGGTGGATATTAGGCAAGGTGGACTTTTAGGCAAGGCTCAAAATACAAACCCACCACCGTAAATAGCACAAGTAACCAAAAACTGAGGGTAATGCTACTCAATGCCAGAAGTCTGAACCTCACAATGCACGCACTCGAAGCACTCCTCAGTATGGAGAACATCGATATCTGTGCAGTAACAGAAACCTGGTTTAAGGCTGAAGAGAGTACCACAGCACTACCAGGCTATAATTCATACCACACCTTTCGGTCACAGAACCCCAACTGAAACATAAAAGGTGGGGGTGTATCCATATTCATCAAGGATACTCACACCTCCAGGTTAGTGGTGCAGCACGATGCATCAGAGATCATTCAAGTGCAACTAACAATGGGCAAAACTGCATTCCAAATTGTAGCTTGCTACAGATCCCCCACCATGACCCAGGACCCACATTCTGCATTTCTGGAAACACTGGGAAATATGAAGGTCCTACCAAACACCCTAATACTGGGTGATTTCAACTACCCAAACATTAACTGGGTGAACTACTCAAGTACTAACTCCCTTGCCCAGCGCTTATAAGAATTTATACACTCAAATGGCCTGGATCAACTAGTCAGCACCCCCACCAGAGGGAGCAACATATTGGAACTGATCATCACCAATATGGGTGACCGGTGTTCTGCACCTGATGTTAAACCTTACTGGTTAGATCAGACCACAGACTAATCACTCTGGATATTCACATTCCACCCACAACCCCAACTAAGGAAACCAATGTGAAATACTTTTCCAAAGCAAACTTCACATTGCTTAGGACCGTGGTGGAAAGGTTCACAGCCCCCATGCTGTCCAATATGCTGAAACCTATACAAAGGCACTCTATGATCATCTGCAGGAATGCATGGATCATGCTATCCCAAGTCAAACCAAGACTCACTCCTCCAAGAAAAGGAAACCAGTCTGGTGGGCACCTGCCATAAACAGGTTCTACAACAGAAGGAAGAAACTAGTACAGATAAGAGAAAAATCCCTAGAAGGAAAGACATCCCTGATCAGTATCAGCAAGACACTACGATCCCTCACAAAATCATCCAATGCTAGCTTTGAAAGATATATTTCCAAGGACTCTAAAGATGACCACAAAGTGTTCTTTAGCTATGTCAAGAACATAAGTGGAAACTCTCAGATCTGCTCTGAGTTGGTGCAGAATAGCACAAAATGCACTGAACTGACTGATACTGCCAACATTTTGGCAGACAGGTTCAGTGCAAACTTCACACCCCTCTCACCCTCTAAAGGGCCCATAACCATACCAGAAGAATGTACGGCCCCAGCAATCAATGCACAGGTTAAAACAGCCCTATCCAAAGCCAAGAACATAGCCTCAATGGGACCAGATGGTGTCCCAGGCTGTGTCTTACAAGAGCTCGAAAATGAACTAACCCCTCACCTAAACACACTGTTCAAACTCAGCCTCTCTACAGGCTACGTACCCACAGATTGGTGCATAGCAACAGTTATCACACTCCACAAAGGTGGCGCAACAATGGACCCTGGGAAATATTGCCCTATAAGCCTGACTAGCCTGGTCTGCAAGGCTATGGAGCACATCATCATGGAACTCATTAACAGAGACATTGGGAACCTCCAAACGTTTGACCCCACCCAGTTTGGCTTTGTTAAGGGCAGATCATGCCTCGTAAACCTGGTGGACTTCTTTGAGACAGTTATCAAGGCATTAGATGAGGGTAAGGAGGTCCACAGAGCCTATCTTGACCTCACAAAGGCTTTCAACACCATTCCCCATTCTGGTATTATAGACATACCCACCAACCTGAACATTAACCCCTATGTCACGAGATGGGTTGCAAATTGGCTCACGGACAGAATCCACACAGTGAGATTTGCAGACTCTAGGTCTGACTGTAAACCGGTTACAACTGGCATCCCCCAAGGCTCAGTCCTAGGACCCCTCATGTTCGGTATATACTTCTCTGAGGTACAGGCAAGCACAGGAGGACTTTGGCTGACCAAGTTTGCAGACAACTGCAAACTAGGGACCATAATTGATTCCCTGCTGATACAGACACCCTCCAGAAGGGTCTCACTGAGATGGATACCTGGTGTCAAAATCATGGCCTCAAGCTGAATGCCAAAATGTGCATAGTCATCCCCTTTGAAAAAACAAAGTATCCACAAACTACCACATAGGTGGAAGTCCCCTAAATACAGAAAATATAATAAGGGATCTGGGAACCAAAGTAGATAGCAATCTCTCCTTTGATAATCATATTGCCAAGGTGGTTAGAAAATCCTTCTACATGGCCCACCTAATCTCAAAAGGGTTCGCATCCAGAACAAAGGAGGTCACTGTTCCTCTCTACTCATAACTTATTAGACCCATTAAAGAATACAACACCCCATTTGGGATGTACCTTACAAGACACCTGCAAAAGCTTGAAAGACCACAAAAGTACCTCACCAAGAGGATTACTGACTTCAAACAGATGACCTATGCAACTCGACTAAAGAAACTCCAGCTGTACTCGGTTGCATATTGCTTACTCAGAGGTGATCTCTGCCTGACATACAAGGCCCATGTCCAACCCAGAATTGATGGATATATTCCACCTAAACAAAAATCCCTGAGAGCCACATGCTCTAGGGTATAAACCTTACCACAACGATAAATAGGATTTGCTGGAGGGATAGATTCCTGACCCAGAGACCCCCCATGCTTTGGAATATGATTCCAATGTACATCAGGCAGAGCCTCTCACTAGCACTCTTCAAGAGAAACCTTGACAGGTGGATGGGAGACAGAAAATGTACCCCGGGGATCATGGCAGTGGCTCTGCTGGACAGAGGCACAGGGAAATAATGGCTCTGCTGTTCAGAGACACAGGGAACTAATCTAAGGGGGTGGCAAAAGCCAACCCACACTGGCTAGGCTTATAAATGCCCTTGGGCAGACACCCTAGTACTTACCTATGAACTTATGAACCTATGAAACTATTACATGTCTTATGTGCATGGATAGTTAACTAGCTCTTCCAATTTACTTTGCTATCATGCTGATAAACTGTCGGATGACTACAAGTCATATGTATCCTGTTACTGAGTATTGTAAATGCCAATAGACATAACTAATGTTTGCCTAACATAACAGTAATCCTATGTAAAATGTAATACAAATCTGCCTACAATACTGTACATCACACAGTTATTGGCACAATATCCCACAATGCAAATCATATTTGCACAGTAGGCCCACCTTTGACATGTTATTCTTAGTAATACACCCATACATATGCCTACTGTTACAATATATCAACATATACTATCTCCTGTTTTAGCACATACTTGTTGGACCAACCCTGCCACTGACAGTGGCTGGAGAGGAATTGTTGGGTTCCAAGCCCTTATATATCATCCCTTGTGGTGTATGAGGAGTTCGCCTTGTGATCTACAGCAGTACACACATAGAATACTACAAGCATTACTATGCTCAACAATACATCACTACAAGATAACTATTTCCACTATATGCAGTGCTTACACTATAATTATTACAGAACAGGTACTACATACACAGACATACTGAGTGTTCTACATAACTTATTAGTAACTTGAGGTGTTATTGACTGTTATTTCAATCTTTTTCAGTTTGTGTTTCAATCTTCTTTGTAATGTTCTTCAAGTATACACAGATGGTTTGAATGTGTGACAAGCCATCCTTTTACAGTTAGAGATCAGTAACATGTGCTATCCTGACCACCAATTGGTGTTCCAAAGTAGTTAATTACATGCATATCAGCAGTGCAGCTACTCCATTAGCCAATACCATGGCAACAGTGGTGTATAATTGAATACTCCACTTGGGCATTGTCCCTTTGCCTTACTTGTGAGGAAGACAGCCTGGATGTGTTGTTTGTGATGTATTGCAACAGCTATATGGAGACAAACAGAGATATATTAGCTTCATGACTCCCATGGATTGTGTGTAATGCCTAGATGATGTTGTTCTACATGCGAGTACTGCTGTTATATTGCTGAACAGTGCTACTTATGCAGGGTTTGTTTGTCCATCAGTCTGGCAAGGATGTTTGACCAGCTCAAGGCTGTATGGCTATGCATGTAATGTTAGGTCGTTTACAGTGTGCTAACCAGACATCTTTGGTTTGGTGTAAATGTGTATCATACTGTGCTGATATTAAGTAATTGGTAACACTTCCTGGTGTAAATACAACCCTCTGAAACAGGATTAGTGGAAACAAACCTTGTAACATCAGCAGCTGTTCCATTCTATAACAGCAACTATTTCACATACGGCCATGTTAGTGTGTCTCTGACAAGGTATGTTAATGTTTCAGCAGATGTCGTACAGTGAGTGAATAATTTGTAATGTTATTACAGTATGTATTGTTGTCATTTATTTGGGTGTGGGGGAGATGTTGGTGGGTGTACATAGCAGATGCAGGTGTGTAGGAACTGCTTTTATACATATTCGATATGTTTGTGAGGATTGCTTCCCTATTTGAACACCTATCCTTTAGTGGGCTAATACTATGGTAATTGCAGGCTGATTCATTAAGGCACTGTAATGCTTCCTGTATGGCATGCAGATGATGTTAGTCCTTGAATCCTTTCGGCAATGCATCGGAATGTAATAAAGTGTTGCTACATGAAAGATGTCTGTGTATTTCTGTCATAGATATTTGCAGTCATTGGAGTTGTGTTGGTGACGAACCCTCTTTGGCTCATGTCCATAGCACATATTTGTAATAGTGTATAGGCATATATTCTTCATATCTTTTGTTCATATTGTTTGGTCATGGCAGAATGTGTGATTGCTATGGTCCATGTTATACTCATATATGAACACTTCAACTGCTGTATACGGGATACCTACGAAATCCCAAATGCACACAATCCCGACACTCACAGTACCAAGCCCAGACTCCCGAAACCCCATATTACTGAACACTCAAACTCAGAAAGTCAAACTTGAGAAAGTAACACAAACACAAAACACACAGACACACTGCTACCCCCCGCATCCAAACAAGCCATCCTACACTACGTATGAGCAGGGGGGCAAGCCCCCCTACACCCCCATTTGAGTGGCTGCACCCCCCCACCCCCTACTTTAATATTCTACCTCCAAGATCGCACAAACAGACACACAAGGCAAACCCACACCCACACATTACAGTCCCCCACAAACACACAACACACACTTTCACACACTAAAGCCCTCAGAAACACACTTAAACACAGTAACCTACCTGAACCTCAACACCAGAAGTGCTAACTCAAAGTCCCTTAACATTGGGATTTTAAAAATCGCGCTTCTGGTGTTTTGGTACCGTGGTCTTTCAGTCTCTAAGCCTCTGGATTACGTGTGTTGGCATGTCAAGCATTGGGTATTTGGTAGGTATCCCGTTTATATGTAACTCCATGGTTGTGTAGATGTTGTTAACCTATTTGTATATCTACATATATATGTATATCCCTATATATTGACATGCATCTCTCTCTCTCTCCCTCTCTCTCTCTTATATATATATATATATATATATATATATATATATATATATATATATATATATATGTATATATATATATATATATATATATATATATATATATATATATATATATATATATATAGCATAGACCTTTCATTGGGTACATGGTGGTTCTTCCTATTTCCACACAATCCTCCCTTTTGTGTTTTAACCTGTCTGAATACACAACTGCCATTGGTACATCTCAGGTAGCTTAGTGGTAGGTTACTGTGAAGATTGTGTTCATGGTTGCGTGTTCTAATCCTGGTAGTGGTCATTTTACCTTACAGAGCAGGCACTGGTAGTGCAAGAGTGATTAACGCAAATTTCAGCGGTTGTGAGCGGCTTTGCCTGTGATCTGCACGATGTTCAGCAAAGGTTAAACCTGTGTAGCGCTTATCCATGTAGTCATGTTTAAGCGTCACTTACTGGTGCAATAACCTGCTAACGACTGCTTAAAAGTGCTTTAATCACCCTGCATCCAACATCCCTTATCCGGGCCCTCAAAATGAAGTAACAGCCCTTGCAGGTCTTGAAACCGGGACCATGAACACCACAGTCACTGACTTTACCACTGAGACATCTGAGATATGTACAACTTTTATTGTGTTTAGTATACACAGTGTACTACAGCCATTCCTCACTACTGCAAACAAATGTGTAAGTCAGTTGGTGTACATATGTACGATACCTTTTAATGTTCATATGTTTGTTGAATTCACTGTTGCAATGTGACCTGACAGGGTGTATTATGGATGAGAATGTCTCTTGTTTTGTGGTCTTTTTATATTGCCCCCATACTCCATGTGTACCCCTCCAGTTCACTTAGTGAACATCCAACACAGGCCCTCCTTGATGCATATTCCATTAGCCAGCAGTACTCCCCCACACCAATCTCCACATACACAGCAACCATTTCTTCTATGTGGAATTAGGTTAATAGTAATAGTTATAAAACCAGAACTGCATGTGTTTTGCATACACTTCAATGCATTTGGATTGCTTCTGTGTCACAAAGTGTGTTCATAGACATTTATATATATATATATATATATATATATATATATATATATATATATATAGAAGTGTATATATATATATATATATATATATATATATATATATATATATATATATATATTTATATCTATATGTGTATATATATATATAAATATATATATATATATATATATATATATATATATATATATATATAGATATGTATATATATATATATATATATATATATACACATATTTCTATCTATGTGCAAACATCACTGACATGTATGTGTGTGTGTGTGTGTGTGTGTGTATATATATATATATATATATATATATATATATATATATATATATATTTAGTATTAATTTGTAACACTTATACATATGTAGACTTGCATATGTTGATTCACACATTACGGTACATTACAATGTACTGTGTACACAAAGTGACTGTCCCATTTGTGGTAAATACTGTGAAATGCCTGTAGTATAAGGTGTAGTCTAACGATCATTAAACATGTATACAAATTAGATGGCTTAGTGGCAAGTCCCATGACTATGGTATGCATGGTCCAGGGTTCAACACCTGCGATGTATTAGACATGTTTTTACTCCAGAATAAGGCTAATTTAAGCAGTCATGTGACATTATACCAGCGGTTATACACAGTTAAACAAACTTTACATCCTACAACCTGTGCGCACAGTTGTAAGCAGGTTTAAAGGTGTTTGTGCGATATTATACCAGTGATTATACACAGTTAAACAAACTTTACATCCTACAACCTGTGCATGCAAATATGGCCACTTCTGCTAACTATTCAGGATATATACATTTCAGTGATGTGACATCTCACTACGTGCTTACATAACATTACATTCTCTGTTGACTTTACTGTCCAGCACACATGGGTTTATGTGTGTTCCAAATGTTTATTATTCTGAGGAATACTACCTATATATGCAAGCTGTGGTTAAGGTATACTTTGTAACATGTAAAACATCTCTGACTTTATTGGGATTTGAACCATGAATGCACAGATATTATGAAATGCTGTAGCCATTACACTATTGACATTAACGTTCCTTCTGCCTATTTACTATGTTCATGAATCCTATGTTTAAGCTAGGCTACACAACAGGCAGAGCCAACCACACCCAGTCAGCTTCACGAAATACCAACATAAATTAATTGAGAGATTATACATTAAATTCCTAACTACATTTGGCATAGCCCCTCACTGACACACTTCAAGGGAAACCATAATGTGTGACTGAGCAACAGTATATACACCCCTGGGATCATGTGTCCCAGAAACATACAGCCAGGGTGTGGGGGATCCCCTCCATTTTTATAGCTGCAAGACCTGTTGTGGAAATTGAATGTTGTTGGGTTGTCATGTTAACATGCCCTTTTGAGATCATTATTTGCCCCTGTCATCCTACACCACCCCAGTCTTCAACAGCTTCCATCAACTCTGCCTGGAGTCACTTCATTGGCTATGCTTGAGAGAGGCTCCGTTACTTCATCAATGGTGCAGATAAAGCCACCACACTGTAGCCATGCTTCTAAATGCCCTTGGACAGATAGCCTACTACCTATCTGTGAACCTCTACAGTGCAGGCCATCTCCAACATATGTGATTATACAGAGTTTTTCGATCACAAAATACACTGTAAAATCACCATGTAGTCAGACAACAGTTAAGTACAGCAAGAGCATACAGACTACTGATACTTAATCACTCCAAAAGCCTATCTTGGAAGCTAGTAGGCTTGTATAGGTTTAAGGCTTTGTATTGCTTACCAGTATGTTACCTACAGGAAAGATGGGACACAAGCACAGATGGGAACCATGCCTGCAACAATACCATACCAACTTGCATGTGTCAGCCTTAGGCTTTGGAATGCTGGCCAAGGATATTGGTGCCCCCATGGTGCCAGGCAAGTCTCAGAGATGAATCTCACCTCCATGAACTGCACAATAGCAGAATCAATGAGGGTTAGGCTACTCAACACCAGGGGTTGTACTCATAACATGCATGCACTCACAGCACTCCTCAGTATGGACAATATCAACATCTGTTCTGTGACTTGGACCTGTATAAGGCTCCTGTGAGCACACCGGCACTACCGGACTACAACCCATAACGCACATTTCAGCCACTGAACATGGACTGGCACAGACATGGAGGGGGTGTATCCATATTCATCAGGGATATCTACACCACCAAATTAGTGGGGCAGCATGATATCTCTGTGATCATCCATGTGCAGCTAACATTAGTCACAACTCAATGCAAACTGTGGGCTGCTACAGGTAATCCTCCATGACCCAGGAGCACCACTCCAACTCTCTGGAGACAGTGGTAAACATGACAGTCTTACCAGACACCCTGTTATTGGTCAATGTCGGCTACCCTATCCTTAACTGGATAACCTACTCGAGTATTCACTTTTAGGCCCAGCACTTCCTGGGATTTATCACCTCATATGGCCTGTATCAGTTGGTAAGTGGCCTAACGAGAGGTGAAAATATACTAGAAGTGGTAATCATGAACATGTGCAACAGGTGCACTACAGTGGAGGTAAACCGGTCACTGTTTATATCTGACCATGAACTATTCACTCCACACCCAACCATCTCCCACACCCAAGGAACACACAGTGAATACCTTTCCTACAGCTAAATTCACAGTACTAATGACAAAGGTGTAAGGGTTCACAGCCCCCACGCTCAGGCATGACACTGCTCAAGATACAGACAGATTTACAAATGCACTCTATAAGCACCTACAAAGATGTATGGATCATGCCATCAATGTTAAACCAGGACTCACTCCTCCTACACAAAGACACCAGTCTGGTGGACCCCTGCAACATACAGGCTATACAACAGAAGTAGTACAGTAGTCCAGAACAACAGCAAATCCCAAGACATGCAAAAATTCATGACCAGTATTAGTAAGATACGTATGTTACTCATGAAATCATCCAAAGCTGGCATCAACAGGTAAATAGGCAAGGATTCAGAAGATGACCACAAAGCCTTCTTTGGCTATGTCAAGGATCTAAGCAGTAATGCACAGATTTGCACTGTGCTGGTGCAATATTGCACTAAATACACTGACCCTATTGATATCACCAACACACTTGAAGATACATTCGGTGAAAACTTCACCCCCTACAGGGCCCACAACAATACCCAAAATGTACAGTATCCCAGACATCAGAGACACACAGGTGAAAATGGCCCTTTCAAATGGCATGACACAACGTCAGTGGAGGCAGATGGTGTCCCAGACTGCATCCTGCAGACACTACAAGACAAAGTAACCCCCCACCTAATACAGCAATTCAACATCAGCCTCTACACAGGCTACATGCCCATTCAATGGCGCATGGCAACAGTTATTCCACTCCACCAAGGTGGAGACACAACTGACCATGGTAACTACCACCCCATAAACCTGAGTAGCCTAGTCTGCATGGCTATGGAGTGCATCCTCATGGCACTCATTAACATAGGCAATGGTAACCTCCAGACACTTGACCCAACCCACGTCAGCTTGACTGAGTACAGATCATGCCTACTGAACCTGTTTGACATCTTACAGTCACCTGGACTTTAGGTGTGGGATGTGGTAGTTCACACATACTACCTGGACCTCGCCAAGGGTTGTGACACCATTTCCCACTCAGGTATTATTTATTTATAAACTCACCAGCCAGTACATACACCCATACATCACAGGTTGGTTTGCCAACAGGCTTACACACAGAACCGACATGGTAAGCCTAGCAGCCTCCAGGTCCAACTGTAGACCAGTCACAACTGGTGTCCCACAGGACTCAGTCCTGGGACCCCTAGTGTTTGGCATGTACTTCTCAGAGGTACAGGCAAACACAGGTGGACTACAGCAGACCATGTTTGGCAATTACTGCAAACTGGGAGCCATAATTGACAGTCTAGCTGTCACAGATGTCTGTCAAGGGGCCTCACAGAGACCAACACAGGGTGTCAAAGTCATGGCCTTCAGCTAAGGGCCCCAAACTGCAGGGTCATTCCATTTTGGGAAAACTAAACACCCACATATTAACACATGAGTGGCGGACACTTTAATACAGATGAGGTAATACAGTATGTGGGGACTACAGTAGATAGTGATCTCTCCTTTGACAATCATATCTCCAAAGTAGTTGGGACACCCTTCTCTGTAGGCCATCTGATTACTTAAGGGTTTGCATTTAGACATACTGAGGTTATTGTGCCCCTTTACTCATCACTCTTTAATTCACTTTTCAACCCGAATCCCCTCCCATTGTCAGGCATGCATCTGGCTGCCAGCTTTCTTGTTTTGTACTTTCCCTACCCAGGAATGTGTTGCAAAATGTGTTATGTAGCTTATCTATTACAATTCTGCTTTGTTCTGCTGTGACAGTACTGTTTTCTTTGCAATATGGCACCTCCCCTTTCCTGTTCTGCAGGTAGCTGCTAGCAGCCTTGTTAGCTGTTGTCAGTGGCCCACTGTGGGTTCCTAGGTGTTAATTACTCATTTGTACTCCAGTTTTCATGCTGCAGCATTTCCTTATTTTTTCCCGTATCCTTCCTGTTTCAGCTCTGGTGCGTGCCGTGCACAGCAGTTTACTGGGTTTCAAGCGTGTTTTCATCCACGTTCACATGCACATTCAGTTACCTTGTGTGCTCTCAGCTAAGCAAAGCTATAGCTACTTCAACACACCCCTATCCTGCAGCTTTGCTTAGAAACAGGCAAACCGTATTAGCAATGCTCCAATGTGCTTACAGCAAAGGTGGCACACCCCTCTCTTGATGTCATCTTTATCTCCAGGCCACACCTCGTTGTTGTAACGCTACGCTGTGAGGTACATCCTTACACCAGCGGGGAATTTCTGATTCAGTATTACTCCTGTCATTTGCATGGCATTGCCTACTAATTCCTAGTTACCGCACAGAACACTGTCACAGCCCCTTAGCAACCCTTGCACCATGGTGTGGTGTAGCATGTGTGTCATTGACTATTATGGGGAAATCATGATAACTGTTACATTGCAGTTTTATTCCATATAATTCTATTTTCATTGTGATCCAGTTCGCACACTGATGCCCTGCGCTTTAACTTCACGTTAGTATGGGCATAAAATTAAATGTTCTTTTTTATATTTTGTTCATGCTTTTTATGCCAATGGCTATATAATTAGCCATTGGCATATATTAACAGTATAATACATGTGTTTGGTCCACTGTCATGACTCTGATTTTATGTTTGCAAAAATGTAAACCGTTTTTTTTTTGGTTTACATTTCTGCATGCATACACTATGCCTGCACCACTTCTTGAATCGCTATATAACTTCATTTGCATGCTACACTGCTGCACATGGGGTAATTAACATACAGCCGCCAGGAGCTGTGTGCGCGTAGCATACGTGGGGTAGTGAATGTAGGAACAGCTCGTACCTGGATTGCTTGGTGGCCATATTTGGTATTGGAACGCTAATGCTATGCCTGCACCTGGCAGAAGTTTCATGAATTAATAATATTATTCAAAATAACTGGGGTATTTTTAGTCGGTTAGATAATATAGGGGAGTTTAAAAGGACTTTTGACCATACAAGTGATGATAATTTGAAAGTGATAGAACTAAAGAAAGTTGAGATGAGATTGAAGAATAGAGGGTATAGTGAGGCATAGATTCAATGTGCCAAAAAATGTATACTTAAGGGTACTACTTTGAAGGCATATAAAAAAGGTAAAAAAGTAGAGATTTGGTTGAAAGGTTGAATTCCCCTGTTGATTGTGAAAAGATTTACTTTGTTACTAGGTTTTCACCCTTTTCACAAGTTTTAGTGAATATTATTTTTTTAAGATTTTGGTATCTAATAGCTGAGGATGAAAAAACATTGGTCATTTATTTCCTAAGTTTGTTACATTGTCATTTTGTAGAAGCAAAAATCTTAAGGAAATTTTAAATTATGATTTTGAGTTCAACATTATTACAAGTTTACCTTGTGGAATGTTTTCATGTGGTCATTGCAGTGTATGTCCTAGGGTTAAGAAATTGGCAGGCCATGTTATTAATGGTAGACAATTTGTTTTTAAGCACTTTTTTTAACTGTAATTCAACTGGGTTGGGTACATTTTGGGCTGTAATTGTCCCAGACCTAAATGGTATGTGAGTCAGACGAAGCATAGTGTTAAGGTTCATATCCTTGAACACCTTAGGGATGTGAGGAATCGTACCACTTTTAGTTCTGTACCTAAACATTTCATTGATGTTCATGATGGCAGTGATTCTGGGTTTTTTTATTGTGTACTTGCTAAACCGTTCTTACCTAGAGGGGGTGACTATATAGCTAAACTGTTAGAATTACAAACTAAGTTAATCTTTAAATATCAGACTTTATTACCCTTAGGTTTGAATCAGGAGATAAGTATTTAAATGTTTAAATTTACACAGTTGATTTAATTTAAATAGTAAAAATTAAAGTTTATATCAGTGTTACATTTTGTTGTTAAGCTTAAAAGATGTGTATGTAGGGGATCTAATGCTGTGTTTTTAATATTTAATTGTGTAATTATTTAAGTGGATCTTGTTATTTTTGTAATTACTCAATTATTTGCTGTTTGCCTGAATATAAAAGTGGTTGTGTGATGTGTTACTTTGATCCTTGAAGGCGAACTGCCGAGGTACCAGATCGCTGTAACTATAATAAAATGTGAGGTGCTGGTGCTGATTTTTGTGTGTTTTTCATTGATTTGAGGGAGGACATTGGAGTTTGTATTTTAGGAGATACAAAAACCCTGTTAACCTTAACAAATAATATAACAAGAACTTTTGCTGTGACCTGTGTTAATCCCCATGACAATCTGGAAATACAATTGAAGTAAATGGAAAGGTTGGTTACTAAGTTTAGAAAGCTTCAAGCAGAAAATGTTATTTGACACAGAATATTTTAATGAGGAAAGTTCCTAAGGGTTTGTGTTGCTGGAAATGCTTGACTGGGTTAGTTAATGGTTTAGACTTGTACAAAGAGCTACTAGTGTTGTTTTGACCATCATGGGTGTGAGCTTATGGAAGTTCCTATTAGGGACAATCTTAGATACATGGACAATATTTCCATCAAAATTAAAAATGTAGAAACTTCCATCACTAATGATTTATTTGTTATTCAAATTTCATGCCAATACAATATTTTTGCTAATGCTGCTGCCTTAATGAATGACCTTAAAAATAAAAAGGAAGCCAAACTGAAACATGATGTTTTTGATTATGAGCAAGGGAAACCATACCCCCACCCCCAAAGGTCTCATGCTTCATCAATGCAAATTTATACTTATGATTTGGATAATGTGGATAGAGTGGTTCAGGTAAGAGAGTGTCAAGGTGACAATTATTCTGAGGTCCCTTTATTTGAAACAGGTAAACAAAAAAACTTCCCAAACACTGTCTTCCAACACCACGTGAAAAATCCACTACGAAACCTGCGTTTGAAATATTTATTTAAGCTTCTCTTTAAACATGCACTTTTCATCAGATTTAAGTATCCGACTTCATCAGAAACAAAACTTTAAGTAAATAATCTACTAGAGCATTTTATAGCACCCAAATCTCATTGAAATCACATTGAAGTCACGCAGCACTACACATGTACTACGTAGAGAGCTCACCCTACTGGTGAGACTTGCAACTACTAGTTAATTCTTTATTTTTTATTGTTTGTTTTTATATATGGTTTGTTTAATTTCTACCTATATAAAATCTCATAGACATGCAGGTCGCAACTCAGAAAATACAATGCTATAATGAACAATGATAAAAATAATATACTAACAAATGTAAATATAAAAATGTATGAACACATATATAGTATTAACAATAGTAAATCCACAAATGCATTGGCAAGACACATTTTAGAACAGCCCACACATAATTTCAAATTTAGCGTCATACAACAACTATACAATGATGGAAGAGGTGGTCCGGAGTCACTTAGATTGGAAAGGTTAGAGCTTTGTTGGCAATTGAGGCTGAATGCCTGCCAGTTTCCTGGCCCGAATGAGTGTAATTCGATTATGTGTGTCCTACGCTTGAAAAATCTGTTAAGGTGAATTCTCATTTGTATTTTTAGATTTGAGACTTTGCTGTTTTTATGAGCAAATACATGTGCAGTTCTTTAAGATCGAAATTACAAGTCAAAACTTTATTTTTATCTATTTTTAACTATTTTAACATTGTTAGTTATATAAAGCTTAACATAATTCTTTACTTGGAAATTGTTTATACATTTTTATATTTACATTTGTTAGTATATTATTTTTATCACTGTTCATTATAGCATTGTACTTTCTGAGTTGCGACCTGCATGTATATGAGATTTTATATAGGTAGAAATTAAACAAACAATATATAAAAAACAAACAATAAAAAATAAAGAATTAACTAGTAGTTGCAAGTCTCACCAGTAGGGTGAGCTCTCTGTGTAGTACATGTGTAGTGCTGCATGACTTCAATGTGATTTCAATGAGATTTGGGTGCTATAAAATGCTCTAGTAGATTATTTACTTAAAGTTTTGTTTCTGATGAAGTCGGATACTTAAATCTGACGAAAAGTGCATGTTTAAAGAGAAGCTTAAATAAATATTTCAAACGCAGGTTTCATAGTGGATTTTTCACGTGGTGTTGGAAGACAGTGTTTGAGGTCCCTTTATTGTCAGCTTCCCCCTTGAGGAGGTCAGAGAGTATTTGTTCCTAACAAAATGGGGCGGGCAAACCAGACTTAGTTCAACCACAGCCAACGGGGAACCATGCAACCATTGAGAGAGTGCACAACCAATCAGTGGAACCTTTGAGACGATTACATGTTGTTTGCGTTAATAATTCTGGTGATTTTTATGTGTTTAATTACAGCACTAAAGTAGTTACTGATGTATTTTTCAAAAATTTTCTAAAGCTTTTACATTTGCACCCACACTAAAGCAAAGTTGTTTCAAGTCCTTTTGGACCCTAAATTATTTGTAGAAAGCTTAGGTTTAGTCTTTTGTGTCCCCATGATGGCACTCCTTCCCACTTATTACCACTAACAATCCCCATCCCTTTTATCCAGACTTACATATTTTTGAACAAATATAATAATAGAGCCTTTGCACAAACAACTTGATTCAGATAAATTTAATTTAACTTTAGATCAACTAAATGTACTTAAAATATTAAGTCAAAACAGTGATGTGAAAATTATGAAACCTGACAAAGGGTGGAGGGTGGTTCTGGTGAACACTAACTGCTACAACAACAAAATAATTCTCCTTTTGGGTGATGATACACATGAAGAGGTGTCACGTAATGAAATTCATGTAGCCTATAGAAAGATTGTTTGCTGTATGATAAGCTTATTTAGGGTGAAATTGATCAGGCTGAATTTGGATTTTTAAAGGTTGATTATTTTATGTTCCCTACAATATTTGTGACACTGGAAGTCCTTAACGAGCTTTTGGATCAACCTTTAAGACCTGTAGTTGATGCTAAGGCCTCTAAAACATTTCTCTTGGCTAAGGTTATTGATTATAAACTCAAAGGGAACATTCAAGGGCTTGAATATTTAGTTAAGGACCCTTGGGATTGTATATCATGAATTTCAGAAGAGTTATATAATGAAAGTCTTTTGTTTTTGACAATAGACTTCAAAGACCCATTTTCAGTAATAGCACATCAACAGGGGCTAGAGTGGTTGTTTGAGTTTCTTACTGAAAATAATGACTTGAGTAGGAGATAAATCAAAGTTATTGTGAACTTGATGGACATAATTCTTGCAAATAATTTTATTTATTTTGAGGTTATGACTTTTAGACAGGGTGAAGGAGTGGCCATGGTTTATCTTGCATCCCCAGTTTTGCCAGTATTGTTATGAGGGTGTGGGAGAAGAAATATACTTTACTGACTGCTGGTCCTTTTACACTAGATACCTGGATGATATCTGCATTTTTGGACCAGCCATCATGATAAGATACAGGACTTACATTAACAATGCCACTTCCTTTTTTAAGTTTACACACTCTGTTTCCAGTGAAACCCTACACTGTTTAGACATTGAGTTAACTAAAGACAGACCTAACAACAGACTTGTGTCTTCTATTTTCAGGAATCCAATAAATTCAAATTCTTTTCTACATTTTACAAGCAGTCATCCTCTGCATCAGAAAAAAAAAACAGTGGTTAAAGGACAACTGGTTAGGGCTGCTTGGATGGTTTTGGATTTTTCTGCTTTTTATTCATCATACTCTTTCGGCTGTTCCCGTTAGGGGTCGCCACAGCAGATCATCTGCTTTTTATTGGAGTGTGAAAAATTAAAGAACATGTTCCTGAGAATATGGTATCCTGAATTAATTTCTTTCTTTATTTCTTTTTTTGTTTTTATAGATATTATGAATGAGGTGGTTTCTAAGAGAGAACTTGGCACATACACACCACTTCTGGGGAAAGCACATACCTGTCTACGAACTAGATTTTGCAGGCATTAAAAGTATTATTCAAAGGAATTGTGATGTTTTTAGTCAGTTACATATTACAAGGAAAATGATGGGAGTTTCCCCATTGTTTACAGTGTGAAGGGGTGTGGGTCTTAAGAATTTGAACATAAAAATGTTGGTCAAAACTATAATCGAGGTAAATGGGGGACCTTTAGATGTGGTCACTGTAATACTCACAGGTTTTTGTTGAATACTGACTAGGTTATTCTGGGTAACATTAATATCAGCCCTATGTTCTACTGTAGTTGTCATTCTAAGGGGACTGTTTATGTAGCTATTTGTCAGAAAAGTGCTTGTTTCTATATTTGAAAAAAACAACCTGGCTTTTTTGGACAGGATAAGGGAACATATTTACAGTACTGACACAAATTACCTTGTTAATGTCCTGGCTACACACATTCCTGAATTTTCTGAGCATTATTTTATATTGTTTGGTATAAAACATCACAACTTAGTCCATGGGGTAGTGTTGTGGACCTTTTCTTAGAGGTCTGTGAATTATTCTCACAAGTAAAAACAAACAAAAGGGTCAATCCTGGTTAAATGCCAACATTTCTAATGTTTACATAAGCTAAAATCTTTAGGAATTATGTGAGGTTTTATTAGCTGTACCTTTGTTTTACGGTATGTAATATTAATGCAACATTTGTATTCAAGTTTTTAACTTTGTTTCTTTTGTTTTTTTCCCTTGATGTCTCATGTGAATAATGATGACAAATATTTAAACTGAGTGTGAGTGCATTGGTTTGTTATTCTGAAGAAGTTTCATACTTGAAACAAAAGCACTCAATTAAATTAGTATTTTTTATCTTGACTTGGCCAGCACTTTTCTTGGATTGTCGTATAGTGTCCTGCCGAGTTTGTATTTTGAGTGGGTGCTCTGTTTGCTTTTAGTTTTCTATGTTTGAAGTGGTTATTGGTTTATTGTTTGGTATTTACACTATGCCATCTGTGGACACCATTTTCCAGCAGTGTGAAAAACATGGTTTATTATGGACCTAATTTCATTCGACTATGGGTGAACTTATGGAATTATTGAAACAGCTTTCAAAACAGCTTTTGCAAGCTAATCACTGTTTTAGATCTTAGGTCTCTGGAGTACAGGTTTTGGAGACTAACCATTTAAAGAATACATACCGTGCCACACTGAGGAGTTTTGAAACACTGGACGAGTCAATTATTGCACCAGCTCAATGTGCTAATACAGGTTTGGAAGTTTTCTGAGATCTAAATACCATAGGAATGGTAGAATGATTGAGTTTCCATCAGACAGGAGGTACAGAAACCCTGATAACCTTTACAAATGGTTTGGCAGGAACATTTCATTTACTATGAATTGTGTTATTCCTGATGACAATTTGGAAACACAATTAAAGCAAATGGAAAGGTTGGTTACTAAGTTTAGAAAGCTTCAAGTAGAGAATTGTTATTTGTGACAGAATATTGTTATGGGTAAATTTCCTATGGTAATGCATTGCTGGAAATACCCAATGGGGTTAGTTAATGGTTCAGACTTGCATAAAGAGCTACTAGTATTGTTTGACTGGCATGGATGTGAGCTTAGGGAAGTTTTTATTGAGGGCAATCTTAAATCCATGGATAAGATTTCTACTGAAATTTAAAACCTTCCATCACTATGGATCTGTTGTTTGATCAAATGTCTTGCCAATACAATATATGTTTTTAAAGCTAATGCCTTAATGAATGAATGACCTTAAAACAAAAAAGAAACCAAACAAAAGCATGTTTTTGATTATTAGCAATGGAAAGCATACCTCCACCTCACAAGGTTTCAGGCTTGGTCAAGGCAAATGCATACCTATGACTTGGATAATGTGAATTGTAGGGTTCACGTAAGTGAGCACCATGGTGACAATTATCCTGAGGTCCTTCATTGGCAACTCCCCCCTTGAGGAGTTCAGTGAGGATTCAATCCTGACAAAAAGAGGGAGCTAAACCAGACTTATTTCAACCACAGCCAACAGGGGACCATGTAACAGCCAAGAGGGTGAATAGCCAATTGATGGAAACTTTGGGACAATTAAATCTTGTTTGTGTTAATAATTCTAGTGATTTTCATGTGTTTAATTAGAGCAATGAAGTAGTTGCTAATGTATTTCTCAAAATGTTTTCTACTAGTTTTACACTTGTACCACAGCTAGAGCAAAGTTGGTTAAAGTCCTTTTGGAACTTGCATTTTTTTGTTAGAAAGCTTAATTTTAATCTTTTGTTTCCCTATGATGATACCTCTTCCCAATCATTAACACTAACAAGACGAAGTACCTTTAATCCCACCCTTTGTCCAGTGTTACATATTTCTGAATTTTTGTGTGAATGTGATATTAGAGAGCATTTGCACAAACAACTTGATTTGGTTAAATTTAATTTGACTTTTGATAAACTAAAATTTACTTAAAAGATTAACCCCAGGATTCAGCAAGCACTGCACAGTGTGCAGGAATATCGCAAGAGCTGCTGGAGGCAATATGGCCATCGAGAGATCCAGGAACAAGCTCCCAGGATGTGCACGAGTGCTCCAGCACTATTCCTGCATGGACATAGCCCCTGTATGCTAATTAACTCATTTGCAGGGGAAAAACATGCAAATTAGTGATCCAGGAAGCAGGCAGTCATCTGTGCAGGATTACTGTAACCTGCAGAAATATATTCAGCTAGTAACCAAGTACATTTCAGCAAACTACAAAACGGAGCCATGACAGCTCCAAATAAAGAGTGTATATAATGAGGAAGGCATACCAATGGCCAAATATATGGCCATTTTGCATGGAAAATAGTTTAAAAATAACAAAAATAACTTTTTTTTGGCCGATTTTGGCTGTTTAAGCATAGGGCAACAGCAAGCAAACGGGATTGGCCTGAAAATCAAAATAAAACCTTGAAAAAAAGCTATTTAGGCAAAATCACAATTTTGCCATTATAGTCAATGGCAAGCAGAAGACAACAAGGCCACTGAATAGTAATTGCTAAGGGTGAAGACTCAGTGTTAGACTTGTAACAAGGCATTACCAGTCAGTTCTATGCAAATGAGGGGAATGATACCGAATCACAGATTTCCCCTCATTGCTAGGCAGCACCCAACTGTGTGGGTGCAGGAAAACCATGGTGCAAGCCTAAGAGTAAATTGACATCATAGACGGGTGTGTCAGCCATACTGTAAGCTTAATGGAGCTCTGTGGCACAGGTTTGCTCTTAGCTTAGCAGAGCTAAGGAAGGAGGTGTGTCTGAAACTTCCTAGCAGTATTTACATTGCCTAAATGCGTGTGTGCACTGCACACCGGATTTAAAAAAAAAAGGAAATAGCAGCTCCATTCACATCTGAACACTGTGTTTGCGCGGCGCACTTCGGGGCTTAAATAGGAAGGCAATGGGAAGGAAAACAGCAGTAGGAAGGTAATCAAGGAGATCTAGCATAGCTGGCAGGTGAAATGTATCAGAATCAGTCAATTACACAGGCAGCAGCCCAGCCCAGCACACTCCTATAAACTATGCAAACACCTTTCCCTCTGGTTTTTCCCACAAACTCTACACCAACAGTGTACACAAACAGGGAAATTTTGCCTAACAAAAGCAACAAAATGTTACGGGGTGCTTTCACTCTCATAAATCAATATGTGTAAGAGACTGAGGGTGGTCATGATGAGAATGCTGATGACCAACCCACAGTGAGGAGAAGGAGAAGAGTGTACAGACCCAGGGTAAACTACAAGGGACTAAATGAGCTGGAGATAGTGGAGCACTATAGGGTGGACAGGGACCTCCTACAGCAAACTGTTGAGTTGTGCCGGCCACACCTCACACACAGAACCAACAGAGGGGAACCCATCCCAGTGGATACCAAGGTATGTGGAGGCTTAAGAATACTAGCCACAGGCACCTTCTAAGGGCCAACTGGGGATATCATGGGGATCTCACAGGCATCAGCAGCCAGGGTACTCCACCAGTTCCTGGATGCCATGTCAGCACATGCTGGTGAGCACATGTATTTCCACAACACCTGTGAGGCATTGACCAGCAATATGCGTCTCTTCCACCAAATAGCAGAATACCATGAGGTAGTGGGTGCTATAGACTGCACACACATGCACATCAAAGCACCGCCTGGTGAGCGGGTCGAGTCTACATAAACCAGGCTTCCCCTCCATCAACTGCCAGGTTGTGTGCGATGCCAAGGGCATTATAATGAATGTGTGTGCTGGCAGCCCTAGTGGGGACATCCCATATGGCCACCTAGTGGGAGATGCTGGTTACGCACTGGAGCTGTGGCTGATGACACCCACCAGAAATGCACACACACCTGAACAAGAACTCCATAATGAGGCACACGCACAAACAAGAATCATAATAGAGTGTGTGTTTGAGATGCTCAAGTCACATTTCCGGTGCCTGGACATATCCAGTGGAGCCTGGCAGTACTCTCCAGGTACATATACCCAAATTGTCATTGTATGTGCCATGCTACACAATATGATCCTGCGGAAACAGCTGCAGCATAACCGCACAGGGCAGGGCCACACAGCCCTCCACCATTGCCAATGCCAGCACAAACACAGACTGACTCGGAGGAGGAACAACCTGAGACTGCCCCTGTAGGCAGAAGGAGATGTGCCCAGTATGCCCAGGCCTTGGCAAAGAGGAAATGCATAGCACATACACTGATATGGTAGAAACCCAGGGAAGGACACCTCTCTCTGACTCGCACATACAGTAAAAGGGATGCCAAACATGACACTACCCATGTTTAACAATGTATAGGGAGTGTACTATGTGCATTGACATAGTCAGCCCTCCAGCACCATCCTCAATACTGGCACAACCACAAGGTAAGTCACTCTCCCTGTCAATTGCTGAATGGAGTAGTATGTTCTGCTACTTGCATCTATGGTATGGATGTGAGCATGCAAGGGAATTGGGCGGCTGAATGGGATGGCAGCAGATAGTAGACACCTATAATGGCAGCATGAAATCCATAACAAATACTGGTGTTAACATAGTAGACAGTACTAGACAAGGTGCAAATCCCACTGCAGGACATGTGGTGGGCCAAATGTATGTCCATAGGACACACACATGCATGTCAGTGAGGCTCACATACCCAACAATAGTCTCAGCCAGCAGGACAGGTGAAGACGACCACAAAGGAAGGCTGTGCTAAGGCCTCCAATTGATGGCAATGTAGAACAGCCCCCCTCCAGACCTACACAGACAAACTACAACAGGTCAGTCAGTTGGGTGTTAGTTCTGAAGGGTAAGATGTCTGAAACTGAAATGTAGGTCAATAAAACCTAAGATCTGTACTACACTGATATGTCTCTAGTCTGCATGATAGGTCAGAATACAGAACGAAATGGAAGCCAACAGAGTACCTGAAATACTAATACAGTCATAGCAAATGTTTACAGTTGTCAGGTGTGCCCCCCCCCCCATAATCCTACATAGAAATAATAACAGTGGAGCACAGATTACATGAGCTGGCCAAATTAGCAGATAGATTGTTGCACGTGTACAATATGCAGGGCTCTGTGTGTTAGGTTGTTGTGTGTTATATATCGAGTGAAAGTGGTCATCATGTAGATATGGAGGGTTGTGTCCCGGTGTGTTGTTTGTTGTATATGTGAAAGTGGTCAGCATGTAGGTATGAGGGTTGTGTCCCTGTGGCCTATGGCCAGTACTGTGGAGGACAGGGCCAAGTTCTAACAACTACAGTGCCAAACACAATGCATCCCAGCAAGACACAATCCAGCAGTAATCCATACTAATTGTTCAGATGTAATATCTGTCACCATCTGAAAGATGGACAAGGCATGAATGTGGGCCCAGACATACACACAGTACACAGTTCTAAGTACCCTAGACAGAGAGTGTATAAAATGTTACTGTCAAATGGGCACACCTTTGGAATTGTACATACAGGTTAGCAGAACATTAGTTGTCTGTGTAGTACAGAATACTGATGTAGTCTGGCCAAACACTGGTAGACCAAAAAAAGTACAGTTATGAAGTACTGAGAAACTGCTGATGTCCCCACACAAGCCAGCATAAGGGGAATGCCCCATGTATATCTGTGAGTCAACTGCAAGAAGCTTCTATATCATACATGCACTCAGCTTACCCCACAATCAGCCACGGTGTCATCAGAGGTCATATTCCTGCTGCTGGGAAGGAGTACAATATGACCCCCACTTCTGTATGGGAATACCCACAGAATGCAGCATGCTGAAGATGTGTCCCATGCAGGTGTGTCCCTAGCTGTAAGCAGCACCCTGCCAGCATCCACACCAATAGTTTAATAAGGACAGAAATTATAACCATTAACACCTTGCACACCTACCGTGTCACCCCAGGGGAATCCAATGGCTTGCTGCCTGGGAATGTGGGAGTGACAGAATGCACTAGCCTGCTACGATGGCCTGCATCACTACCAAATGCCCTACAGTCCTCTATCAAAGGCTTGTGTCTCACCCGTACTGTCAATGTATGTTATCTCATGGAGTCCCAAATAACGACATAACACAGTCCACAGAACACAAATGCAAGGCCATGTCGACAAATCCCAGTAGCATGTCCACCATGCCCTACTGCATGAACTGTGGATCAACCCCTAATTACTGCTGGGATGAAGTGATAACTATAGGGATACTTATTAGATATCACTTGTATAATGTTAGGAAGAAGATAGAATAACGGGGGGGGGTAGAAGCATGGACACCATGGAGTGTGTGAAGTCTGAAACTCTGTGTGCCCATACTATCCCTGCCTGTAAACCCAGGAATGGGTGGCTACAAACCTGCTCATAAACCACAATGTGAAGGGGAAATTACCTGATATATGAGACCTGCCTCTGGGTAACCTGTGTAAATCTCCACAGCTGAGAGGTATGGCCACAGCAGGATATGGCCATTCTATCACATTGACAGATGTACAAGCATGGGATCCCCAGCCACCACAGTACCAAGGTGCTGGACCATTTACACAGACCTATCAGCAAGTGTCTGCAGCTCCCCCTCCAGAATGGCATGATTGTGCAAGAATATGTGGGCTGCAGACCACAATACCGGACACAGCTTCATTCATCTTCTATTCCCCAGGAAATGACTGCAAACAAATAAGTATATCTGTCAGTAGTTGATGACATAATACATCACAGTGTAAAACAATACATATGTCTGAATACCTCTGCTAACACCAAAACTATGTAGCAGAAGCAGCACAGACACAATTAGTTACAGTATCCCACTACCCTTTGCCCATTGTGATTTCATATTGTCAACCTATCTACAGATATCTTGCAGAAACAGGTTGCTAGCTGTAGGTGTAGACCAGAAATGCCTGCAATGGAGTACAACCTACCTGGAATGGATTCACACATTCAATACAAAAGGTCATACTGGACATGTTCCCACACTTAACAGAAATGAAGCCCATGTCTGACAACAACTGTGGACTATACATATCTGTCAGTCGCAGATGTCTGTGCACACACACCACATTGCACACCGGTCATGCTTTGCATACAGATCAGATAGGAATATGCACATATATCCAAGGACAACACACTATAATAGGTCAAACATACACAAACAAAGATGTGGTAAAGAAAGAGACAGACAGTGACAAAGAGCTTCCCATCATGAGGCCTGTCCAACCCACCACACATCCAATTGGCCAATATCACATAATGTTCCAATGTCTATCACTGTAGACATTTACTTCTGGTAGCCCTCAGCACTATAGTGTCTGTGGTGCTTGTTATAACTGTGTAACATGACAGGACAAGTCATTATTCTTTTAGCAGTCATATACACAGTCCTGTCAAATGTAAAGTTGTGTGTTACTGAGTGTTGTGTGTGTTTCAAGAGGAATGGATTATGGCCCATTCACACACACTACACTCCCCATTGCCGTAGTTTAGCTAGCCTGCTAAAGTCAGTCACCTTGAAATACCCCTTTGGAGAGGAATCATCTCCATAAGCTCTGTGGCATGTGAAATAATGCCGTAATGCTATAGTGTGATGTACTAATTAGGTAGGAGTTCTAATCCCAGAGATGGCAACTATGAAACTGTGTTTGTGTGTGTAGGGAGCAATGATTTTGAGGCAATTCATAGACACTACACCTCTCATTCCCCTACTTTAGCAAGGCTGCTGATGTCATTCATCTTGAAATACACCTCTGGATAAAGGCCAGCTCTCTAATCTCCATGGTGCATGTGATAACTGTGTAATGCTCTAATGTAATGTACCTAGTTAGGTAGGAGTTCTAATCCCAAACATGGCAACTGTGAAACTTTCTGTGCATGTGTAGGCAGCAATGATTTTGAAGCCATTCATAGAAACTACACCTCCCATTGCCCTACTTTAGCAAGGCTGCCATCATTCACCTTGAAAAACACCTTTGGATAACAGCTAACCCTATAAGCTCCGTGCCATGTGCACTAACTGCATAATACTATAGTGTGATGTACTAGTTAGGTAGGAGTTCTAATACCAAACATGGTGACAGAGAAACTTTGTGTGTGTAGGGAGCAATGGTTTAGAGGTCATTCATAGACACTACACCTCCCATTGCCCTCCTTTTGCAAGACTGCTGATGTCATTCACCTTGAAAAACACATTTGGATAAAGGCAATCCATATAAGCTCTGTGGTACGTGTGTAATACTATAGTGTGATGATAGGGAGCAATGGTTTTGAGTCCATTCATAGACACTGCACCTCCCATTGCCCTACTTTAGCAAGGCTGCTGATGTCATTCACCTTGAAATACACCTTTGGACAAGGGTGAGACCTATAACCTGCACGGCACATGCGATAACTGCATAATGCTGTAGTGTAACTTACTAGTCAGGTAGGAGTTCTAATCTCAGACATGGCAACTGTGGAACTGTTTGTGTGTAGAGATTAATGATTTTTAGGGTATTCACAGTTACATCTCCCATAGTCCCACTTTACCAAGCCTGCTGATGTTATCCACCTTGAAATACACCTTTGGACAAGGGCTAGCCCTATAATCTGCATGATGCATGTGATAACTGCATAATGCTATAGTGTAATGTACTAGTCAGGTAGGAGTTCTAATGTCAGACATGAAATGTGTGTGTTTGTGTGTATAGGTTAATGAGTTTTAGGCTATTCACAGTCACAACACCTCCCATAGCCCCACTTTACCAAGCCTGCTGATGTCATCCACCTTGAAATATACCTTTGGGGAAAGGCTAGCCCTGTAATCTGCATGGCACATGTGATAACTGCATAATCCTATAGTGTAACTTACTAATCAGGTTGTAGTTCTAATCCCTGACATGGCAACAGTGAAACTGTGAGTGTGCATAGAGTTTAATTATTTTGAGGCCAGTCACATCACCTCCCATTGCCCTACTTTACCAATCCTGCTGATGTCATTCTCCTTCAAATACACCTTTGGACAATGGCATGCCCTATAAGGCTCATGGTGCATGGTGTAAGTACAGAACAACGTAGTAGCAGTTCATACACAACTATGTGTTTGAATCTCATCTATGTCATGTGTTTATGTGGGTTCATATGTATGTGTGTATCTCAATGATTTTGGCCCCATTTATAGCCAGTACACATCTCAGAGCCTTAACAGTCCTGAAGGTAGCATCTACCTTAAAAATACCTGTTGTGAAGCCCAAGCTAAGTCAGGACGGTAGTGCATGTGGTATATGGGTAACATAATGACCTGTAAAGGTTGTTCGATAGTGGTTATAGTGGTTTGAACCCCACCACTGGCAAATGTAAATGTGTGATTAGGGTGAAATATTTTTTGTAAACTCTCACCAACTACATCACCCAATGCTAGCATTTACAATGGCTGGTGATGTTCCTCACCATAGATGTACCTTGGGACAACATTTATCTAATAAGCTTCATGGCATGTGCAATAATTGCGGTACACTGTAGTAGCAATACATAGCTCAGTAGGGGGTTGAATCTCAGTACTGGCAATTGTGTGTGTGTGGGTCTGTTATCAGTATCCTGTGTGGAGATTACTGTGATTGTGTAATGATAGGAGGCATTGTGGGGTGGATTTTGCTAAATTATTATATTGAGGACCTACTATATTTCACAATGTCCACCTTACAAGGACAGCAGATGTCAAACAGCATAGAGGCTGGTGTATACAATACATAGCCCCACATGTGACATAATGGATTGGTGAACAAAATGGGTAACCCTTGTAGTACTCAGAGAACACTCTCCATCCATGTGTTCTACACAAACACACTTGGCTCTTGCTGTATTACACCCTTCCTTTCTTACTTTGTCTCACTGTCTCTCTCTCTCCCTCTCTGGTAGATGTGGAAAAGTATAAGTGTTTTGCATAGGCAGCAACTTGACTATTGTAAGGAATGCTCATGATCAGCTGATGGTCTATGCATGAAAAGCAGTCCCCCACTGACTAAATGCATGCAGAACAGCCATGGTATCATTCCATAGCCAATTGCTTGGAAACACACTCATATAACTAAGCACTTCATGTGGGTGTCGGCTCTTTTCCTTCACTGTGAGCAGTACCGCATGTGGGTGTTTGACAAACAGCATCACAGTGGGTGTTTGGAATTATCTTTACAACATACACTGTCGAGACAGGCCAACAAACAGGAAGGGGAAGTTCCAGACATGGGGACAGAATGTAAGTAATGCTGCTCTACATTTTAAGTAATGTTGGTTTAAAAGGGTTTGTGTGGATATGGCCATTCTACATGATTTGAAGTCTGGCATGACAGCATTATGTGGGTGAAGTAAGTCTCACCTGTAGATCTATCTGTAGACTGTCCAGAGTTTGGAGTCTTACATGTGTTTTGTTACTAACACATTTCCTATCTGTAGATATGAAGTAGCATACTCTTGCAGTCAATGCATGCTGACATCCATGTAAGTTACTGACTTCATATCCCTCAGAAGACATTTGACACACCAAATCCTGGTACACCAGGTAATGTTCAGATTATCACAGTAATATGTCAGTACTGGTGCTGTGTTTGTGCCTCTGTCCCCCATGTCTGTCACCTTTTGTCCATATGTCATGCAGTAAGAGGTGCATATCTACAGTACATCATTATTTACTGAAATCATACCTGGTAACAAGTTAGTGAGATATCAGAGTGCTAGACATGTTATGTATAGTAGGCCTCATATTTCAGTGCAGAACCTGGACATTCTGTTATAGAGTGTACACGTCTGAGGTCTGTGTACTTATGGTGATTGCTGACAGAGTGTGTATTGTGCATATGTTACCTGACCAGTGTACAGACTGTGGTAGATGTCAATGTCCTTGGTCCTGTTCTATCAAATGTTGCATGCTGCCCCAAGTGATGGTACCCTATTAGTGTACATGTTTGTAGGGCCAGACCAACACACGTCCCATACCACAGTCAAGCATCAGACTACACGGTGTAGTGGCCGACTATATGAAGGGTTACTGTGTGAGTGGTTCATATGAGGGTGGTGTTGTTCACACACTACATATACTGTAATATTACTTAGGGTTACCTTAATGTGGCTGTGACTGTGTTTGCATTGGTTGTGGGTATGCACTTTCACACTGGTGTCTGTTACTCCATGCTCTTACATGCCTGCAGTGCTTGCTATATTTGCAAGTACATGTGTATATACCCCCATCAGTCACTTGGATCAATGTTGTGGCAGTCTACCTGTCATTTGCACAGTGCTGTCTGACATGCCTAGCAGATCAGTGTGTTTACCTATTGTGATGTTATGTCCAGATATTTGTCAGATGAGCTGTTGCCTGCCCACCATAACTATTGTGTATGTCCAAAAAAGCAGTGGGATGGTGTAAAGATGTAAGTCACTAAGTACTGTGTAATATGTGGCCTTAGGACCACTGCTCCTCCAGTTAATATGTGTTAGGACAGACAGGAGTGTGTGAATGCATCAACTGTGTTTGCTTATCTATTCCAAGACTTTTGTGATATCCCCATTTACATGGCTGTCAACATCCACTTTTTGAGGTGTGGTACACATATCTTGCACTAAGGAGGTCAGTGTATACCTCTGCACTGACCAGATTGTGTCAGACTGTTCACATTTATTGGTCATGTCTCTGCTTTATTCCACAGGATCAGTACTGTGATTAGTGTGGTACTTCATTATGCTGATCTTATGATGTCTCTCGGTCACTGATGGTGTACCTGTCAGTAGCAGAAGTGATGTCCCACATGACATGTCTGTTAACACAACCCCTGTTACTGTAGCAACATTCCACATTTATATCTGCAAGACTTACATGACATCCCCTTGCAGTAAGAGGTTGTGACCATTGTTGCTGCATTATGACTCCAGTAAAATATTATGGCCATTTGATACATGCACACACACACACACACACACACACACACACACACACACACACACATATATATATATATATATATATATATATATATATATATATATATATACATGCACATATCAAAATATACACATATCAAAATATACACACGCATATATATATATATATATATATATATATATATATATATATACATATGTATGTATATGTATATATATATATATATATATATATATATATATATATATATATATATATATATATATATATATATATATATATATATATATATATATATACACACACATATGTATGTATATGTGTATGTATATATATATATATATATATATATATATATATATATATACATATATATACATACATATATATATGTATACATACACACAGATATATACATATATATGTATACATATATATATATATATATATATATATATATATATATATATATATATACACACACACACACACACACACACACACACACACACGCATATATATATATATATATATATATATATATATATATATATATATATATATATCCATATCCCTTTTATGTGTAGAACTGACTGTTGTATATACCTTCCCAGATGTATCATACCATAGTTATCTGTTATGTGTATAGTCAGATATCACAACATACTTGATTAAACAGTAATATCACTTATAAGTACTACACAATTGTAGACGTCAAAGCAGTTGTTCAGTACTATTCAATATGTGTACTGACAGAGATATGTGAAAAAGCACCAGCTCTTATCACAGCTGTGATGGTGCAGTGGTTAACTGCTGTGACTTTAGTATGTAGGGTCCTGGGTTCAAGATGTGCCAGGGCTGTTTATTTTGTTGCTAGGCAGAACAAGGGCTGTTGGATACAGAGTGGTTAAGGCAGTTTTGAGCAGCTTTAAGCGTGTTTACTTGGGTCTGTGTGATGGTAAGTGCCACTAACATACAGTTAAATGAATAGGTGCTTACACTGTGTAAGCTTCATTTACCAGTGTGCAAATCAGATTAGTATTTACATTTAAGCAATGGTTACACCTGTTAAGCATAGCTTAGCCTTGGTAAGCACTGATCACATTCCAGTCTGATAAAAAAGCAGGATAATGACATTATTAATAAGTGTATTTCATGTAATGTGCATAACATGGCTGTATGTGCTGTTAGTACAGTAGCAAGGGTTGTGAGTATACTGTCTGTGACACTTGTGTATATATGGCTAGGACATCAATCTCTTCCTGTAGTATGTGTTTCATACATGGGGAGTATCCCAGGCTTTATGCAGTCACAGCATTAAATTACCATTGTAGACAGCTGTTTCCCAAGTAAGAGTGGGTTACAGATTGTAGTACTGGAACAATACAACCTTGCATGCAAAGCTGGAGTCTGACTACTGACTACTGTGTTGTCAGTGTGTGAGTTGTGTGTTGTCAAGTACTTGCTACTGGATACTGATCTGATATGTGAATATTAACTGTAAACTACTATGTGTATAGGACATGTCATTGAGGGCTGCTGTCATATAGAACTGGCATACCTATCAGTGTCAGATGTCTATCTGTCAAAATAGTAACCATAATGCATAACCGGGTGGCTAGCTGATGTGCAGATGTCAGGTATCCATCTGGGCTGTTCATAGGCAATCTGTGCTGGACTGACTCTGACATATCTGCCCAGCTGTGTTATGAATGCCACAAGTATGAAACCACACCCTGTATGCACCACATGCCATGGATTCCCCAAGTACACTAGCACAGTCACCAGAACATGCTTAGTTACAGGTCTCCAACCCAGACACTGGCCATGTTATGTAACATAGTTTGGATACAGGTCGGTCGGTGCACCTCACTGGGCCTCTGCAAGAGACAACAAGATGACTGGATGTTGCATGTAACTGTTACCCTGAGGAATCAGTCATATGGCATCAGTTGATAGATGGCCTGCTGAAACATGTCAGGTGGCATGATAACACTGTACCCACATCCTCCCTCTTCTCATCTATTCATGGACAATATCCTGATGCGCACCTAGGAACACCTGCCCCTATGGGCCCCCAGTACCAACATATGTGTTACTGTGGATTGTTGATAATTACAATGTTCATGTGTTTGTAAGCTTACTGTTGATAATACCCCTAGGACCTTCTCACACACTGCACCCCCCACTGCCATAGTTATAATTGGCTGCTACTGTATTGCACGTTACATATACCTTGTCACACTCTTCACCCTATGGGCTACTTGTAGCTTGCAGTACCAGTACAACACTGTTGTACAAATGGCTAGATAGTCATGGGTTACCTTCTGAGTCCCATCAAGTGTGTGTATGTGAGCACGTGTGTATGTTTGTAGGATACATCTTTCTGAGGCCACATTGTCCAAATGCAATGCAACTGCCCATACATTGTAAGGCATAATTATATCACTGACATTCAGAGACCCAAGACAAACAATCACTCTACTATCCCAGTGGCATGTGGAATAAATGCATATCTCTGTAGTAAGACTGTTGAGATAGACAAGGGTTTGTATTGCAGTCCTTGTCAATGTGTGATTGTGGGTACATCAGAGTATTATCATGGGTGACAGTGAGCAACATTCCCAGTGTGTTGTGTGGGTGTTGGGTATACTGTTGTGACACCATGGTACCCCCAGAACATTTCCAAGATCCACTGTATGAGGACCATTGTCGCCATCAACCATAAATGTAACTGAGTACACTATACAGGCCAATGATGCCTCTGCTGTGTGCAAGGTATCTGTAACAGAATGGGCTCTCTGACATGGTAGTTTGCACTGGTAAACCCAGGTCTGTCAGATGCGTCTATGACTGTAATGTGTTTGTCAATGTGTCTATGACAGTATGGTGTACTATGTCTTGTCCAGTAACACCCAGTACATCCCCCATTACCATACTGTACAAAGCCTGGTGATGTTCCTCAGCTAGGAAGAAACTCAGGACACACCTCATCCTACAGCTGTGTGCTGTGTGCAATTACGCCAGAAACATTATTATCAATACGTACCTAGGTAGTGGTTTTACTGTCAGTGTTGCCAAGTACACGTGTATGTATGTGAAGGGATCTATTTCAGTTCACTGAATATACATGTCACAGGAGGTCATCTGTCCATGAACTGACTGGCATATGATGACATTTCAAAGGACTCCTATGATGTGAATTATTTCCATCAAAACAGGTGGTAGATGTGTACATGCCCTCTTTCCCACTGTAGAGCTGAACACTGATACTAGAGTTGGTATATATAGTTGGCTGTTAATGTGGACACAGCCACCCTCATTGGGGTTATTGTTGTGTGAATCTCGATGCTTAGTCTGCTGTAATACCATACAGCATATGTTAACAGGTTAGGTAGTCATCAATCACACAATGTGCAGCTGTACACCACCCCACAACCTCCAAAGTGTAGGGCTGTGCCACACACACCAGCACACCTATGTTTACCAATGCCAGGACTGCCGTAAATATGAGAAAGGGGCACAAACCCTGCCAGTACCATTGTTGATGACATTAAAGTAGCAGACTGATTGTGTACTGCTGTGATGTTTTGCCTGTTATGTCTTGGTGGAATTAAATAGGCTAAAATGTGTTTACTGACAAATACAGGACATCCATGTGTACAGTAATGTGTGTGTATAGCATCAACACCAAAGCCTCTGTTATATGAAAACATGTGGTGTGTGCCACCCAGTACACTGTATTTTGTCCACTGTAGATGGGCTGCTGACATCATCCACCATGTACTCACATGTATACACCCCTCAATCAACCATGTGGCACATGCAGTAATTATTATACAGACCAAGAATAAGCAGGAGTTCTTGTAAAATCCACTTTACTATAGACACATGAATGCACACATTAAAAACCAGCTTTTTAGTTTAAATCACTGACAGGTTACAGTACACTTTTTGCTGAAAGTCTGACATGCTAGGTGAGGTAATGTACAGGACAGAAGTTTCTGTTTCCTTTTAAAAAATAGATATTTTGCTCTGTTTCCATCCTCAAGATGTTCCAATTGCAGACAACATTGTTTGCTGGTGAAAATGAGATCCAAATCAGTAATAGCAGCTTGTCTATTTGGAAACACTTTGGCTGCAGTTTCACCGGAGTACTTACTCTGATACAGTTTTTACTCCTGACAGAAACAGCAGTTGTTAGAGAGTTCCACAACAAGTTTTGCACTGATTTATAGCAGCTGTTAAGTAGCCCAACCTCGATAATGCCTATGTCACAACGTGGGCCCACATATGCTTTGGTTTACTGTTGTGTTTCAGGGTGACACATCACCCCAATCCTTAGCCATTTTGCAGATGCATGACAACTATGGGCCATACATGAGTGTGACTTGGCGGTGTCCCACATGCAGAACAACATGTCTATTGCCATAGTTTCTGCTAATTAACAGCAAACCTATAGGTGTACACTGGCACCAGCAGGGTACAGATGGGGATGGTGGGTGTGAGGTGGACTGAGGTGATGCTTGTGCAGCTCATGCATCTTTATTAATAATGTCTGTAGGTTTCAGCCTTGGTCTCAGAACACCATAACACATTGCAACACATGCCTGTGGGAGACTTGATGTTATGGATATGGTACCTGGAGAGAGCCCTGGATGATGTCCCCTGTGAAATAACTATTTGATCTGAGTATCCTAACCCATAGGCCATAATTATGCAGAGTCCAGGTAAATGTCAACACAGATACTGTGCAGGAAGTACCTGCTAGACATTCCTGCAAGTCCCCAGTGTTGCTGCACATGTCTGGGTAGCCTCCATGACCAGTTTGCAACATGTGCTGTCATCTGTCTTGGATGGGCATCTGTTTATATCTGACATGAATGCTGTTCCATACATCATACACACATACATGACTGTCTGCACTGTTTGCCATGGTATATGCAATGTTGATGTAAGGCTACTTTTCCTACTCCTGAGTGCTACCTTTCAGATATGGGATGTATTCCATGGTTTGTAACAGGTGTGCAAGACAGGGCTGCCTCTGTTGCAGGTGAGTGGGCAAATGTCATGGACAGATGTCTTGGACAGCAGAACAGTACTTGGTGTGACATTTAGGCCCTGTATGTGATGGAAGGGGGTCTATATTATAACATCAAAGTCTTAAAACTTTGAATGTTATAATATCGAACCATTTTGATCAAAAGACTATAACATTGAACACTCAGAATAGCAAATTTTGTCAGAGGGAAAAAATTCACTGTTCTGACGAACATACATACAACACAAGAACACCAAAATAAATAATCTACACACATATACTTCACAAAACCCTACACTAAACCATACATACACTACTAGCTATCCACTTACCTTAACCCAACCCTAAGATCCGTAACTACTGCACACTCACTTTACACGCTCCCTAAGTCTAAGGTCCCTAACTATCGCACAGTCACCTTACCTGCTCCCTAACCCTGAAGTCCATATCGCACACTCACTTTACCCGCTCTCTAACCCTAAAGTCCCTATCGCACACTCACCTTACCCACTCCCTAACCCTAAGGTCCCTATCTCATACTCACCTTAACCACTCCCTAACCCTAAGGTCCCTATCGCACACTCACCTTACCCGCTCCCTAACCCCAAGGTCCCTAACTATCACACACTCACCTTAACCCGATCTGTTTGCACACTTACCTTAACCCAGTCCATAACCTTCACTCCACAGTCGAGGAAATAGGAAACTGCAGAAATGGCCCAGTGAATACTTTCCCTAGGAAAGTATTTGATATTCTGCAGCTTCGCTATTTTCAGCATCTGATGCATAGGGTTCGATATTATAACATTCAAAGTTTTAAGACTTCGATGTTATAATATAGACCTGATGGAAGGTGTGTATTCCAGAAGAGTGAATGCTGTCAGTACCTCACAAGCTGCTTCCAAAATATGTTATTTGGAGTGTGTGCACTCATATGCGTCCAGTGTTTGTTAAGGTATGTATTCCCCATAATTGTTGCCCTAACATAGGGTTCCATATTACACATGCATTTCTCATTTTAGGATCACATTACAGGTTGTAAACAGTGTGTAATGTGGTACTGTGATTTGCAAGTGTGTAGATCTGGAATAGTTGCCATTGTGATAGTGGTGTATACAGTGTTTTACACACTGTAGAAGGGTACTGTGTCAAACATGTCAGTACTAAAGAGTAACAGAAACTGGACAGTCCAACTAATAAAAGATACACTACCCATGAGGGTAACAAATAGTCCAGTTGAAAAAGTCACGCACTGGCACGATATGTAGCAAAATATCTTCTTTATTAAATACATGATAAAAAATGGCTAAACGGTTGAGCGCTTTCATCTACTCCTGTAGATTTCATCAGAACAAATTACTATTGCCATTCTACATTTTTATAGTTAATCCCCACCAATGAAAACCACTCATTGACATGAGCTTAATTGATCACTACTAATAAGTTCTTAAAGTGCACAGTGCTGGATTCCTCACAATGATATACTAAAATAGCCATTGAATGTATTGTTTTAAACACATAATTCGAATAATTCATAATAATGTATATTAAAATATATGACATGATTAAAAATTATTGATTATCTCATAAAAATCATTAAAAAACCTAAATTTGCACTACTTTTGGGTTATAAACACAGATGTTGTTGACTAATGATTTTTCTATAACCTATCTCACTAAATGTATTGTGTATATATGATATAGTATATTACTCTTAATACATAATTATGCAGTAATGATCCACTAACGATTTCTGTCTAACATAGGTTTGATAGAAATAGTTTCATTTAGCCCTGGCAATTCAGAGGCATTTAATTTAATTTGCCACCGTGCCTCCTTTTCCATCAATTTCATCTTAATGTTGCCTCCCCTAGGATTTGATATAATATGCTCCAGAATACCAAATTCAAAGGACTTACATTCTTTGTTACTATTACAGTGCCTCCACAATGCATTATTCTCATCCTGCTTCTTCATCTTGTAACTGTGCTCATAGATCCTATTTCTCAGGCATCTAGTGGTCATTCCAACGTAGTAGCATGGACAAGTTTTACACTTTGCTAAATAAATGACCTGTGAAGTCCTGCAGTTCCCCTTACTAAATTTGATAGTAGTCCTATGGACATTGTCCAATGTGATATCTTTAACACCTATAATGAATTGACACTGGTTGCATCTACCACATTTCGTAGTGCCATATTTATTATGTCATAACATGTCAGTACTGTAGGCCATTCCATCCACCATTATGTTCATCTCTGTCCACACATCTTGCACTGACAGGTTGTGCGGTATACTGCAAGACTCATACTTACCCTTCAGATATGGCACCAAAGTGACCACTGTGATGCAGTGCAGTTAACAGCAACAATAATTGAACATGTACAGCATGCATTATGGGTAGGTGTGTTACATGTGTGCATGGCACATAGCATAGCAATAACATGACCAGTGTTTTGGCAAATGTAAAATAGAAAGAACTCCATACTCACCAGCCACAAGCTGCTGTCCTAGTTGGATACCAGATGGACCTACATAGCTGTGTGAGAAATGTAATGTCAGTAGCCACACCTGTGACACTGGTACAAGGTGGGAGCAGCATTTCAGAACACTATCTATACAAACCCACATTACTAGAGATTATGTACATCTGCTCCTTAATACACTGGAGCAACAGACTATATTATCTGATATATGCATATATATACTTTACAGATGAGGATAGATAAGCAACACTGGTCTACTAATGTGCCCTGGGGCCTTACCTGGATGCTTCTGCTCCATTGTGTTGGTGGCACCCACATCCATAATGCTTTCTTTGGCTGCTAGAATTTGCCAGCATGTGGGTGTCCCAAGGCTGGTGAGGAGCTCCTCCACATGAGTCAGTGGGGGCTGGATGATATGACCCCCACCTGTGGCTTGCTGGTCCCTTCTGACAGCAGCAGCATGTTGACAGGCATGGCAGATAAGGTCGGTACAATGATGTTGTACATGCTCATAACTTTGGTTATGCAGGTCGACATCATTTACCCTGGGAACAAGCTCATTCCACAGGGCAGTTCTCTCCTGCATATCATGTGATGCCCGTGAAAACAGAGTTCTGTGATGCTGCATGAGGCACTGCACAATCATCTCTGTTTCGTCTGCAGTTTATGCAGGCAACCTTTCCCTGGACATGGTACCTGAAAAACATAAACAGGTGACAAGGTCTGATGACATCATACTGCAAGGTTATCATACTTGATACTTAACATCTCCCTCACCCCCGTCATATATGCATATCTAATCTGAACACACACATCACTCTGTATGTTTATACCAAACCTTCTGTTTGGACATATATCCTATTGTGCAGCACATACTGAACTTTGTTGTTATTCATGTTCAATGTTTAAACATTATCACTGGTGGCCTGTTGCTCACAATGTCACCTGCATGCCATTGTAATGGCCACTGTAGATCCATATATGCATCTGTTCTGCTTGCTATGCAACTGTTCCAAATCTGGTGTTTTGGGTTATTGGGACTATGTATGCATGCTATTATAGCTAATCCTGGATTATGTTGACTATTACTGAAAACATATGTTATAACACTGCAACTCACTATCACATTTGAGAAGGCTGTTCCTAGCAGACCCACCTCTTCCACCTCATCTGGCCATGGCTCTAGGTTGCATCACATCTGGGACCCAACATGGGACCTCTTCATCTACTGGTCCTGCACTACCTTCAGGTGGACCCACCTCAGGGGATGGGGCCTGTGCCCCCCCCAGGAGTGCACACAGACAGGATCCTGTAACCTGGCATCAGGTCTAGGGTCTGGTGCATAGGGAGCTCTGCAGAGAATTGTGTGATCAGCAACACAAACGTGATGTCCTCATGTCACACGCAGAGGGTCAGCCTGCCCCTATAGCTCAGCCCCCAGCACAGCCACCTTCAGGGCCGTGAAGGTGCAGTGGTGACTGCCTATGTGTGGGGAGCTCAGCTCCACTATTTCCATTTGGCCTGTATAGGGCTTCTATTTCCAAACACCCCTCCCAGTCCATGATGTTTACCCACAACATGTGTCATACACCTACCCTGTATGCTGTTTTGTCCATCATGTCTGTCTTCCAAACCACCTTACCTCCCCATATATACATACTATTCTTCCCTAACATTCCACTCTCACCTTAACAAGTGTTATCAACTCAAATGTCACACCATACATGACTGTCCATTTTGCACCCACTAACATGTGCTTACGGGTGCCTTAATCACTTTGTATCTAACAGCCCTTGTTCTGGCCAGCACATGCATTATCAGTCCTCACAGGTGTGTAACCCAGGAACCTGCATGCCATAGCCACATATATTTACCAGTAAGCCATCTGGACTGCAGGTATGTGTGAGGTGGTACCAAACATATCATACAGCACAGTCATTCAACAGAAGGGACATTTTTTAATATGTATATATACAGATTTGTATCACTTCGCTGAAAGCCCATTTCACTGAGACAAACTCACCTAATCTTAATGTCACCTAACAGTCATTGCACCTAATAATCATTTCAGTAAGTAGTATTGTAAGGCAAGTCAAAGGTATATGTTCTTTTCCCCACTGTATTGCAATCCTGGTGTTAGTATATATAGTTAGGGGTGGAGTGGGGGGGGTCATAGCCCCACACCATGTTAGGTTTTGCCATATAATGTAAAACATCACCAGACAACAGAAAACCAACTTATGTGGGGGTCAACACCCACAACAACCCCCTAACTATATCTGCTAACACCAATATCGCACTACAGTGGGAAACTGGACATATAACTTTGACGTGCCTAAGACCACAACTTGTAGGTGAAATGGGCTTTGAATGAAATTAACTTTGAATGAAGTGAACTGTAGGTGATTTGGTCTCAGTGAAATGGGTGTCAGTGAAATGGTCACTCAGTGAAGTAAAATGAATCTATATATAGATGTATGTGTATATATATATATATATATATATATATATATATATATATATATATATATATATATATATACATATACATATATATATATATATATATATATATATATATATATTGATATTGATAGATATATATGAGTACAGGTATGTTGCAACAAATCCTGTAACACCAGCAACTTCCACAGTGTATTACAGCAATATTGGAAATATGGCCCTGTGTTCCAGCATCTGTCCTCCACATACATTCCAGGCTTTGTCCTAATGTAATACAGTAAGTGGTTGTTAGGTAATGGCCTATCATTACTTAATGCTAACATTCCTGTTATCATTCCAGTCCTAAAACATGTGTGACCTTGTACATTCCGGGGGACAGTGTGTGGTACACAGTGTTATTTGCCCTTGTACAACTTTTTTATGGGGGAGGGGTATTCAATGCTTTTAACCTAGGCTATTACAACATGTGAGGGATATCTTTGTTAAGACACATTGAGGTATATAGCTGTACATTTCCATACTTTTCTCGATGGGAACAGTGGTGGCCTACAGCTTACAGTGGTACACACAGTTCTGTTTGTCAGTGTGACAGTGACATTTTAAGTTAAGCATTGTTATGTAACAGATACATTGACATTTTCACAACTACTACATTTCCCCCTAGGGATTGAGTACAGAGTTTAATTGGAGGCTGCTGAACTACATCTTTAATTAAGTGTTGATTGTTTCTTATCTTCAAGGCAAGTGATTTTTTACTGTTATACTACTAGAAGGCCTTAGCCTGGACAGCATAGTATGTTATATTTTTCACATTACTTGCATCAAATGTTTTGTGTGAGACTTGCATTAATCAATGATTATGTATTTCAAACACCTACATGCTGTAACAAATGATATAAATAATTCAATAGTACACAAATACATTTTTCTGTGTGTGCATACTTGTGTGTGGTGTCATGTCCTTTGCATTGTGTGTGAGTATATGTTTCATGCAAATATTAACATTTGTGGGAATGAGTGACACACCGGGCATTTTAACAGGTGGCAAATACAGAACTTATGGCTGTTGGATATACTGTGCACCTTCTACATCTACTCTTCTTCTACATATCTGTAGGTACTAATATATTTTGTAGTGAGAGGTTCAGGATGTGGTTCCGATGTGTGATTGCACTACACACACACATATATATATATATATATATATATATATATATATATATATATATATATATATATATATATATATATATATATATATATATATATATATAAAACTAAAATATATTTATATTACATAAATTGTATATAGATAGATATATGTATATACATTATATATATATATATATATCTATATATATATATATATATCTATTTGTATATATATATATATATATATATATATATATATATATATATATATATATATATATATATATATATATATATATATATATATATATATATATATATATATACACATACACATACATACATACATCTACATATATAAAAACATTTTCCCTAATGTTGAATGACTGTGCTGCATGATATGTTTGACAATACTTCAAAGCTAGGTGCAGCTCATATGGTGTAGTGATATTTCACTGTGGCCATGGTGTGAAGGGTCTTGGATTCGAAAGTTGATTAGTTTGTTGCTGGGCAGAACAAGGGCTGTTGGATACAGAGTGACTAAGGCACTTTTAAGTAGTTGTAAGCGAGTTTGCACAGGTTTGTGTGACAATGAGCAATGCTAACTTCTGGTTAAGTATGCTTACAGAGAGTTATTCTCAAATATGCTTATTCTGTGTAGGCATTGCTAACCCCTGCACAAACAGGATTAAACCCACTTACTACCATTTAAAAGTGCTTACTCCCACTTACCCCCATGCTAATTTCTTTAAAAGAAAAGAAGAAGGGGTGATAGAAAAGTGGTGAAAAAGGGGGCACAAAGAGGGAAAGACAATAGGGAAAAAAGCTAAGGATGTGCAGGACGGGTGTAGGGAAGGTCCATAGCTACTCATTTCTTCTACAGCAACAGATGTGCATATACACTGAATTTGGAGGTTGATTTGGACATTCAAACCCCTGAAAGAGGGATGAGGACAACAATAATATGTTGTGGTGCCAGTTACACCAGATTACATGTGTACAGTTGACACGTGTGCAAAATGGACAGCTATATATGTGGTGAGACTTTTTTTCTGGGAACAGATTGCCCTTTTTATTAAGGTGAGTGTGGGATGTTGAGGAAGGATAGTAGGTATATTTGGGGAGGTAGGTTGGGTAGGATGACAGACAAGACAGACAAGACAGCATACAGGGGTGGTATATGACACATGTGGGTGTAAACACCTTGAATGGAGAGGGGGTGTTTGGAAGTCAGAAGCCCATTAGCCCCCAAATGGAAACAGTGGGAATGATGTCCCCACCCATGGGCAGTCACGGCTGCACCTTCATGGCCCCGAAGGTGGCTGTGCTGGAGGCTGAGTAGGAGGGGCAAGCTGACCCTATAAATGCAGCACATGGCCCTCAAACTGGCATAGCAGATCTCCAAACTCGCTGCAGAGCTCACTATGCACAAGACCCCAGACCTAACGACGAGTGACAGTTTCCTATCTGCGCCCGCTCTTGGGGGGGTGAGCCCCATCCCCTGAGGCAGCTCTACCCAAAGGTGTTGCAGGACCAGTGGACGAGGAGGTCCTGGGGTGGGCCCCAAGATGTGCTGGTGCCCGGTGCCATGGCCAGATGAGGTGGGAGTGGTGGGTCCACTAGGACCGACCTTCCCAAAAGTGCTATGGTGCTGCAATTTTAAAACATATGTGGGTTAGTAAAAGTCAATGCATTCCAGGATTAGGTATAACAGCATGAATAGATATTCCCATTAAACCAAAACACCAGATTTGGAACAGTTGCATAGCAAACAGAACACATGCACAATGGCCATTACAATGGCATGCAGGTTACACTGATGGCAACAGGCCACCAATGTGGGAGTATTTCAACACAGAACATGCATAAATACACATTTCAATATGTATCAAACAATAGGACTTATGTCCCAACAGTGGATTTAGTTGTACATATGCCTATTGAGTTGTGTATTTAGATTATTGTTGCAGATATAGTGGGGGGGGTCAATTAACTTATATATCCCTGTAGTTCTCACAATGTTCTTAGTCACTGATGTAATCTGTACCTTACAGGTATTATTACACTACCATATGGCCTTAGTTTGGACAGTGGTATGTTTGTAGACAAGTATATACGTGAACTATGTTTTGTATACAGTCTACACCTTTTACCTGGTATACCTGTGGAGGTGTTGTTTGTTAACACCACCTGACTGTTTATACACATATTCCCAGATTCCAGGTTGATGCTATGCACATACATCTCAATCTCTTATTGTATACACTCTTGTCAAGGCTAGACAACATGCAGGTGGAAATGGAACATATTTTGACAATTGCACTCATAAACTTTTGGTGAGTTGCTACAACAGGTTTTTTTTTTCATATACATTTTCTGAATATTTACAGGTCTGAGAATCAGTTATATGTCATTAATAGCTGCCTAAAATTCAGAGATCATTACACTGATTTGCCAGGGGGACAGGGTAACAGCCAGCAGCTATGGGCCAATTATCTAGACATTCATGAGCAAATCTATACAGTTGAGGGGTATGATTATGCATACAGCTTACTACCATTAACAGGATTCGAACCATGGCTATCTCTGCTAAAAATAAAACAGTGTATGTCACAGCTGAGTGTGTTATTTAGATATTGTTGTTGATATTTTCACTGTTTTCTATCTATAAGTCTCTCATGGTTTTAAAATCTGATCTTGTAATTACAACAGTCTTAAACAGGCATTCCTTGACATTTTTATTATGTAGCACAGTGTGAGTGACAGTGATGACTAATACATTATTATTCAGAAAAGCTGCACCACTAACAATGCCATACAATACCAGAATAAAAAGTACCAGTCCAGGATTTCAATCTTTATTTCCAGGCACAGTTTTCTTATCTGACAGACCTGTGGAGGGAATGTGTGTTAACACTACCTGAATGTTGCGACACATATTACCAGATTCCACATTATTATTATGCACATATGTCTCACTCTGTTACTGCACACACTCTGGTCATAGCTTCACAACATAGGGATAGAGATGGGACATATTTTGCATATTACACTCATAACATTTTGGTGAGCTGCTAGAGTGACAGGTTTGTTCTTACAGACATTTTTCTGATGGTTATGATGTCTGACAATCAGTTGTATGTCATTATCTGCTGCCTAATCTTCTGAGATAATCTCACTGATTTGCCAGGGGGAAAGGGTGACAGGGAGAAAATATAAGCCAATTATCTGAACATTCTGAAAAAAATTGTACAGTTGAGGGATATGATTATGCATACAGCTTACTACCACTCCCAGGATTCAAACCATGGCTGTGTGTGCTAAAAGTACAGCACTTTACATCACAGTAGAGTGTGCTATTTGGGTTTTGCTGTGTAACTTTTTACTGTTTGCTGTCTAAGTCTCACTCAGTTGTACAATATGACATTGTGATTACAACAGTCTTATAAAGACATTCATACACATTTTATTTATGTAGCACAGTGTGGGTAACAGTGCTTAATACAACAGTACTGTTAAGAGAATGCAACACTACATTACCATATGATACCAGAGTAAACACAACCAGTCCAGGAGTTATACTTTTATTACCAGGCTGTTACTCTTTTATTTAAATACAACCTATATGAAACTCTTCCTGCCATATTATCTGGTTTATTCAGTACATCCCATACACAATGCAGGTTTTATACTGGAAATTAACTTTCTACTACTTTTATATTTATTTCTTATGACAGTACATGCAAGATTATTACTAACCTGCCTCACGATGCAGCCTTTGCAGCTTACATGCATGGGCTTCCTGATTCAAAGCCTGCTCCGCTGCAGCTGTCAGAGACCTACAGGAATATTTAGCCATACCTATCCATAATATACACAAGTCAGGCAATTATTAAACAGTTAGTATTATGAGTACTTACACACTGATGGGACATCACCCCTCTGCCTAGCTTCTTGGATCCACTCATCCAAGAGCTCCCCCTTTCTCCATTTCAAGTCAGCATAGTGATGCCTGACCTGCTCACCAGTTCAAGGAATACCAGTAGCACTGGTGAGGTCATGGGTGAGATGGTCCCAGGCTTCTACTTTATATTGGGAGCCCTGGTGCTGGCCCTGCAGCAGTCTTTATTCGTGGTCTTTTACCAGGGGTCCTATCATGACCTTAGACTCCTGCATGCCTCAGTGCTGCACTCGAAAGCATGGTCCTTCCACAGCACCAGCCATTGTGCCTACAGGAGGAAGCTGCAACCAGTTATGAGATGTATTCCCGCCTGTGGGGTTTAAATAGGGCTGATTTCCCACACTTTTCCATGATTGGACAATTTTGAAAATGCTAAGCTATGGGAAAACCTGTTTACCTAAGGTTGGCATTGCTTAAAGGGCATACCAATGGGCAAATCTATTTAGCTGGGCTATGCATTGCTTGCACCTGGTAAGCAAAGATGTGCAATGCTTATCATTGCTTATTTGTAATTTTACACACTATTTGCTGTTTGGCATTGATTTATTCATTACATGTTATAAATTTGTTTAGTGTCCATGATTCATGTGTACATATTGTGTATGGGGCACTTGTGTTTATCAGTGGATTTCACAATTTATTACAATGGCATCTCACATCTGAACTTAATGCAGTACTCCAGTTCACAAATAATATACTGTGTACACCTGTGTTCTATGTAGTAATATATAGATTACCTAGTATCTCTGTCATGCTTGAATTTTATACATGTGTATTCAACTGTCATTGCTGTGACTGTCTAGTATAAAACTGTAGTACTATTACCAGGTCATATTTAGGTTCCAGTTGAGCTCTAGTTAAATATCAGTCAGACAGTAATCAGTGGTGACTCAGTAACTCAGTTTGTTAAATGCTCTGTATAAAGTATATTTTGCCACACACAGACCAGGGTTCGATCCAGTGCTAGGTAATACTAAATATTACAGTATCAGTCATGTAATGATTACAGATTTTCTCTCCACAGGAACTACAGGTAAATGGGTGAGGTAGCCCATATTATGAGTAAATAATTGTGTGTTTAGATGTCACAGACTGTTAAACTCATTATCAGGCATGTGAAAATACAGCATAAAATAAAGGAAATAAGTATAATAATAGTATAAAATAAAATAAATAAATGTGTAATCTTGGTATGGCTGTATGCCTGGAGCGTCTGTTAAAGGTTGCTGCAGTCAGTTACTACACTCGATGCAAATATCCTCTGCACTCACTGCTATTGGTGCTATCTCATGCCCGCCAAGCAAGGCATGATTATTGTTTAGTTTCTGTACTGTACACATACATGTCTCTCAAGTCATGCTGTCAAGTAATGTCATCAGTAGTGCGTAATCCCTCTGTCACAGGTTTAACATAAAAATGACTACCACAATGCAAAGTATCACTGCATTATCCCACAGTACACCTCCATAGTTACATAGGTCCACCTGATGTGCAGGTGTTCTGTGTAATTGTGTACCCACAGTTGTTACTGCTTGGCCCATACTTTCTACTGTGGGTAGCTTGAGAGGTATGTACATGCTACAGCAGCTATAGGGGACCTGTACACATAAAGAAAGGACAGATCTATAGAGCAGATAGTAGTACTGTTGTCATATATATAGCCTATGATGGTATTAATGGACTGCATTTTTCTCTCTCCCAACTCCTTATCTTCATTTATATATTATTGTTATTCATTGGTTATAAGATAAAGAACAAAATGACCCAATGAAAAGGCTGTAGTTTCCTGTTTAAAAACACAATTTTAATCCACAAAAATGAAGCACAAGCACTTTTGTAGGTAAAAATCACACTTCTTCAGATGCTAACAACTGTTCAAACAGGAATCGTTTAAATACATATACAGAAACACCTGAAGTAATTAAGTAGTGACATCACCTTAAAGCTGCACTCATGTTAAAATATTCAGGACAAGGCTATTATGCATCTACCTCTGCCTATATTTGGCTAAACATTTAAATACAGTACTTAAGTTTTAAAAAATATGTAAAAAGATATAAAACATTGTAATACATACTCTACAAAATATGTATAATTATTTACTATATATACCTATTGCACATATTTTCACCTAGTGAAAGGTCTTTTCTTTAATAAAGGCTTGAGGGAAACATATTCATTCATTCCAAAATCAGCATTGGTTCTCAACCTTACTATCCATTCTGCTTCTAAGTTTTCTGTGACATTTCGTATGTCACCACATCTAATGTTGTCAGATGCCCTGCTTATAACTAGAAACTTAATGTGTATCCAGAATCAGTTTCATTCACATGTTTAGCTAAAGCACTTAAATTGTCCTTCTTATTAATGTGGTAAAGATGCTCCCTGATTCTATCTTTTAAGCACCTATCAGTTTTCCCCACATACATTTTTTTACATTTTAAACAATGTGCTAGATAAACCACATGTTTAGTTTCACAGATAGCATAGAGAAGAAAATTATATATTCTATGATAGTAAGGGTGATACATATTATTCAACATTGGCCTTAGATGTTTCTCTCTCTCTCTCTCTCTCTCTCTCTCTCTATATATATATATATATATATATATATATATATATGGAGATTGTTTCTGTACACCATCCCCTCCCTGACACTATTGGCCTCAAAGGTGGATTGATTTTATCTTTATGTAACTTCAGTAATCCCTGTATAACAGGAATTACAGGATGCTGTATAACAAAATAATCAAACAATTCCCTAGTTATATATTCATTTCTCATAAGTTGACATAAATGCTGTTTAACGTGTTCAGTCATATTTGTAATATCTAAAATGCTTATTTTCCTATAAAAGCCATCAGTCTCTAACATATCAAGCATCTTATATTTGTATCCATCTGCATCCAAGATTACTATTGGCCCACCTTTGTCAGCTGGATGTATAATTATATCTGTGTTCTCTTGCAACTTTCTTAAAGCATTCTGCTCATCCTTAGTTAAATTAAAAGTACTTCTTTTATATTTGCACTTCTTATCATATAGCATATGCAATTTATAAACTTCATCAACACACATACTTTCAAAGGCATTTATCAAAGGATTTGTCATCGGAATAAATGTACTTGGTTTCCTAAACATATTCACTTGTTCATTCATGCCCTTACACATCATTTTTAAGGTTAAATTTCTAGTGAATAATTAAATATCAAAAATAACTTTAGTATAATCAGAATACCTGCTCTATATAAACAATAGTACTTTCTGCAAAACATTAAGTTCATCATCTGAGAAAACATAGCTGGATAAATTCCTGACTATTTTCTCATTTGTTGAAAAGCCTTCTTTATATTTCCCAAACCTGCTCGTTCCTCCTCGAATTTTCTTTTCTGTCTGCTCCGACTCCTTCCCCTTGTAAAGGAGTTGAGTTGCTGCTGCATCTTCACTGGCATGGGAAAGGAGAGTTTGTGCAAGCCTAAAGGGACTGGTGCATCTAGTACATACAGTAAAGCTTCTGAACTCATTGTTTCTTGTGCCTGATGTACTTGTGCTGTGACCTGTATGGTTTTACGTCTCACTCCTATATCTCTGTCATTATTGTGTAGTTCCTGTGGGTTAGTCAGTGTTAGCTCTGCCTCTGATGACATCATGGAATCGCTCGCAGTCCTCTGCAATAAAGCCCCTTCCACTCTCTTGTCTATGGAGGTGTTCCCTCTGTTGAAATATTCATTTCCTGATTCTCTTTATTCATCATTACGATTGGATAGCATGGAGGATCTTTGATTCAAACTGCCCACTGTTCTTTGGTTGTCTCCAAACCTCGGCCAAGAAAATACATTACCTGACTGAAAGTCATGCCTATCTCATTCTATTTTATGTAGCTTTTGTTTTATGAGCTTATGTTCATATGCATAAATAGAGTCTAATGTATCAGTTAGGTTACTATTTAACACAGAAATGTCAAATAAAGAGAGCAGCTCAGCATACAAAGTCTTAACAGAAAGGGAGAAAGTTTGAATCTCCCTTTCAGAAGCTGCTGTTAAAAGCTTCATATAGTTCATACTGGTTTGTAAATTAAATTTTTGCCACTCATTGAGAAGTATAGGGTCACAGTCAACATGTGAGGGCATTTTAAGAACTCGTAACCCTCTTGGGACTATTTCTTCCTTGATACAGTACTCAAAATAAAATTTGTCAAACTGACTTCTTTTCAGTTTGAATAAATCTTTCTTCATCAGATGCAGTTTGCTTCTCAAAGTCACTATATCTATACCATTTGTCTCAGTATCAGTATTCTCTATCTAACAGCTGTAAAGAGAATTTTCTCTGCATTCACTAGTTCTGAACAGTTTGTCAGTGTTATAAACATTACCTTGCGGTTGTGACACAGAGATATTTTCAGAATTCAAAACTTCTATTTCATCAGCCATATTCTTCACAAGTGTGGTGATAAAAAACAGAAAGGTAACAAAAAACAAAAGTATCACCACACTCTGTGAGCAGTCGGGTCCAAGAACAAAGCAGAATCCAATAATAAGATAAAAAGCAAAAAGACCCAGTGAAGAGGCTGTATTTTCCAGTTTAAAAACACAGTTTTAATCCACAAAAAGGTAGCACAAGCACTTTCATAGGTACAAATCCCACTATTTACAGTCATTACGCATGTAACTGACATAAAAAACTAATGAGAAAACTGAGAGTGTACCCTGGTCTCTGGTGCAGTAGTAAATAATAATAAACACATAACAATGGATATAAGCGAGGCCTATGAGAGCAGGTATATGTGCCCTTTTATCAGCAACTTCATGACCTTGTGGATAGACACCTGCTAAGGCAGCAATGGCAAAGCAGATGTACAACTGGGACCCAAGTGCATAAATACAACCATATAAAGCCGCACACATACTCATGGATGTTGAAATATTTTCTACAGGCTTTATATGATTACATATATTTTGCAAATTCACATGCTCTAGCACTGTCTCAGTAGTTCAGTCTGTTAAACTTCTTATATATAGTACATTTTGCCAAACACAGTCCTGGGTTCCAATCCAGTCTTGTGAAGACAGCAAGTAATGCCTGAGTCATGCAATCCTACCCCCCACAGGTTACTTCCACCTAATTAACTGCTATACAGTTTTGCAAGACAAAGGCCTGCAGGCAGAGACACAATGCACACATCCATGTAGCCTAACTATATGTCATCTACTACTCTGTAATTCACAATATAGCATAACAGATGTACTCTAAGCAAATTCCCTGAATGGATGGTATAGAACACCCTTACCCTGGCTCTTCCATAATGACAGGCCTGACACAGCTCCCACAATTACACATACAGCTTGCTGTCCACCAAAGTGCTCAACCTCCCCCATATATGCTGTAGGCTGCAGCAGCAGCTGCAGCCTTTAGCATACACAGCTGTACATATAAGTAGCTGCAACAGGCCTACAATACCTCCCAGTCCCCTAGAACAAGGGATCTGGACACAGCTATACTTAATGGGGGGGGGGCAAAGGCCCAGAGATAAGGACATGTTTAACAGTTTGATCCTACAAAGATGGTACATTGATAGAATAACAGCTATTGCAGTAGCATACATAGTCTGATGGGTATGAAGTGTGGCACAAACATGTCTCCTCCCTTACTGACCTTAGCCCAAAATGATTGACAGTGCACTGCCAGATGACCACAATGTCATGGGACACTGACCACACATTTGAGGTGAAACTGTGGACATACATCATATATCTCTACAGTGGGCAGTGCTTGTACCTACCCTCTGTGATGCTGTAGTCTCCACACCTCATTAATATCCAACTCAAAAACTAAGAAAGGGGCCAAAGCCTACATGATGACCTTATATATTGCACTGCAGTGCATGTCATTGGTAATGATAGTGCATTTCAGCTGTGTTGGCAGCAATTAGCAAGTCTGAGTCACAGACTGGTGCAGAGGAAATTCCTTGCTGATAAGTAGTACCTTAAAAAGCTAAGCATCTGGTTATGGGGAACAGGTCAGTATGAGACGTAACACACACAGACAGTGTAAGATTACTGGAACCAATGTTCAACAAAGGAGTACTGCACTCCACCAGGCATGTAATAGATTTCTCCATATAACAGGCTACAGACAGGAAGATGGTGGTATGGGGAACAAGGAATACAGCAGTAAGCCTGTCTTAGATCTATGGTAATGACATGTCATTGATACTCTGCTGTCCTACACCTACAGGCATGCCTCACTCCTGTCCCTGCTTTCTATCACATCTCAGCTCTGTCCATGTCCCTGTCAATCTCACCTGCAGCAGTCGGCTGTTGTAGGACAACTAGTGGATAACACGTACTACATAGTGACACTAAGGGAGGGTGTACACTCCTGTAATGTCAAATGATATACTGTAAATCACATCCTCTCATTCTGTCAATGCCTCACATAAATAGTTCTGACATTGTAACACTGTCCGCAAATGTCGCTGATGTACTCTGGCTAAGCCCCTGTTTCTGTTGACATTTGTCCTTGTTTGGCTAAGACCTATGCCTAACATACCTGTCAACCTACAACAGCAAGAAGTCAGGGAAAAGCCATTATTAATGGAGGGACAAAAGCCCAAAATGAGTGACAGTGTGTAAGTATTGCTCATAGACAGTGAGAAACTGAATAGACAGATCAGATATTGCTGTAGCATAACTGTGATCTGAAGGATATGACGTGTGTAACTCAGATATCTGTCTTTATTGTCTGACATCAGCCAGAACTGAATGGCCAACCATTTGTCATGCATCCACGAGTATGTGTGGAAAAAAAACAAGACTATGGGGCAAACATCTTGACAGTCTGCAAACATCTGTATAGTTGTGACGTATGATGCCTACAGGGAGCATATACTATAGTTGTGAGGTATGATGCCTACAAGGTACATATACTACAGCAGGTTTTCTTTGCTTTTTGTCTGTGTGGCACACTGGTGTTGCTGGACTGTCCCCATATAGTCTTAATAGCACACTGCTGTGTGTCTGACAGCAGCTACATGACATAGTGGGAGTTTGCCCATAAGGGACACACCACAGTAGACTGCAGGGATGGGTGTAGGAACATACAGCAGAATCTGTCACGGCACACAGGGACAGACCCCTGTATTGCTACTATCCTGGTGATATTCACACACATAATGTGTTACCAGAATGTGGGGCATGATGTGTGAAGGAGTAGTGGATAGTGCAGGCCATTATGGGTGTGCTGGATCTGTATATAGTGGACATCATGTATTTGGTCCAATAATGTGCTCCTCTCTTGTAGTCATTCAGAAGCCAAGTACCACAAGAGACACACACCTTTCTCAACTGCGGAAAATAACATTGTACTGGATGGACTGAGACACTACCATAAGATCTTTCTGTCTAGGGTAGGCAGACCTTGGGTGGGATGTCAATTGGATTGGCGACAGGACAGGACATATGAGCAGGTCTAATACCGGGCCACAGATATGGTGACTGCTGCACAACAAAGGGCAGCTGCTGTTGCCAGGGATTGTGCTTCCACCGGTGGAGGGCTTGTGATGGAATAACCACTCTTGGTCACAGAGGAATTACTAGCAAACCTTGGAAGAAACAACAGCTCCTAGGCATCCATCATGCCATACATTGTGAAGGTGGGTGCCACAGTGTCCACAGAAGAGGTGCGTCCAGGTAAGCGTACTGTGTTTACCAGTGTAATACTGTATGAGGCATTGTGGCAGGCTATACATACCAGTACATGGGTGTCAGGTCTATCTGCATTGAGGTGGGGTTGGGGCTTATGCTCAGTTGTGCACACATACTCAGAATGTCAGCAATATCGCCATTAGCACAGTAGCTACAGTACATGTGGATATATGCACAAATTACCTTGGTGTGTTGCAACATGTGGTGGTGCTGACAATACCTCTCCCTCAACTTTTCACAGGTCTGTCAGGTGTGGCCCAAGTCCATGATCCTGTACCTGGTAAGTATGATACTGTTGTTTTAAGGATCATATATACCCTAAGAAAGTTGAGGGTTGCCATTTTGCTCTATGTACAACTGTTGTGGTCAGCCTGACTAGGATATTTGTATGTTCCAGTCTGGGACAGTTAAATACAGTGCATAGACTGGTTAATAACAGGTGTGTATTTGTACAAACATAAACACATTTGCACTTATAGTTATCAGTGACTACGGAGCCTACTATACATGAGGCAATTACTCCAAGATGCCTGTTCACACGCAACAGAGAGATGGTATATACCTGAGGCAGCGATACTACTACTGGCATAACATTCTCAAGATAGGCGTACTGGGTTTTATGTGTAGTTCTCTCATATACACTGTCACATTGCATACCTCGCAGGTGTATTGTACTGGCAACATTAACTGGATGTAGCTGATGTACATGATATAAAGTGCCTGACCTGTCTGTGTATATTGTTGTGAGGTTGTCTGTTGTGCATGGGATAAGAGATGAGAAGATGTGGCACGTGAAATGCAGGTGGAGATCCTCATCTGTATGACTCTGTGTGGATTACCATACATAATAGTGTTGGAAGTAATGTATTGCTGTTGTCATGCTTCTCACAGGAGAATGGGGGGGGGGTTGCCATCTATCCTCCTAACAACCTGGTGTCAATGTCTGATGATGATGGTGGCCATAGTGAGGCACAAGTGGGGTTGTTGAGGGCTGAATCTGTCCCAGAGGTTGACATCCCTCTTCTCCCCCCCATTGTCTCTGCATGCAGTCAGTATGCCCACACATACCCAGTTCCCAGAGGCCACAGATATTAGGACAGTCAGAGGGTGGTGACATTGAACAGGAACAGGATAGTGTGACAACTTTGGCATTAGTGAATGTAGACACTGACCATAGCCAGAGATCTGTTGATGTCCCACACAAGCAGATTGACAGGGGTGCTCAAGGGATGACTGCTGCCCATCCACCACCTGTCACAGATGGCACATCGTGGGTCACTTGTCGCATGTTTTGGGCCATCATGGAGGCACAAGCACATTCTGAATGCAACACCAGATGGATGCCTAGGGTTATGGATGCAGCATAGTCTGACATCCGTGATTGCCTCCACTGCATCGGTGACACACTGGATTGGTTCACTGATGTACTGGACAGGCAGTCATCTGAAACAGTGTCTGTCTTTGACCGCACATTGTCTGTGCTAGAACATCTGGTTGCAGTTGGACGTCAGACACATGGACAGAGGTTAGCAACACCATCTGCTGAGAGTCCACGTGGTTGTGCACACTCACGCTCTTATAGTGTCAGTACCTCTAGTGCTCCAGTCTGATGTGTGCTGTCTACACCATGACATCGCAGGCCCTGGGCACATGGTCCTGGGTGGTCCCGTAGTGGACACGGGCCCAGAACACGGCAGTCACCAGCAGGTACTAGCACCGCATCTGACCTTGGGCATGGTGGTGCCAGTGGTACTCCTGGTGGAGCCAGTTGCTGTATTCATGGCCAGAGATACTGAACTGTCTACTCTACCATGTACGGTCCACAGCTGTGCACAATACACACATGTACGGGTAACACTGGGCTTGACTGTATACACACATATACTCCAACACCACTGTCACATGCAGGTCACAAACAGACTCACATGGCACCTTTCCATGGCCCATCTAACCAGTACCCCTTCCTGACTCATACACATGCTGTCAACTGTTTGGCACAACCTAGGTCTTTAGCACCCCCACACCACACACACTTTGCATGTGATGATACCTGTGCCATATCCTTGCCATCTGTGCCATTGATACAGCGACCTGCAAATTAGTGTCAGATGCACAGGGAGACTATATTATTTTACATGTGCTCATGTAGTGCAGTATTGTTATGCCATGGCAGTTGTTGTGGGCCATGACAGGTACTGTGTGCTGGCATGTGTCATGGCTATACATCAAACTTTGTGTATCTTTGTTGTATGATGGTACACTGGTGGAAGTGTTAAAGAATGGCAGCTGTTTTATGGACCTGTGTATGTTTTTGTCCCAGGGTCTGAGTGGTTAAAGTATGGACACATGGCAGCAATACAGTGTCACAGGATGGCAAAGCAGCACAGCAGAAATATGATGTCAACAAGGTATGCCAGTATACGTGTATGGCTCCCTAGATGCTTATGTGTAGAACAGTGTGTCAGGGACAATGAGGACAGTCAGCGTCATCATGTTTTCATACCCTGTGACAAGGTCTGCTACCCTCGATACGTGTCACCTGGCTATTCTGCATGTTCAAATCTAGATGGTGACAGACATCACTCAAGCTTATGTTGATGAGGGCAATTTAGTGCCAGCGGCTAGTCACAGGGCAATAAACTGCATAACCTGTGCAGAAAGATAGGCCACATGGACATGTCTCTAATGCTGTAAGGGGATATATTTACACTCACACAAATTGGATGCTGCAAGATTAGAACTCCTACCTATTTAGTAGTACACACTACAGCTCACAGTACTTATTACTTATTGCATGTGCCATGCTATTTACCTGACACTATGTTGCCAGCCAGCACTCTTAAGGTGGATGACATCAGCAGGGCTTGTAGAGGAGGGAATTTAGAGGCCAGCAGTCTGTCACAGGGACATAAAATGCATACCATTGCATGGGAATAGCCCATATGAGCCGGTCCATTGGATGAAGTGAGATTAGAACTCCTGCCTACCTAGTATTACACACTATAGCTTACTGCATTCATCACATGTACCACAAGTTATGTCTGTTGCATATGTTGAGGCAGGCACAGTTATTGTGGAGTATGCAAAATGGCCTTGTGTTAGACAGCATGTGTGGCCTGCAGAGTGATATTGCTTGGTACTGTTATTGTATCTAGTGTACTAAAATGGGATACCTGGTAATATCCCTGCTATGTGTGTACACTTACCAGTTTGGCCATATGTGGCTGGTTGCAGTTAGATAGGAAAACATGTGGCCAGGGACAATATGGCCTGTCCAAGGCATGCATTGCACCATTGTACAATACAACACCTGCTTACCTGTGTCTGTCTACAAGGCACAGGAGTCTGTGAGTGAGTGTATTATGTACTATTGTGGCCTTGGAGTGGTTTCTTTGAGCAACTGTTTTGATGTGAGAGTGAAGCCAACCTCATCATTCGGAGGTTATGGGGGGAATTCCATACATCCCCATACATATATATATATATATATATATATATATATATATATATATATATATATATATCAGTATGGGTCTACTACCATAGATCGAAATTACACTATTTCAAAATACGATAGTAGAGTCCCACTAACACGAAAGTGCACTTCAACGAAAGAGCATTTTCACGAAAGTCACTAGAACGAAGGGTTAGGGCTTGGGTAATGGATAGTGGATAGCTAGTAGGGCTATCCACTATCCTTAACCCAAACCCCAACCCTAGGGTCCGTGACTACCGCACCACAGTGCAGGAAATTGTATTTCCTTCACTGAGCAGTAGTTACGGACCTACTTCCTGTACTGTGGTGTGGTAGTCCTGGACCTTAGGGTTAGGGCTTGGGTTAAGGATAGTGGATAGCCCTACTAGCTATCCACTATCCTTAACCCAAGGCCTAACCCTAAGGTCCATCACTACCGCACCACAGCGCAGGAAATGTCCCGCTCGAATTAGTGACTTTCGTGAAAGTGCACTTTGTTGAAGTGCACTTTCACGTTAGTGGGACACTACTATCATATTTTGAAATAGTGTAATTTTGATCTACAATAGCAGACCCATATAAATATGTATACAGAGATGTCTCCATAAATGTTGCTGTGTATGTTCGTTATGTATATGAGTTATATAGATGTATGTAGAGAATGTATGTTTTATTGTAATATATATAACTTCACGTGCACACACACACACACACACACACACACACACACACACACACACACACACACACATATATATATATATATATATATATATATATGTATCAGTATTATATGTATATGGGGTACATACTGATAGATACAGTAAGGATTTGGGAGGGGGAATAGGGTCAAACAGATATGTATAGGCAGCTGTTTGTATATACAGATGTATTTCTACATAGCAGGTCTTTGTGAGGAAGAGGTAACAGACTTCCGCTCAAGTTAGCTAAGTGTAGAAGCATGCCCAGTGGGACTGTCAGTGCTTACAAGGTGACACCAGGCCAGAGCTGCCTGCACTGTAGTCTGAGATGTTGTGTGCTACAGACATTGGCAGCTGCACCTGTTACCACAGTACTGCACTTCCCTGATATTGTCCAAGACATTCCCCAGCTGTTTGCTGACCTTAATATGTGACTCATACCTCACAACTGTACTGAGCTTCTCAGACTCTCCAGAATTTTTCCTCATATTTTTGGTTTGTTTCACATAACATCGTGGTTTTCTGGAAAATTAGTGGCAAATCAGTGAAGATTGAAGTCAGTACATAATTACAGACATTTGAGTTTCAGACTCCATATAAATCAGTAGATTCATGCTAATGCAAGATCTGTTATTCTATCGACATTCTATGTTTGAAAACAAAAATTCTTGTATAGTCCACACTTGTAAATTCTCCACACTCAAATGGCTGCTGTAGACAAGATCCAGGATAAAATCAATTATATTAGACATGATTTGTATTACCATATATACTTTATATATTTTTTATATTTGTTTCATATTTAGTATATATTTAGATGCTGCAATAATTACATCTTAGCGATGCTTTTAATCTTTTTAATGGTTCTGAAGTTTTGTTGATTTTGTTTTAAATTCATTCATAGACTCATCTTACTAGTTGTTAGGACACTATACCTTTAACTAATTGAAGCACAGAACTGTAAGTGCCAAAATCAGTATTTAAACCTTGGTTTTTGTTAGAATCTGTTTGTCTGAAGAAGTCCCACTATCAGTGGGATGAAAAGCGCTTCACAGTATTGGTTCAATAAAGCTTTTGGAGAAATCTTCTTTACTACTTGATTCTTAAGGATATTTTGTTGCATACGACCTCTTTGTGGACATTTATTCAGCATCTAATATAATTGATTTTATCCTGGATTTTGTCTACAGCAGCCATTTGAGTGTGGAGAATTTACAAGTGTGGACTATACAAGAATTCCACTTGTTTGTTTCTTTTTGCGTTTGCTGGTCTGTCATGGCTGAAGACATATCACCCAGTCCTGATATTGATCTTAATAATCAACAGAACACACTCTTAATACCTTTGGTTGAAGCACTATCGAAACAAGTTGAAGCTTTAACCAAAAAAGTAGAAAATCTGTGTAACAACCAAACACAGAGCTGTAACAACAGTGCTAACACTAACAAAGATGTTCACATTCCACCTGTATCCAATAGAAATGAATCCAATTACAATGCATCTGTACTACCGACCCAAGTTAATAACAACGACCTAAGGGGTAATATGCTAAACAGCAATAATCAATGATCCAAAGGGCTTATTGGGGCACCCTCTTTAACCGAATGGCTATCCGAACCACTAAAATTTCAATTACCAACTACAAGGGTAACCAGGGAGCAACCGACCGAGGATCCAATAGACATTTCTACTCTATTAAAGAAACTTGACCACCATTTGATAAAATATAAAAAGTTGAAAACTGAGATTGCCTATTTTTGTGAGTGCCTAAGTGAAGGCATAGTGCCAAAAGGGTTGCGTTCTTGGCAATACCCTACTGGCCTAGTGGATGGTTCGCCATTCCACAAAGACTTAGTTAAACTTTTTAATAGACATTGCTGTGAGCTTTTAGAAATGATATGCAAACATTATGAACTGCAAGCTACAGAAATTATGCAGATCCCTACTAGCTTAAATGAAACAATTCAACAGCACTCGAATTTTATTCGTTACCAATATGATTATGACAGGATTTTCTTTAGCATAGACCAATATATTGATAAAATTAAGGAAGGAAAATGCAAGAAACTGAAAAGGGACAGAATAGCGTACAGTAATGGGTTAGCATACCCTAAATCTCCTCCCTCCCAGAACAACGCTAATTTTACTTCTATGGCTACTCTTCAAAGTAACATCATAGGCCAGAATGAAGAAAGAAATAATATTAATGAAGAAAATGGATTCAGTAACAATAACAATCGATATTTTTACCAAGAGAATGATAGCAACAGTGCTGAACAGGTATCCAATGTTGGGACCCCACAGCACTCCTCAAATTTTCGGACAGGAGCCTCTCATTACAATTTACGGAAAACCACTTATTACAGCCCCAACAAACCGAACAGGAACAACACCAACAACCGAGGGAGGAGGGGGAGGTAAGTCTGGATACTTCAAACCATTTGACTATTTTATACAATTCATCTAAAGACTTTAAAATTTTCAATTTTTCTTCAGTTTATGTTACACCAAATATTATTGAATTATTAGCCCGAGGTCATTCATTTGTTCCTACTAGTCGGGCTAATTTAGTCACAACTCTTGTTGACTTTAAGTTGTTTTTGAGGAAATTAAATTTGTGTATGTATTTTAGTAATACAAATCCAGTTGACAACGTTTCATATAGCAAGTACATTTATTCCACTGACACATCCAGTTTTGACAGCCTTTGAATTAATGTGCGAAAATGACTTTAGGAATATGCTTTATTTAAACAGTTTAATTTACGACCTAATATTTCCAAAGAGGACAGATTGTCTCTTACATTATTAAAAAATACTGCTATTCGGTTTATTCAACCTGACAAGGGTGGCGGTTTGGTTATAATGACACAGTCACAATATATTGAGAAAATGGAATCTCTCCTTGACAATACTGCTTATCAATTATCTTCCAAGAACAAAATGTATCAAGCGTATAAAATCATAAAATCTACATTTAACGACTTCTTTATAGAGGGAAGGATTGACTTGACTACATTTGATTATTTAAACATGCTTGCACCCAAGATTCCTATTCTTTTTGGCATCCCCAAGATTCATAAGTCTCTAATTAACCCCCCCCATGCAACCACTAGTAGATGGACGTAATAGTATGATGTATCCATGTGCCAAAATTATTGATTCAATTTTGCAAAAATATATACTGAAAGAAAAGAACATATGTAAGGATTCATGGTCTTTTCTGTATAATATCAACAACGTTGAGTATAATGATTCATTTAATTTCTTAACAGTCGACGTTAAAGATTTATATACATGTATACCACACGCAGAAGGTATTGAATATGTTAGTTATATGTTGAGAAAGCATCAAGCACCTACACTTGAGGTAGAACTAGTTAAACAAATGCTTGATTTAGTGTTGTCCTATATTTTTTTTCCTTTAATAACAATATTTATTTACAAAAAATAGGGGTGGCCATGGGTTCACCTTGCGGCGCTAGTTTCGCCAATCTAGTCATGGCCTATTGGGAACAGGATATAACAAGTAGAAATCATGACCTTACGAATAAGATCAGGTACTATACATGCTTTTTAGATGACATCTTTATTCTAATCGAAGGGAATGAAGATACAGCACGTGAATTAGTATCCTTTTTTAATTCTAGTTCTAACTTTCTAACTTTTACATCTAACTTGAATAGACAGAGGATTAGTTATTTAGATGTAGATTTAAGGAAGGACCTTAAAAACAAAGTTTACTATGCTAACATTCACAGGAAAGATACCTATTCTAATACTTTATTACACTATTCAAGCTGCCATGCCCTTTATCAGAAAAAGTCTGTTGTAAAAGGTCAATTTGTATGGGTATGTATTTGAATGGTATCAAGGAACAATGACTTTCATGGTGAATGTAGACTTTTGTGTTCTATGTTTACCATGAGAGGTTATCCTAAGTACCTTATTGATGAAGTTATGTCTGAGGTTGGATTAAAAAGAGAAGCAGGTACCTATATGCTGATTCTTAATGCCTTGAATCAAGTACCCGTTCCTGTAAGTACTAGTGAACCCATGTATATTAATGTTTATTTTATTACTCCCTATAGCTTAGACAGTAACTTTATTTCTCTGATCATTAATACAAATTGGAACATCATATCTAACGATGGCGTTCTGAGTAAAAAATTACCATCTAAGCCAAAGATTGTCTGGAAAAAAGGGAGAAACTTGAAACAGATATTACAAAACAATGTGTCACTAGGAACACAGAGAGTGGGTATGTATCAGTACAATATGTGCAATTATTGTGCACATATGATTACAGGGCAGACATTTACAGTGAGGAATATTACATATGACCTCAAATATAAATTCAACTGCTTGTCAACAAAAGTAATTTATTTGGCACAGTGCCAGGCTTGTCCTTCATTTTATTTAGGAAAAACTGATAGGAAATTACGAGAACGGATCTACCAACATCTATACGTAATCAAGAAAAAGAAAAAGAGAACGTACTTGCCAAACATATTATTGACAAACCTAGCCATAATTTCAATTTTAAAGCAATTGATACCATACCACCTGACAGCCGTGAAGGACCCTTTGAAGTCCTGTTGGAAGTACTAGAACTTTTTTGGCAGATTAGGTGCCATGCTAATGCCCCCCCAGGCCTTAATGAGACTATCTCGTTATATCAGTTACTGAAATTGAGAAGCCTACGACGTTGATACATACCATTGTCATGTCATATACTCTTATGGGGGGGGGGGTTGCTTGCTTTGTTTTCGGAGTGTATTTTTGTACATTACCGTGCACTTATGGAGTAATTTGTCCTAAGTAACCTTGCATTTTACCTTCATATAGGTTTACTAGTTGCTCTTTGATTTTAAATCTATTGTTCACATGTCAGCATATATACTTTTACCATATTCTTTTACAATTACAATACACATGCTTTTTACATGACCTGACTATATTAATTGCACTATTTAATAGTTCTTTGTTCTGGTGCCACTGTATATCCTGAACATATATTTATGACCTTTGTTAGACTTTGTAGTTAGGTATGTGTTTTAGGTGGGATTTTGATCAGACTATTATAGTTCTAATGTGACTTTGTACCATCTTTGAATAGCAATTTCCCACAACAACGTTCTTTCTTTTTTGTAACCACTCGATTCTTTGATGTGATTTACTTATATATCTATTCAGTGCTCAAGTTGAGTAACTTTTGTACATACTGGTTTTTGTTTTTTACTGCTCATTCCTTAGTCTGAAACATGTAGTAACATATAGATGTGATTTGTATTACCATATATACTTTATATATTTTTTATATTTGTTTCATATTTAGTATATATTTAGATACTGTAATAATGACATCTTAGCAATGCTTTTAATCTTTTTAATGGTTCTGAAGTTTTGTTGATTTTGTTTTAAATTCATTCATAGACTCATCTTACTAGTTGTTAGGACACTATAATTGAAGCACAGAACTGTAACCTAGCAATGGCACCTTTTTGGTGCCAAAATCAATATTTAAACCTTGGTTTTTGTTAGAATCTGTTTGTCTGAAGAAGTCCCACTATCAGTGGGATGAAAAGCGCTTCACAGTATTGGTTCAATAAAGCTTTTGGAGAAATCTTCTTTATTACTTGATTCATAAGGATATTTTGTCGCATACGACCTCTTTGTGGACATTTATTCAGCATCTAATATAATTGATTTTATCCTGGATTTTGTCTACAGCAGCCATTTGAGTGTGGAGAATTTACAAGTGTGGACTATACAAGAATTCCCTTGGCGTTCACAAGTACAGGGTAATTTTGTCTTCTGGTTTTTGTTTTCACTTGTTTGTTTCTTTTTGCATTGACATTCTATGTTTGTAGGAGCAAATATTTAAAACATGTCCCTATTTGTGGACCTTGGTAATACTTTTATTCATGGCTTTGGCCAGATTTCCTGCTCTAAGAGGTTCAGAGGTATGATGTGACAAGGGGACATGATGTAAGTTTACACACAGGGTGACAGTCTGCATACCTCTCCCTGTACATGCTTTTACAGAATGTCCAGCATTTTGCCCCATATGTCTGCTCTGTTCCTCATACATTTGTGGGTTTCTGGTATACATTGTAATCAGCAGTCACTGAATTGTTGCAACTACTGACATATTTAAGTGATGGCCTTTACGTTCTGCAGCTAATAAGACTTGTTGCAGCCTGCTGGTATACTAATCACCTGCTACATTACTCAGGCTGCATATAATGTCATTTTTTTAGGTATGGTCCTTTGTTCCCCCATTCACTCTGACTTTGTCGAGCTTTCTTGCAGTAACAGATTGAAGGTTTATGACAGTCGGTGGGAAAACCATCATATGAGTATCCCACATGCAAACGATGTTTGATGCTGCCAAATTCAAACCATCATCACCATCACCCATGCTACTGTCCCTGGCCCTGGCCCAGTGAGCCACACCATCCACTAGACACAGAGGTTTCATTCCTCTATCTGTCAACAACATACAGGAATTGTCTGGTCTGCTGTTATATCATTGCAGACTTACTGTTACAACAGTTGTATGGGAACACTGATGTGTTTGGGGTGGGGTACAGCCAGCCTATGCTCTGTTGGCATAGACAGTCATGCGACTGTTCTGTGATCCCACTGTTGGCATTTCCCTTGAATAATGTCTTGGAGTTTCCAGCCTTGTGGCCTAGTGGATATTATGAGGCACATACTAGTGCACAGAGTACCTGTTGACCCAAGTGGCTGTTAGATATGTACAAGTAGCCCACTATAGATCTCTGCAAGTAGACAAGTAGCACACTATATATATAGACCACTATATTCCCTTGCATACATGCGGCAGGTCCATACATGTGCTACCATATTGTAGTACTCCTTACAAGTGGTGTATAGAAGAGTGACTTATTTTGCTAATACATCAGTTGACAGACCTGTCATTTGGAGCTCACTCTGTCCGACACACACAGTCCACAGTCAATACATGGTGAGGTGCACATTATGTGGGTTGGCTGACATCATTTTTATTAATATGTATATGAGTCAGAGTAAGGTGTCAGTCCCTAGGGCCCTAGGTTGTCAGTGCATGTGCCATTTATTGTCTCTTGGCCAAGACCAGGGCATATTGGACATGCCTACATCCGCATACAGGGACAGCCTGAGGGGGTTCCTCCTCCAAGTCTCCCTGTGGGTGCAGCTGTGGTGACCTAGGCACTTTTGGAGGGCTGAGTATCACTTCCTTTTGCTGATCCTGCAGCAGGTGTTTCCACAGGATCATATTGTGTACCATGGCACATACTGTGAACATCTGTGCATATGTGGCTGGAGAGCACTGCAGGGCTGCACTAGATATATTGAGGCACCAGAACAATTACTTCAACAGCTCAAACAAATGCTCTGTGATGTTCCTAGTTTGTGCGTGTCCCTTGTTATGGTGTTCTTCAGTGGTTGTGTGTGCATTTCTGATGGGTGTCATCATCCATGGTTCCAGTGCATAGCTAGTATCCCCAAGTAAATGGCCATGTGGGATGTCCACCCTAACAAACATCTGGTACAGCTGTGTTCTGTGCCAGATATGGGAGTTGTGATAACTGCCAGGGCTGCCAGCATCCACATTCATGATAATGCCTTGGGTATTGCAGATGACCTGCAGTTGATGGAGTGGTACCCCTTGTGGTTGATGTAGATTCTACCCTCTTCACTGGGTGTTGCCTTGACTTGTACATGAGTGCAATCTATGGCATCCAGTGCCTCATGGTAGTGTGTTACATGGTAGAAGAGTAGCATACTGCTGGCCCCTCCTCAGGGTTGTGTGGAAAATAAATGTACTCACTGGCATGTGGTAGCATGGCATCCAGGAACTGGCAGAGTACCCTGGAAGCAGATGCCTGTGAGACCCCCATCATGTCCCCAGTTGGTCTTGATGGGTTGCCCTCTGTTGGCTTTGGGTCTGAGTTGAGGGCAGCAGAGCTCAGTGAGTTCTTGTAGTATGTCCCTGTCCACCCTGCAGCACTCTACAGTCTTCAGCTCATGTAGCTCCTGGTAGTTTACACTGGGCCTGATCACTCTTCTCCTACTCAGTCTAGGCATATGTTCAGCATCAGCAGCACTAACCTCAGCATCTAGCACATACATATGTAGCAGACCTGAAGCAGCCCCTCGCATTCTCTCAGTTAAAATTTTGAAGTCTGTACTCCACGGGTGCAGAGTATGGGATAAAAATCAGATTGTATGGTGTATGCATAATTTATAGTGCTCAACTGTAGGTGCAGTCTGTGTGACTGGCTACCTTCTATGATGCATTCCACCTGCCAAGTACATCATTAAGGGGTTTTAATAGCCCTAGTTTAAGTGAAACAGGGCTCATCAGTAATTGATTTATCATTGGCTTTCCCACCCAATTTATTTATTTATTTTTTGAAAGCTTTCCTTGCTGAGCACTCCGGCACTCCATGCAAACCCACACCGCAAAGATAAACAAAGCTTAGAAGTCAGTAGACATGCCCGCATGGAAGGTCATGCTCAGCATGGCAGTACACAGTGCAAATATGCTCAAACCCACAGAAACATGTGCCCCAAAGGTAAGCAAAGCTTAACAGTCACTGGACACACCTCCCTGCTCAGCTCAGTGGTGTGCTACGCAAACAGGCACTGCTGAGCTCCAATGAGCTTAAAAGATTGCAGACACACCTCCTTTCAATGGCAGCTACCTCTTCTGTGGACACCGACATGATTCTGTGCCTGCCTACATGGATGGGATCTGCAGACACAGATACTCATTTGTGCTATTCAGTAACCTCAGTTCATTTGCATACAGATCTGTGCACATTACCTGGAAACTACATGGTTTCAGGCCCTGCTGAGTTAACAACCACAGCAGTCTGACATTGTATATATTCCACACAGGGTCCTATAATGCTTTACCGTGACATACTCAGAAATTCAAGTTTTTACAATCTTTTAATAGTTTTTTTTCCATCAAGGCATGTTTGCACACTGCTGTGCCCAATGCAAAAATACCCAGATTATTAAAAAAATAAAATTATTTTATATTGTTTTCCATATGGTTTTGGACACACAATGGTTAGATTTGCACATATATGTGTCCTCTATACTATTTCTGCCACTGTCATTACACTTTTACAGCCCCTGGTATCATTTTTGCTACCCTGTGGACTAAGTTGCAACAACATTGGCCAAAACTATAGTCAAAGTAAATGGGAGACCTTTAGGTATGGTCACTGTAATACTTGCAGGTTTTTGTTGAACACTGACAAGGTTGCTGTCTTCAAAAATGACTTTGTGTCAGTCTACAGAGCTTGGCCCTGATGCTAAGGGAAGCTCTGAGGTAATTTCAAGTGTTTCTGGCAGTCAAATGGTTAGTGTAGATGGAATGTGCAAGCATTCAGGTAGAGGGCACCATGATGTCATCATGGAAGCTGTTGTTCATTCTGATCAGCCTGCTGTTACTTCAGAGCATTTTTTGCCTTCTGTACCAGATAAAAATCAGGTTTCTACAGTAAATTCTGGTTTGCAGCATTAGAATACCAATGGAGTGGTATATTTTGGAAAGGATGTGGAGACCATACAGATGAGTGCACCGGATTAATTATCCAGGACAGGGAACAGTAAAACAGGTACTGTGTGTTATTCTGTACACAAGGGGAGGTTTGAAGATGAAGTTTTGGCTCCTAATAGACAAACTGGTCCTTCTGTTGTTGTTTCCAGTTCACCTAAGGCCTTGGGAGAGGCTAATTCTAAGTTACATGTTTTTTTTTTAATCCAAAGTTTAATTTTTTAGGAGGCAACTGGGGCGAAAGTCACAGTGAGCCGAAAAGGAAACAAGATAAGAACTATACATCCATCAGAGACATGATTTTGGGTTTGAGAAAACACTTTACAAACTGAAGACTTTGCAGATGGAAATGTTTTATTTTAATGACTGTATTAAATTGAAGGTGGTTCTTCAGGGACTAGGTGTTTTTAAATTTCCCTTTGGGTTATACTACAACATGGATATGGTGCAAGATTTCACTAACCTGTTTGATAAATGGGGTATTGAATTGCTTAACAAAGTGTTGTTTTTCAGGAACAAACGAAGGTTAAATTATTTATATTTATTTATTTATTTATTTAAATTTGTTGACCAGGAGTGCCCGACTGGACGTAGGTCCATTTTCAGCGGAGGCCCGGGGAGAAAAGCTCCACAGTTAAAATAAACAGACATTCGTTACATTGGATTACATAGTGATTAACAATTTAACATAGCAATTACTTACAACATATTTACAGATGAAGAACATAGTACATCAGTAGACAACTAGAATCTTTATCTGTGAAGTACATAACAGACAGTAACAAATGTTACAATGAGAAGTTCCTGCTGTATAATAAGTACTAGGCTTATGAGCATCTGAGCTTGCTATAATCAAGGTAGTTAGTGGAGTGGAAAGAAAGGTAGTGGTTGGATGATATTAGAGTGGGAGTTGCAAGGGCATAGCCAGCATGTTTTTAGGTGTGTTTTTAGTAAAGTTTTGAAGTGGATGCATGATGGTACGGAGGTAATTGTGGGTGGGAGTGAGTTCCATAATTTGGCTATGACGCAAGAGAATAGTGCTTCACCAGCAGAGTTATTGGCTTTAGTGATCTGCAAGTGATTTTTGTTGCTGGATCTTAGTGGTCTGGTGGTGCGATAGGGTTGGAGTAGATTCTGGAGGGATGGGACATTTAGTGGATGGTTTACTAGTTTGTGTGCGAGTGAGAGGTGATACCACTGAAGGAGGTGAGGGAGTTCAAGCCAGCCCAGTTCAGCAAGTGAGAGACAGTGGTGACTATGGTAGGATGCCTCTGTGGCGAATTTGGTGATTTTGTTGTAGCAGGTCTCTAGCTTATTTAGAATGCATTGCCTTATGTTGTTATATATTGGAGAGGCATAAAGTAGGGTGGAGATAAGGTGGGAATTTCCTATTGAAATCTTTGCTGCTTTGGTGAGAAATTGCTTATTTCTGTATAATGCTCCTAGTTTTTTGTGGACTTTTTTATGGTCATGGATATGTGAATGTCAAATTTTAGTTTATTGTCTATTTCCACTCCTAGCAATTTGGTGTGTTCAGTTGGGTATATAGTGGTGTTATCTTTTGCTGTGATGTTAAAGTGAGTTGTTTTGAGTATGTTTGGTGGGTTGGAAGATGAGTAGTTTAGTTTTGTTTGGGTTGAGTATTAATTGGGCATAGGATAACCATGTTTCCACAGAGGAAAAGGCTTCCTATGTGACTTTTTTGCAGTTTTGGTAGGGACTGGGCTGAGCAGATGATGGTGGAGTCATCTGCGTATTGTCTGAGTGTGCCATGTTTGGTGGCAGAGGCTAGATTATTGGTGTAAACAGAGAAGAGTAGGGGTCCAAGGATGGATCCTTGGGGAACCCCTATGGAGACAGGTAGTTGGGGAGATATGTCATTATGCCATACAACAGATTGTTGGCGGTCAGACAGGTAACTCTGAAACCAGTCGGTGACTGATTGTGAGAAGGATAGGTTATTGAGGACAGAGATAAGTTGTTTGTGTGGGACCATGTCAATTGCTTTAGATAGGTCTAGGAAAGTAGCAGAGGAGAGATAGCCATAGTTTTTATGCTGAAGGATAGTGTTAGTAAAGCAGAGTAAGGCAGTGGTGGTGCTATGGTTTGGTCGGAAACCATACTGAGTACTGGAAAGGAGGTTGTTAGTAAGGAGGTAGTGTGAGACCTGACAGTGTATGCATCTTTCTAGTATTTTGGAGAGTGGAGAGAGAATAGCTATGGGGTGGTAATTGGTTAGTTCTGCAGAGGGTCCGCTTTGTGGAGGGGAATTATATGTGATACTTTCCACAGTGTGGGAACGTAACTTTCTGACAGAGATCGGTTAATCAAGATGGATACTGGGTAGGCCAGCGCATCAGCTGCGATTTGTATGTATTCACTTGTGAGGTTGTCTGCTGCTAATTTGGTGGATTTAAGTTTAGTTAAGAGTTTTTTATGTTGGAGATAGGTACAAGAGAAAAAGAGAAGGCAGTGGGGAGATTACTAGTTGAAGGTGTGGGTTGGAGGGGAGGGGGGTTGTGTTGTTTAGCTAGTGATAGTATGGTTTGGGTGAAGTGTGTGTTGAATGAGGTAGCAATATTTTCTGAGGAGTGAGGGATGTTAGGAGGAGGGGTACTGACTTTACCTGGGTGGAGGATGGAGTTTATGGAGGACCAGAATTGTTTGGGGCTGTGTTGTGAGGAGTCTAGGGCAGACTGGTAGTATTGGAATCTGTCCTGTTTTATTAGCTTTTTGACTCTATTGCGTAGTTCTAGGAAATTCTGTCTAGTTGAGGGGGTTTTGGTTTTGCACCAGTGCTCCCAGGCTTTATCCCTGTTTTTCATTTCTGACTTAGTGGTTTTCTATAGCCATGGGGAGGTTGTGCTTTGGTTCTGGAAAATCTTATGGGGGCATGGTAATTAAGGATGTTCAGGAAGGTAGTATTAAAAAATTCAACTGCGTCATCTAGACTGAGGTACTTTAGAGGATGCCAGTTACATTCTTTGAGGGATGAGATTAATGTGAGTGGGTTAAAGTAGCTTGGTATAGGTATTTTTTGAGTAGGAATATTGGGGAGTGATCACTGAGGCTATCTGATAAGCAGCTTGTTATATATGACTGGAGGCTCTTACTGACTAGTATCCAATCCAGGGCAGTGTGCTTGCTGGAGTTTTTATTTATCCTGGTTGGCAACTGGACTAGTTGGGTGAAGCCTTGAAGGTGTACATGATGGGTTGGATTGTTGCCAGAACAGGATTGCCAGTACATATTGAAATCACCTAAAAGGATAGTTTCTTGGGGGAGATGGTGGGTAGTCCAGCTGAGAAGGTTTTCTAGTGGAGGGATGTTTTGGCCAGGTGGGAAGTAGCATCCAATTATGTTGATAGTTTTATTTTGGTTTATTTTGAGGTTGATATATATTATTTCTTCATTGCCTATTTGTGGAGCTGATGATTTTAAGATCTGGATGTTTAGATGATGTTTAAATATTATAGCTACACCACCTCCTTTTTTTGTTTAGCCGATCTACTCTTAGTATGCTGTAACCTGTAGGGAGTATTTGCTCACTGGTAATGTGAGGTTTTAGCCTGGTTTCTGTCAGGATGACTATATCTGGGGAGTACAAGTCTATGGTGGCATGGAGTTCATGGACTATATACTTCTAATATTTAGGCTTAGTAGAAGGAAGTCACTTGGCTTTCTATTGGCTGTAATATGGGAGAAGTTGTGGTTTCTAGTCTGATTATGAAGATTGGGGTTGGAGATGGTAAGGCCAGGGTTGGGGTGGATTTCTCCACTTAGGGCTAGTTTTGATATGCATGAGATTATTAGTTTTCCCAGTTTTTGAATGTGTTTGTTTATAAGGGAAATTTATGATTATGCTCTGTGGGTAATAGGTATGGTGGGAGGGTTACTATGTTAAGTTGTAGGGATGCTTTATGTTTGAGTAATATAGTCGGTAGAATATGTGGGGGGTGCATATGGATGGTTCTTGAGATGGTGGGAGGGGAGATGAGTGTGGGTGAGACATGAGTGTTGGTGTGAGTAGTAGTACAGTGGTAGTGGTTGAGTGGGGGAATGATGAAGCTTTGGTAGGATGTAAGATATGCAAGGAGAGTGCATGCAGTGAGCATAGGTAAGGTATGCTTGTACATGTTAGTTGAGGAGGTGTGATAGTAGTGGGAAGATGGAGGAGGTAGTGTTGGGTTAGCACTGTGGTTGGCTATTGGAAAGATGGGAGGGGTTTGAGTGCAATAAAGGTGGGACCACTGGGGGCGGGAGGGAATAGGGGGCAGGGTGGGGAGCGAAGCAGGTAGAGACCCTGTTAGTTGCTCGTATGAGGGGGCTGGAAACAATCAGTTAACAGAGTTAACAGATAAATGAACATATGATAGTGACAAGAGTGGTTGTAGTTTTAAAAATGGTGCCTGCCACAGGTAATATTTATTTAACTTTGGGATTGTCTTAAGGTAATAAACAGGGAAAGGGGAGGGGAGAACAAGGGTGTGAGAAGGCATTTATTTGTACTGCTGCTAATGAGCCAAAGCAAAGACAAGTATGTGTTAAGAAACAATCACAAGTGACCACGGACTGCTCTGAAACTGTAAGTCATTTCTTAATTTCTCAGGTGGAAAAACAGGATAACCTTGTATCAGTAGGCTACTGTGGTTACTCAATTACTTAATTACTTAATTACTTAAGGAAGTGGAAATACTTAACAAGGACATTTTGGAAGATTCACTATTTCCTCAGTATGAGGAATTGTATTCCATAGTCCTTGAGAGGGTTGAAAAAAAGTGTAACAATTTCAGAAAAAGAAAAGTAAACTTAATAGGGATGTTCAACAATATAAATCCAATACAGTATACCCCACAGACAGGCTTTTTATTGATAGTTATGGTCAAGAAAATGTGCCAGGGAGTTTCAATTTTCAAAGAGGTGGAGGTTTTTGAGATGGTTATTCAGAGGTTACTGGGAATAGCACTCCCTTTGAGCAGCCATTTAATGAAGGTTTTCATGTAGAAGAGGATTTTCCCACCCTAAGATGCTCAGAAAGAATAGCGAACAGACAACTAGGAGTCCACCAATATTACAGTTATGATTACCCTGCCCAAAGGGGTTCATACCATAAGGGAAGAGGCAGGGGCAGGTATTAGATGGGAATTCCTTCCATTCTGATATCATCTGTACCTCTAAAGGATTTAATATTTACAACTATACAGACAGAGTTATTTCTGAAGAATATTTCTCACTTTTTTCTAAAGTGTTTAAATTTGTTCCTGTTAAGACAACAGATATAGCAAAAGTATTACTTGATATTCATCTGTTTACTAGGAAAATTAATTTTCAATTGCTGTTTCCTAAAAACAATATTGGTAATATTGAGCATAAATCTATGGCCTTGAGAAAAAATTGTGTGTTCAACCCTCCCTTGCATCCTTTGGTAGCTAGTTTTGGGAATGTGGTTAAACAAGAGTTGTACCAACTTTGGGCTAATAACAAGAAGTTCTACTTTAATTTGAGTTCTAAAGAGAAAGAACTACTTTTTTCTTTAAAACATAACAGAAGTATCCGCATAATGACCCCAGACAAGGGAGGGGGGTCATAATTTGTAACAGTGAAGACTATTAAAATCTTATTCAAGGTATTTTGTTTCAGGAGGAAAGCTATTTGCAGGTATCCAAGAATCAGATTAATATTTCCTACTGGTGTATTGATGGGTTTTTGGAAGAATATTTACTAGAACAAAGGATCAGTCAGGAAGTTTACTCTTTTCTATTAAATAATTTTCCCAAGGTACCAAGTATATTTGGCATCCCTAAGATCCACAAAGATGTTTTGTCACCCCCATTTAGGCCTATTGTGGCAGCAGGGGGGTCTAAAACACACAATTTGGCAGTCTTTGTGGATCAGATGATTAAGCATGTAGTTGAGAGTATGCCACATCTTGTGAAAGATTCTTGGGACTTTCTGGGACAGATTAAGCAAGATTTATGGATTCCTGATCTGATTTTTTTGACAATAGATGTACAAGATTTATTCTCCTGTATTCCTAGAGAGGAAGGTTTAGATTATTTTGAAAAAATGCTGTTTGATCATTCTAGTTTATCTCCAGAGCGTGTACAGCTTGTTTGTGAAATTATGGCTTTGATTTTTGATAACAACTATATTATTTTTTGAAGTGCAATATTTCCAACAAAGCAAAGGAGTTGCTATGGGGGCAGCTTGTGCCCCCATTTATGCAAACCTTGTTTTATTAGGGAGTGAGAAAGAGTTTATTTTTGAAAGTAGGTTTCATTTGGATATTTTGTTTTACAGCAGGTACCTGGACAATATTTTTATTTTATGGAAGGTTACCAAGGAAAGCATTGCTTTGTTGAATATCTAAATGGCACTACTCATTATTTGAAATTTACCTATGAGTGTAATGAGATAGAAATTCACTATCTTGATACCATCATTAAAGATGTGTGTTGTTTTAGATCCAAGGTGTATAAAAAGAAAACTTTTTGTAATTCCAATCTCCATTTCCAAAGTCACCACCCACTATACCAGAAAAAAAAGTATTGTCAAGGGACAGGCAATCAGAATTTCTAGAATGACTTCCCATCTTGAGGATGTCATTAAGGAATTCAGTGACCTGAGGAACATGTTTCTGGTGAGAGATTATCCACTGGAATTTGTAGAGGGTATTTTACAAGAGGTTTTGAGAGAGTGGGGTTCTAAATATGAACCTCTACTAGGTAGAGGTCTTTCTAAAACCAAAAATTGTGAAACAACAGAGAGTTCCACCCATAACTTCTCCCAGGCATGTGGTGCAATATAGTATGCATTATAATGACATCAGAAATATACTTTGTAAGAATTGGAACATTTTTAGGGGTGACCCTAATATTTTACAAGCAGTGGGTGAACAGCCTATTTTTTGTACTAAAGTGGGTCGCAACTTGAAACGTACCTTGGAGGGTAACAAGAACAATAGTAGTGAAAAAATGAATGAATTCACCAAAGCCTGTGGCTGTTGTACACAGTGTAGATATATACTATCGGCTGCTAGTTTGAAACTTGATAATATCAACCAGGACACAGTGTTTTTCAAAAAAGGTAACTGTCAGACTAGCAAAATTGTTTATCTGGCAAAGTATAATTCCTGCCCGTGGTTTTATGTTGGGTAAACTGAGAGGGCTCTCAGGTTCAGGATATATGAACACTTATATGACATTAAGAATTCAAAAGAAACCAATGCCTTATTTAGGCATAGTAAAATATGTGTTAATTTCTCTGGATTTAAGTTTGGGATATTAGATACCATTGAAATAAACCCCAGGGGTGGCAACTGGAAAAACACATTAAACAAGAGGGAACTGATGTGGCAGCTTCATTTGGCAGATAATCTGCGTCCAGGATTAAATGATTTTATATCTATCTTGCCTGCTTTAAAAGAGAGAGCGGAAAGGGTTTAATTTTATATAATTTCTTTACAGAAATGTATTTTATTGTATTTTTAGTGTTTATAATGTATGCCTTTAAGGTATTAATTTATTCAAGAGATCTTTTGTTTGACTGGTGGGATTCCTCACCTATCCTGTGACAGTGTAATATATTTAAATCCACATGACTGTTTCTATATTATTCTGAGGAAGTCAATTTTACTTTGATGAAAGCGCTTAACCTGAAAAATAAACTTGTGTCTACTATGAATTTGTGGTTTTTAGTTTTTATTTTCACCAGTTTGCTACAATTATTTGGTTACTGTGGGTAACATTAATACCAGCCGTAAGTTCTATTTTACTTGTTATTCTTAGGGTATTGTTTATGCAGCTATTTGTCAAAAATGTTCTTGTTTCTATATTGCAAAAAAAAAAAAATATGCATTTGACACATTGACAGGATAAAATAACATATCTAGAGTATTATTAAGAATGATCTTATTAATGCTCTGGCTGAACACATTTCTGAATTTTCTGAGCATTTTTTGGTATAAAAACTTTACAACCTAGTCCACAGGGTATCACTCTGGACCTTTTCTTAGAGGTCCATGAATTATTCTGCCAGATAAAAACAAATGCAGGGTCAATATTGGTTTAAATGACAAAATTTCTGTTGTTTACTTAAGCTAAAATCGTTATGGCTTATGTGAGGTTTTATTAGCTGTGCCTTTACTTTAAGGTATGTAATATTAATGTAACATTTTATTCAAGTTTTTAACTTTGTTTCTTTAGTTTTTTTCCTTGATGTCTCATGTGATTAGTAATGTCATGTATTTAAACTGAGTGTCTGTGTTGGTTTGGTATTCTGAAGAAGTTTCACAACTGAAATGAAGCATGAAGGCACTCAATTAAATTAGTATTTTTATCTTGACTTGGCTGGCACTTTTCTTGGATGGTCATACAGTGTGTCTCCCAGTCTGTAATTTCAGTGGGGTGCTCTGTTTGCTTTTAGTTTTATACATTCTAGTGGTTACTGTTTATTTTATTTCTTCTATGCCATCTGAAGACACCATTTTGCAGCAGTGTGAAGAACCAGTTTTATTTCAAACTAAACATCATTTGACTATGGGTGAATTTACAGCTTTATTGTAACAGTTTTCACAACAGCTTTTGCAAACTAATTACTGTTTTAGGTCTGAGGCCTCTGGAATAGAGGTTTTAGAGACTGGCCATTTAGAGAATACATACTATGCCACACTGAGGAAACTGAGGGATTTTGGAGCACAGGAAGAGTTGGTTATTACACCAGCCCATGGTTCTAATACAAGAAAGAACATTTTATGAGAGTCTAATAGCCATAGGAATGGTAGGACAACTGAGTTTCCATGGGATGTGAGGTATAGAAACCCTGTTAACCTTAACAAATAGTTTAACAAGAACATTTCATTTACTGTGAACCCTGTTATTCCCCATGATACTTTGGAAACACAATTGAAGCAAATGGAAAGGTTGCTTACTATGTTTAGAAAGCTACAAATAGAGAATTGTTATTTGCAACCAAATATTGTTATGGAGAAAGCTCCTAAGGGGTTGCATTGCTGGAAATACTCAACACAGTTAGTTAATGGTTCAGGCTTGCATAAAGAGCTACAAGTGTTGTTTGACTGCAATGAGTGTGAGCTTATGGAAGTTCTTACTAAGGACAATCTTAGATCCATGGACAAGATTTCCATTGAAATTAAACATTTAGAAACTTCTATCACTAATGAGTTGTTGTTTAATCAGATTTCTTACCAATACAACAATATTTTTATTAAATCTCATGCTTTAATGAATGACCTTAAAAATAAAAAAGAAGTCAAACTAAAACATGATGTTTTTGATCTTGAGCAAGGGAAAGCATACCCCCACCCCCAAGGTATTAGGCTTGGTCAATGCAAATGCATACTTATGGCTTGGATAATGTGGAAAGTGAGGTTCTGATAAGTGACCACCAAGGTGACAATTATTCTGAGGCCCTTTTATTTTCAACTACCCCCTTAAGGAGGTCAGAGAGGATTTGATCCCAACAAAATGGGGGAGGCAAACCAGACTTGGTTCATCCACAGCCAAAGGGGGACTGTGCAACAGCTAAGAGGGTGGAAAACTAATTAGGGGAACTTTGGGGACAATTAAATGCTGTTTGTGTTAATAATTTTGGGGCTTTTAATTTGTTTAATTAGAGCAATGAAGTAGTTACTGATGTATTTTTCAAAATTTTTTCTAAAAAAATTTTCATTTGTACCCACAGCAAGAGCGAAATTGGTTGAAGTCCTTTTGGACATTAAATTGTTTCTAAGAAAGCTTAATTTTAGTCTTGTGTTGCCCTGTAATTGTACCCCTCCCACTCATTAACACTAACAAGACTGGGTACCTTTAATTTGACCCTTTATCCAGTCTTACATATTTTTGAAATTTTGTGCGAAAGTGATATTAGAGAGCTTTTGCATAAACAACTTGATTCAGTTAAATTTAATTTGACTTTAGGTCAACTAAATTTACTTAAAATATTAAGTCAAAACAATGATGTGAGAATTATAAAACCTGACAAAGGGGGGTAGGTGGTCCTGATAAACACTACTGAATACAACAACAAAATAATGCTCTTTTAGGTACATACATACATAGACATATTTCAAGCATGGACATTAATGCCCTTCTAGCTTGCCAAAATACCAAAACACTTGTTCCCATAATAGATATCCAGACTGTTCTTAAAATATCTAAACTAGTACTTACTTTAATGTAATGTGGTAGTATTTTCCATGCGTCAGCTACTCTGTCAGAGGACCAATTAGTACACTTCTCATTCCTACAGAATTTTCTTTATAGGATGTCTGATGACTCTCTAGTACGTTTTGATAACCCCAAATATTCCCAGAGATAGTTGTCTCTAAATGTTCTATATATTTGAATAAGATCACCTCTTAGATTTCTGTAAGTGACACTGTATAAGTTCAGATATTTTAGTTTTTCATAATAACTTAAATTTTTACATCCTTGGATAACTTGGTATATTTCTGCTGTACTCTTTCCAGTTTACTCTTGTTTGTTTTCTTATAGGGTTTCCATATTGTTATTCCATACTCAAGTTTGGGTCTGTTGTAACTAACAAACAATGACTTCATCATTTTTAATTTCCTAGGCTTTATAAATTCCTTTATACAACCTATAGTTCTATAACTATCACTAACCAATTGGTTGATATGATAAAATCATAGCTGAGTGTACCCATATACCCAGGTCCTTAAATGAGTCTACAGTTTCAATCACAGTGTGCTCTATTAAATATTCACCTTTCAATTTTTGTCTCCCAAATCTCATATGCTTAGTTTTAGATGTATTTATCAGCATATTGTGCTCCTGTGCCCAAATGGTCAATTTAGTCAGGTTATTTTGCACACATGCCTTATTTGTAACATATGTAATTAGTTTACCCAATTTCAGGTCATCTGCATATAGACTGTAGAACACCTCAAATTAAAAAGTTGGGACTGAAAGATATAATCTAAACAAGTAAGGGCCTAGGACAGATCCCTATGGGACACCCTGACTGTAACCAAGGATTTCACCTCTCCAGTTGCTGTATGATACTTGCCGTGTCATAACCCATGCAGCTCTCCATCTTATCAAGAGTACATCAGTACCTAGTTGTACTAATTTATTGATCAGTGTTTTGTGTATGACCCTGTCAAATGCTGAAGTTAAATCTATATAAATTACATCACAGCACAATTTTTCATCCATAGCTGTTATATTGTTATAGAACATTATGTTACAAGTGGTAATAGATGTGTTTTCAACATGTGCATGCTGATATATGGTTTCAAGTCCCAACCTATCCAGTTCTGACAATAACTTATCCAATATTACCTTCTCCATTATTTTTCAACAACATGGAAGCAGACTTAATGATCTATATGACTGAGTTTGTCCTACAACCCTTTCTCTTAAATACAGGCTTAATAAGTGCATGTGTCCAATCTTGAGGAATCTCCCCATATTTATATGACCTAATGAATAATAGATATAATGGCACTGTAAGTTCTTGAAGTGTTTTCAGGTCATTGTTACCAATTCTTCACTGTGCTTTGTTTGGATCCAGTTTGCTCAATCAATTCTTTTTCAATATGATCTAATTTGATTCCAGTATCTGGGGTTATCTGGATGTCACTAGTCACTAAGACAACTTATCACCCCTTTTGTGGAGCCAAACTGTTTAGCATAAGATTTTGTAAATACATCTATAATCTGTTGTGTCTGACAATAAATTTTAGAATCTGTACACAGTTTATCAATTTGTCTTTACTCCTTCCACATCTTATGTATCTATAAAAAGGTTTCCTATTATGCTCAATATCTTTATATAAATTATCTTCAAATTTTTCTTGATCTTGTCTCATGCTATGCTTAATCTGTTTGTCCAGCTTGTTTATTTCACTTTTCAAAGTTGTAGTTCAACCTCGCTTCCATTTCTTATATTTTTGTTTCTCACCTTAATCAGATATCTTGTTTTTATGGAGATATATCCCCCTGATGTTGTATGCCTCGATCCTGATGTTAAACATTTTTTTGCACTCAATTTCTCTTTCAAAATTTCTACATTCCATTTGCAGTTTTTTCACTGAACACCTCACTGCAGTTAGTTTTACATAATGACGTTTGCTTTCATATAATCTGTAATTAACCTTCTGTGCATTGCTTTAGATTTTAGTTTGTAAGAATTATTTAGCAACAGATTAACCTTTATAACCCTGTCATCACTGCACATCAATGGTGGTAAAACTTGACTTGAAGTAACAGTAATTTCTTTAGGAATGCAAACAATGTCTAGTATGTTCTGTCATCTGGTAGGGTTTTTAATAATCTGAAGCAATTGTTGTTCCTGAATATACATTGTGAATAATTTCCTTAATAACATTGTTGAATCAATATTATTCCAGTCTGTTTCTGGAAAACGTAAGTCCACAGCTAATATTATTCTTCCCTCCTGTGTTTCATGCAGAAAATGTATGAATTCCTCTAGGTCATCTGCACTTGACTTTGGTGGTCTATACACTCAAACAATTGTTATGTGTTCCATGGTTGTCTTTATTGTCACAGTTACACAGTCTATAGTATTGGTGTTATTATTAAACATTTAATAATCACAGATCTTATAACTATCTTTAATCCCTATCATAACACCTCCACCTGATTTTTTTGTTAGAATGTCTGCTGCAGTAAAAACATTTATACCCTGATAGAAATGTTTTCCAGTCATTGTTATTTAACCATGTTTCACAAACAATAACAACAATAATGATACATATTAAGAGGTGTCAGATAATGAAATGTATATAACCAATAGGAAGATTGTTTAATGTGTGATATGGTTATGCAAGGTGAAATTGAATATGGATTTTTAAAGGTTGATTTTTTTATGGTCCCTACAATTTTTGGGATGCCAAATTTCTATAAGGACCTTTTGGACCCACCTTTAAGACCTATAATTGATGTTAAGGCCTCTAAAACACTCCCCTTGGCTATGTTTATTGATGATAAAATCAAAGAGAACATTCAAGTGTTTGAATATTTAGTCAAGGACTCTTTGGATTTTTTATCATGAATTTCAGAAGATGTATATAATGAAAGTCTTTTATTTTTGACAATAGACTTCAAAGAGCTATTTTCAATAATATCACATCAATATGGGCTAGAGTGGTTGTTTGAGTTTCTTATTCAAAATATTAAATTGAGTGGGAGAGAAATCAAAGTTATTGTGAGCTTGACAGACATGGTTCTTATAAATTATTTTATTTATTTTAATGGTATGATTTTTAGACAGAAAGGAATAGCCATGGGTTCATCCGTTTTATTTTTATTTTATTAGTTAAAAAAAGCATGTTTGCGTGGCATGGATCACAGCAATGCTAAGGTGCACCCACAAATAAGCTAGCAGACATCTGCCAGACATCTAAAAATAGAAACAGGATTTAATTAATTATTTATTTAAAAGTGTGTTTAAGTGTGTCTGAGCATGTTTGAGTGGCATGGCGTGGTGCTTAGCACTGCTTATACGTAGCTCAGTGGTATATACATGAAGGTATACTGGATATCTTAATATCCACGTAGCTAAATTGGTAGAGTTGCAGATTCATGTGCAGTCGGTCCATGGTTTGAATACATGGAAGGAAAAATATGTATTTAATTTTGATAGACATATTATGCAGACTATTTTAAAATATGCCTCCACTCTGCTCTGCTAAGCTCTGCTCAGCTGTGCTTAGACCTGCTAAGCACTGCATAAACATGGTAATGGCTGCCAATGTTTATGCGCTACTTGGATCTGCTTGGCTGATTTGCCCAGTGCTAAGTTCCACTAAGACTACAGTTCTACAGGTTTTCACATTTCCCAGCACAGCTGTGCTGGTTTGCATACTACTAAGTGATGCTGCACTTTTTTTAAATGTTGCTCAATGGTGTGTAAGGGCAGGCAAACAGCGTATATGAAGCCCAATTGGCAGGAATATATCAGAATGAATTGGAGTTCTTATACTGATAGTAATCTATGGCTGGTGGTGTTGGTGAAGGTGCACACTTTTGGGCACAGTGGTGGGGTGTTCTGGAGTCCAGGGTGATGGTTGGGAACCTTGTCAAAAACCATGATGACAGGCTGCTGCAGGGTAGCTTCCAGGGCTCAGAGTGTAAGGTGGAGGCCTGGGACTGGTTAGCCAGAGAACTCATCAGTGCTACTGGTATCCCCCGCACTGGTGAGCAGTGATGTCACCACCATGATGACCTGAAACAGCAAAAGAGGAGAAGCTTGGACAACTGGGTCCAAGAAGCAAGGGCAGGGAATGTCCCACAAGTATGTACGTAATTTTACCTCTGTTTTACTAATATGTAATCTGAATGTCTGCAAAACTGGTATGCATAATGGTGTGGTTCTTTCCCAACAACTGCAGCTGAAAGGGCTCACAATGTCGAGTTGCATGCCAGGTGCCTGGCCAGGTTGTGCTGTGAGTGTGGTGAGTATGTATTTATCATGCTAACTGTAGTGAAATAAGCAAGAAAGAGTAATGCATTAACTGCAATAAAGTATATACAGTGATGTTTGCAGTGCAATGAATGTGGAATTAGAGTTGTATTGCAAGAAATGGATAATGCCAACTGTGGTGCAATAAAAAACATGAAACAATTCCAATAACTGCATTAAATAATATGCAATAAAGTCTGTAGTGCAATAAATGTGGAATTAGAGCTGCAGTGCAAAAAAATGCATAATGCCAACTGTTGTGCAATAAAAACATGAAACAATGCCAATAATAGCAAGGTAAATTGTGTACATCAGGACTGTCTTGTTATAACCACTGCAGTAGAGCAGTATGCATTGAGGCTGTAAGGTAAAGTTCTGCAGTCATAGCATGTAATAGCTATAGAATGCAAATCTAATGGCTGCATATTGTATTTCTTAACTCATATAGTACTGTTCAAGATTGTCTCTAGGCCAATATTGGTAACATAGTGCTTTGTCATCTGCAGACATCAGGTAATAAATGCCACATCCCAGGCTGCATTTTACATGAACTTCAGAATGAACTGGCTCCCCAACTAAGCACCATGTTTAATGATAGTCTCACATCAGGCTTTGCACCCACTGAATGGTGCACATCAGCAGTTATCCCACTCCACAAAGGGGGAGCCACCACTGATATTAGGAACTATCACCCTATTAGCCAGACGAGCCTGGTCTGCAAGGCAATGGAATGTATTATCATGGAGCTCATAAACAAATACATTGGTAACCTCCAAACTCTAGACCTCACCCAGTTCGGGATTGTAAAAGGCAGATCATGTCTTATGAACCAGATTGACTTCTTTGACGCAGTCACCAAAGCCATAGACAAGGGTAAGGTGGTTCACACAGCCTATATCTTGACCTCATTAAAGTTTTGACACCGTCCCCCATTCTGGAATGATAGCTAAACTCACTAAACTAGGTATAAATCCCTACATCACAAGATGAGTTGCCAACTGGCTCACTGACAGAACCCACACTGTAAAAGTTGCAGACTCCAAACCTGACTTCAAACCAGTGACAAGTGGAGTACCACAGGGTTCTGTCCTGGGACCTCTCCTGTGTGGTATCCACATCTCTGAAGTACAGGCTAACACAGAAGGCATCTGGCAGATGAAGTTCACAAATGACTGCAAACTAGGAGCCATAGTTGAGCCCCTAAATGATGTAGACATCCTACAGAAGGACCTGACTGAGACAAATGCCTGGTGTCAGAGGCATGGCCTCAAGCTCAATGCCAAAAAGTGCATTGCCATCCCCTTTGGTAAAAACTCTGTACCCATGAACTACCACATAAACAGCAGTCTACTTAAAGCCGAATGTGTGATAAGAGACCTTGGGACCCAGGTGGACAGTAGTCTCTCCTTTGATAATAATATCGCCAGTAGTCAGGAAATCCTTCTATGTGGTACACCTCATCACAAAAAAGGGTTCTCATCCAGGAAAAAAGAGGTCATTGTTCCCCTCTACTCGGCACTCATTAGACCCATTATAGAGTACAATGACCCTTTTGGAATGTACCTCACAAGACATCTGCAGCAGCTGGAAAGGCCACAGAAGTACCTCACAAAGAGGATTACTGGCCTCAAACAGATGCCCTACACTGACCATCTCAAAAAACTCCAGCTTTAATCTATAGAATAGCACCTAATCCAAGAAGATTTCTGCCTAACATATAACACTATGTAAAACCCAGAGCTGTTGGACATGCTTCACCTAAAGAAATCTCAATCCCTCCAAGCTACATGCTCTAGGGACCTAAACCTTGTTGACACAATAAACAGGACATGCTGGAGGGATAGATCCCTGTCCCAGAGACTTCCTATACTCTGGAACAAGCTACCCATCTATGTCAAGCAAAGTTCCTCATTAGCACTCTTCAAGAAAAATCTTGATGAGTGGATGGGAAATAAGAAATATATCCCAGGGATCACTTCTGTGGCTCTGCTCGACAGGGGCACAGGAAATTAACTTTCTTGGGTGGCATAAGCCAGGGAACCTTGTTGGCTAGGCTTACTTAGACCCTTGGGACAATAGCCTAGTACCTACCTATGAGTCTATGAACCTATGGGTGAGGTAGCCCATTCCATGAGGTGATATTGTTTGTTGCCATCACAGATATTATAGTGAACTATAGCTCACTTAGTGTCATGCTTGTATTACATGCATGGGTGTCACTGCAGTCTACTATAACACTGTACTTATACTATCAGGTCTTATGTTGGCTCCAGATGAGTTCTAAGCAAATATCAGTCAGCCAGTAATTAGGAGTGACTCAGTAGCCCACTTTTTTAAATGCTCTGTATCTAGTACATTTTGCCTCACACAGACCAGGGTTCAAATCCAGTGGTAAGTAGCACTAAATTTACAGTAGCAGTCACATAATGCTCACAATTGTTCTCTCCACAGGAACTACAGGTAAATGGGTAAGCTAGCCCATATTATGAGTAGATAATTGTGTGTTTACTTCTCACAGACTGTTAACATCATTAGCAAGAATGTGAAAAATCAGCAATGTGCAGTTAGAAATAAAATATGTAATCCTGGTATGGCTGCATGCCTGGAGTGTCTGTTAAAAGTTGCTGCAATCAATTAATACAATCCATGCAGATGTCCCCTGCAATCACTGTTATTGGGTTCTATTCCCATATCTGCCGACCAAGGCATGGCTGCTGTTTACTTTCTGTACTGTACACATATGTCTCTCAAGTGTCACAATTTCACATTATGTAATTAATCATGTGTAATCTGTCTGTTGCAGTATTACCATGGAAATAATTACCTAGATTGCAAAGTATCACCATATCAGCCCACAGAGCACCTTGATAGTTACATAGGTCCACCTGATGTGCAAGTGTTCTGTGTAGTTGTGTAGCCACAGTTGTTACTGCTTGGCCCATAGTGTCCCATGCAATTAGCTTGAGAGGTATGTATGTGCTACATCAGATATAAGAGAGTAGATAGTAGTACTGTTGTCAAGGAAATAACATGCAATGTTAATAATGGACTGTTTTTTCTCTCTCTCCCCACCCCTTTTCTTCATTTATTTATTATTGTTATTCATTGGTTATGGTTTACTATTGACATATGTTGTTATATTAACTGTATTTTGTGACATGTGTTTTATTATTGTTATGTATTATAATGGTTGCATATTACCATATCTTGTTAAATTAGTTATTTTTGTTAGCCTTATGTCGTAACTGTTACTGGCATGCTGTTAACATATTGACTGTTCTTTTATTTATTGTTGTGTTTCACATAATATGCATCAATATGTACTTGGGTTACTTCCAATGTTCTAGCATGCTGTTATTACTAACAATGTTTTGGTCAAAACTAACCTATATTTATTGCTATATCTCCAATACAACAGGATGGCAGGGTAGGGCAGTTCTGGCTGATCTGCCTACTTTGCCTCAACTGCCCATGGCACCAGGTCCTAGTATGTCTGGGACCCAGACCAGTGATGCCCCTCCGCTGCCTCTGCACCACCTGCAGCATTGAGTGGGACCTCTTCAGGGGACGGGGCCCGGCATCCTCCTGGGACCAGTGGCAGAAAGGTTGCAATCATCAGGCACAACTGCCAGTCATGGTGCACAGGATTGTTCATTGCAGCTATAAAAGCTGCCTGTGCCAGATTGAGGGCATGCTGGCCGACCTGGTGGAGCAGCCTCGTCCTAGTGCCCAGCCTCCAGCACAGCCACCCTTGGGGCAGTGAAGGAACAGTGTTGACAGTCCCATGGATGGGGGCTTGAGTCACACTGCTGCAGTCTGGAGGCAAGGGAACTTGGATTCCACAGCTCTCTCAACATCTAAGGTGTTCACCCACCTCATGTTACACACACTGTCCTGTCTGCTGTCTTGTCTGTCTGCATATGCATCCTCTCCTACCCAACTTATCTCCCCACAGATACCTATGTCCCTTCCCCTACATTCCACTCCTTTGAAAAAAAGGGCACCCGTCCCTAACAAAAATATCGCCCCATACATAGCTCTCCATATTGCGCACAAGTCCACTGGACATGAGTAATTTGGTCCAAATGGCTTGACAATGCAGTTATATTGTCTTACCCCTCACACTGGGGTTTGAGATTCCAAATTCATCTACAAAATCTGTCAAAGTGCACACCTGTTGTTGTATAAGAAATAGATAGCTATGGTTCTTTCCTACACCCTTCCTGTACATCCCTATCTGCCTTTTGTTATGTTTTCCCCCTGCTGGCCCCATTTCACCACTTTCCTATCAACCCGTTTTTCTTTTCTTTATATTTGTTAGTCCAGATTTACATGGGATGTGCACCATGTTGATCCATTCAGCTTAAATGGAGCTTTAATGATAAATTATGTTTATTACAATGGCAGAGACATGTACAAAATAAAAACCTCTTCCATGTTTTTAACCTGAGCCCCTCATGCCTACAACACACTGCATTAACCTGCCACACCGCATAGATCTTAATTAAAGGCAGTTGTTTTCAGCAAAACATACTGATTGTCACTTACAGTTATTAGGCTTGTCTCAGCAGAGCTGCACATCATGCTGCACCACACAAGCTGGAATAAAAACTAATGGGAAAAATGGGAATGTACCTTGGACTCTGGTGCAATAATATACCAGTAGACATGAGGCCTGTGATAGCAGGTACATTTGCCCTTTTATCAGCAACATGTTTAAACACACCTGCTAAGGCATCAATGGAAAAGTACATCTATTCAACTGTGACCCTGGTGCAGAAATACAGCCATTAAAAGATATGCACATACTGATGGATGCAGACAATGTGTGTCACAGCCTGTATGTCTACACATATACCTTGCAAACACACTTGCTACAGCACTGACTCAGTAGGTCAGTCTGTTAAATGTCTTGAATGTTGTACATTTTACCACACAGATTCCTGGGTTCAAATCCAGTTCTGTGTAGCAGTTCAATAACATTATTGTGAAGACAGCAGGTATTTACTGAGTCATACAATATTAATTCACAGAGGTTACTGCTAATTAATGAACTGCTACCCAGTTTTGCATGTCAAAGGCCTGCAGATAGGGACACACTGCACATATCCATATAACCTAATTATATGTCACCTAATATTCTGTTATTGGCACTGTTGTATAACAGACGTACCTTACTCACATACCTTGATTGGACTGTAGAGGGTACCCCTTACCATGGCTCTGCCATAATGGCAGGCCTGACATTACTACCACAGTTACACATATAGCTTACTGTCCTCCAAAGTGTTCACAGGGCCCACTATGTGTTCTAGACTGCAATAGCACCTGCAGCTGGTAGCATATACAGCTGTATGTAAAGGTAGCCACTACAGACTTACCATACCTCCCAACCACCTAGAACAAGGCAATCAGACACAGCCATACTTAATGGGGGCAAAGGCCCTGAGATAGGAACATGTTTAACAGTTTGCCCCTACAAGGATCATAAGTTGGTAGAATAACAGCTATTGCATTAGCATGTATAATCTGATGTGTATGATGTCTGACACTCAAATGTGTCTCTTTCTTTACTGACCTTAACCCACAATGTTTTTGAATGAAGTGACAGATGACCACAATGTCATAGAATACTGACCACACATAATTGGCAAAACTGTAGACATACTTCATAAATCACCTACCCTGTTGTTGTGTCTTTCGGCTTTTCCCGGTTAGGGGTTGCCACAGCGGAACTCCAGTCCGCTAATGATTGACAGTAGATTTTTATGTGCCGAGTTGCCAGCCCTGATGTACAACCTTCAATGAAGGTACATCCATTCAGACATGTCTCCACACAGAAGACGCTCTAGCTGAGAATCGAACTGGACAGCGTGTTACTGTGAGGTGACAACGCTACCGCAGCACCACCACCGCAGTAAAATCACCTACCCTGTGCAATGCTGTATTCTCAACACCTCAGTAATGTCCATCATAACAAGTAGGACAGGGGTCCAGGTATACATAAAGGCCTTATATATTGCACTGTGGTGGCATGCCATTGGTTAATGATACTGCAATTCAGCTGTTTTGGCTGCTAGTAACAATTTTGAGCCACAGACTGGTGCAGAGGCAGTTACCTGCTAATGAGCAGTACCTTAAAAAGGCAAGCAGTTGGTTATGGGGGAACAGGTCTGTATGGGACTTAACTCACACATAGTGTGTATTTTCAAAAGATTACCAGAAGCAATGTTCAACAAAGGAGTACTGCACTCCACCAGGTATGTAATAGATTTCTCCATATAACAGGATGCATATGGGAGGATGGAGTTATGGGGAATAGGGTTTACAGCAGTAAGCCTGTCTTAGATCATTGATAATGCCATGTCATTGATACTCTGCTGTCCTATACTTACAGGCATGCCTCTCAACTGTCCCTGATTTTCAATCACATATTAACTCTGTCGCTGTCCATCCCTTGTACAATGGTTGGCTGTTGTAGGAAAGCTAGTGGAGTGCACATAATACATAGTGACAATATGTAAGGGTATATACTCCTGTAACATCAAACGATGTACTGTATTCACCTCCTCCCATTTTGTCAATATCTTACATAAATAGTTCTAACATTTTAAAAGTGTCCCTGAATGTGCCTGATATACTCTGGCTAACTCACTGTTTCTGTTGTCATTTGTCCCTGTGTGGGTGAGACCTATGCCTAACATACCTGTCAAACTCTCACAGCAAGAAATCAGGACAAAGCCATAATTAATGGTTGGACAAAGGCCCAAACTCAGCAACACTCTTTAAATATTGCTTGTAGAATGTATGGATGTGAATAGAATGACAGATATTACAGTAGCATAACTATGTTCTGAAGTGTATCACATGTGAAAATCAGATGTCTGTCTTTATTTTCTGACATCAACCATCAATGATTGGACAACCATTTGTCAGAAATCCACAAGTTTGTGTGAAAATTACCAAAACCTTGAGGCAAACATCTAGACATTCTGCAAACATCTGTATAATTAAGAAGTATAATGCTAAAGGGAACATATATTACAGCAGGTTTGCATTGTTTACTGTCATCGTGGCACAATGCTGTTGCTAAACTGTCCCCATATAGTGGTTGTAATAGCACACTGCTATTTGTCTGGCAGTGGCCGTATGACATATTAGTGGGAGTTTGTCCATAGGGGACACACTGCAGTAGACTGCAGTGATGGGTGCAGGAACATTCAGCAGAATCTGTCATGGCACACATGGACATACCCCAGTTTTGCTACTATCTTGGTGGCATCCACACACATAGTGTATTGCCAAGCTGTGGGATATGATGTGTGAGGGAGCAGTGGATAGTGCAGGTCATTATGGGCATGCTGGATTTGTACATAGTGGATTTCCACATATCTGGTCCTGTAATGTGTTCCCCTTTTGTTGTCTGTCAGGAACCATGTACCACAGAAGACATGCTCCCTTATCAGATGTGCAGAGTGACATAATACTGGATGGACTGAGACAGCACCATTGGATCTTGATGTCCAGGGGGAGGCATAATCAGGAACAGCTGGAAGCATTGTGGGCAGACCTTGTGGGGGATATCAATGAGACTGGCCAACAGGACAGGACATATGAGCAGGTCTGACACTGGGCTACAGACATGGTGAATGCTGCTTGACGAAGAGCAGCTACTGTTGCCAGGGATTGTACCAACACCAGTGAAGTGCCTGTGATGCAGCAACCACTCTCAGCCACAGAGGAATTCCTGGCAAACCTAGGAACAACCAACAGCTGACAGGCATCCACCATACCATGCATTGTATAGGTGGTTGCCACAGTGTCCACAGCAGAGGAGCAGCCAGGTAAGCTTAGTGTTCACCAGTGTAATACTGTAGCAGTCATTCTGGCAGGCTGTACATACCAGCACATTTGTGTCAGGTCTGTCTGTATTTGGGGAGGTTGGGGTTTATGCTCACCTGTGTACACATACCCAGAATGTCTACAATGCAGCCATTATCACAGTAGCTACTGTACATGTGTATATATATATATATATGCACATATTACCTTGTAGTGCTGCAACATTTGGTGGTGCTGACAATACCTCTCCCTCATCTTTCCATAGGTCCATCAGGTGTGGCCCAAGTCCATGGTCCTATACCTGGTAAGTGTGATACTGTTGTTCTATGGATCCTATATACCCTATGAAAGTTATGGGCTGCCATATTGCCCTATGTACACATCTTGTATTTAGCCAGAGTAGACTATTTATATGTTCCATTCTGGAACAGTTACTATTTATATGTTCCATTCTGGAACAGTTAACTACAGTTGATAGACTGGGTAATTACAGGTGTGTATTTGAATGAACAATAACACTTTTCACTGATAGTTATGAGCAACTATGCAGCCTGGTATACATGAGGCAATTACTCCAAGATGCCTGTTCAAATACAAAAGGGAGATGGTACATACCTGAATTAGTGACACTGCTACTGGCATATCATTCTCAAAATAGGTGTACTGGGGTTTATGTGTAGTTCTATCACTTATACTGTCATATTGCATACCTTACAGGTAAATTGTACTGACAACTTTTACTGAATGTAGCAGAAGTACATGTTATAAAGGGCTTGACTTGTCTGTGTATGTTGTGAGGTTGTCTGTTGTGCATGAGAGCAGAGATGAGAATATGTGAGACTGGTAATGCGGTTGTGGATCCTCATCTATACGAGTCTGTTTGGATTACCATACATAATAGTGCAGGTAGTAATGTACTGCTGTTGTCTTGCTTCTCACAGGTGAATTGAGGGTTGAAATCTTCCCCCCTCACAACCTGATGTCAGTGTCGCATTGGACTCTGATGATGATGATGGTGGCCATAGAGAGGCATAGCTGGGGTTGTTTGGGGCTGAATCTGTCCCAGAGGTTGACATCCCTCATCTACCCCCATTGTCACTGCACACAATCAGTATCCCCACACATACCCAATCCCCAGAGGCCACAGATATTGGATAGTCAGAGGCTGATGACAATGAACAGGACAGTATGACAACTATGGTGTCAGTGAGTGTAGACACTGGCCATAGCCAAAGACCTGGTGAGGCCCCACACAGGCAGATTGACAGGGGTGCTTATAGGAGGACTGCTTTCCATCCACCACCTGTTGCAGGTGTCACATCATGGGTCACTTGATGCATGTGTTGGGCCATCATGGATGCACAGGCAAATTCTGTACGCAACACCAGATGGATGCAGCACAGTCTGACATCTCTGACTGCTTCCACTGCATTGAGAATACCCTGGATTGGTTCACTAATGCAGTGGACAGATGGTGGGCTAAGACAGTGTCTGTCTTGGACTGCACATTGTCTGTGCTGGAACATCTGGTTGGGGTTGGGTGTTGGACATGTAGTCATAGGTCAGCAACACCATTTGCTGAGACTCTGTGTGGCTGTACACAGTCACACTCGCATAGTCACAGTACCTCTAGCTCTACAGAGGGAAGTGTGCTGTCCACACCACATTGTGGCAGGCCATAGGCACGTGGTCCTGGGCAGTCCCATGTGGGGACACAGCCCCAGCAGGCAGCAGTCACCATCAGGTACTAGCACTGCATCTGACCTTGGGCATGGTGGTGCAAGTGCTATTCTTGGCAGAGCCAGTTCCCATGTTCATGGCCAGAGATGATAAACTATCCACTCTACCATGTACGGTCCTCAGCTGTGTAGTGCTAACACTGAGCTTGACTGTGTACATGCACACACTCAAAAACCACTGTCACATGCAGGTCACCAAAAGACACACACAGCACCTCTCCATGCCCATCTAACCCGTTCACATTACTGACGTACATACATGCTGTAAACTGTTTGGCACTGCCTAGGCTTCTGGTACCCCCACACCACACCCTGTGCATGTGATGATACCAGTGCCACATCCCTGCCATCTGTGTCATCAACTGAGGGACATGCAAATATGTGTCTGATGCACAGGGTTACAAGATTACTTGAGATGTACTTGTGCAGTGCAGTATTGTTTTGCCATGGCACTTATTGTGGGCCACAACAGGTACTGTATGCTGGCATGTGTCATGTCTAATCATCAAACTTTGTGTATCTTTGTTGCATGCTGTTGAACTGGCGGTAGTGTTACAGAATGACAGGTGTGTCAAGGACCTGTGTATGTTTCTGTTCCAGGAGTCTGAGGGGATAGACTATAGACACATGGTGGCAATACAGCAACACAGAATGGCATGGCAACACAGCAGAAATAGGATGTCAGCAAGGAACTGCAGTATACATCCATGGCTCCCTGGGTGCATATGTGTAGAACAGTGTATCAGAGACAATTTGGGCAAATTTGGTGTAATCATGCATTCATACTTTGTGTCACGGTCTGTTACCCTTGTTACATATAACCTGGGTTTTCTGAACTTTAAACTCTAAAAGGTGTGGTGATGGAGTTGACACATGATTATGATTATGTAGATGAGGGCAATTTAGGGTCATCAGCTAGATACAGGGCCATAAAATGCATAAC